>NC_083238.1:28054719-28362901 GCF_032191835.1 Heteronotia binoei
GTCATCAATTCATAGGGTTGCCATAACCTAGAAGCGACTTGATGGCATGTAGCACAGAGCTGTTGCTAAGGTCTACTTAGCTAAACACCAAATGGTAGGATTTATCTTAAATGCAGCATTTATGACTGATTTGTATGGTTTGTGACCAATTTGACTGTCCATTTAAACAACTGCCTGCCAAGCGGAACGGTGACTCAGCAAGCAGGGGGAAAGCAGAACTTGATCAGGCTGTGTGGAAAATTGCATGTGCAAAAGGCTTATTGTGCTCTACTGCACTGTTAAGATGGAATAAAAGGAATCCACTTGCTGAAGGGTCATGAAATGTGTCAACAAACAGCCAGAGAGTCTTGGCCAGTCAGGACTGGCAAGCAGGATGTGAACCAAACAGGCAAGTCTTTGAAGATCCCTATTTATGCTTATGCAAATTGTGGGGAAGGGTCTGCTTTCTGTGGATTTCCCACTCCAGCTGCAGCCTTTGAATGTTACCCAAACCACTCTCCTGCATGAGCACCCCTGTAGCTAGCAAAAGCGTCCTTCTGCTAGCAAAGAGAAAACATGGGTATTGTGGTCCATTAATTATTGAGATTGTAAACCTATGGCTGCAATCACACATGCTAAATAATGCAATTTCAATCCACTTTCAATGCATTTTCCAACTGAATATTGCTGTGTGAACTGGCAAAATCCAGTTTGAAAGTGCATTGAACGTGGATCAATTATTTAGCATGTGTGATTGCAGGCTATGTCTACCGGGGTCGAGGTACAGACCAACACTTTAAAAAAATGAAGGGGAATAAGCTTCTTAACCAAGGGAAGAAATTTATTAAATTAACAGATAGATAACCAAGTGAAGTCAGGTAAATAAAAGCAGAAGCACTACAGAAAGGAAATAAATGCACATGTGAAATGCAAACAAGGTTTAAATCCTTTCCCCAACAAACTATCTGCTAAGCAAAAAAAAAAAAAAAAGTTATTTGGCCCCCACACATGAGGTATTGAAATTCAAGGAATTTCTTAATAAGCTAGATGCCTGACACTTGGCACCCATAGTCTGAAATTTACTACAGAAAAAAATCCCAAAATAAGCTGAAAGTTGCCCAGAATGAAATAAAATAAAGATTCCTAGAAAAATCTGAAAATGAGTCAGTTTTTACCAAAGTGTCAAGCATAATTTCAAAAGTAGCTAAAAACAGAAGTTTCTGCTGATAGAATATGCTTCATTTACTTGTGTATGTGTGACATGGGTGTACTAGGCTTCCCAACCCCACCCCACCCCGCCCTGCCGGGGGACCCCTGGCTTAGCAGCCTAATCCCCCGCTCCCTAAAAATCTGATAGCGGGCGTGGGGGGGGGGGGTGGAAAGGCGTCGCGTCTCTTTCCTTGCCTGGCTTCAGGCTTCTCCCTTCCTCCGAGTTACAAAGACCCACCCACCGCCGGCCTGCTATTCGCTCCAGTCTGGCCTCCCTTAACAAGGTGCATGCTGGGACTTGTAGTCCTTGCATCCTCTCACATCTGCTGAGCATTATTCTCTATGTGGAGATTGATTCTCATAGGGTATAATGGGGAATTGATCTGGAGGTTTCGGGGGCTCTGGGGGAGCTGTTTTTTGAGGTAGAGGCACCAAATTTTCAGTATAGTATCTAGTGACTCTCCCCAAAGTATCTCCCAAGTTTCAAAACGATTGGACCAGGGGGTCCCATTCTATGAGCCCCAAAAGAAGGTGCCCCTATCCTTCATTATTTCCTATGGAAGGAAGACATTTAAAAAGGTGTGCGGTTCCTTTAAATGTGATGGCCAGAATTCCCTTGGAGTTCAATTATGCTTGTCACACCCTTGTTCCTGGCTCCGCCCCGATGTCTCCTGGCTCCACCCCCAAAGTCCCCAGATATTTCTTAAATTGGACTTGGCAACCCTAGTGTATACACACACACACACACACACACACACAAGAAGATGATATGTGAGTGTAATGAGGAAGAGGAAGTCCTATTTGCCTTCTTAACTCTGCTTCCTCTGACTTTCCTCCAACCTCTGGCCATGACTTGCCTTCCCCTGCCTGCCATCTCGTGACACCAACTTGCCTGCTCATACCCCTACCCCTACCGCTCCAGTAGGGTTGCCAGCCTCCAAGTGGCACCTTCAGATCTCCCACCATTACAGTTGATCTCCAGACGACCAACATCAGTTCCCCTGGAGAAAATGGCTGCTTTGGAGGACTCTATGGCATTATATCCTGCTGAGACTCCTCCCCAAGAAAAACCCTGCCCTCCCTAGGCTCCACCTCCAAAAACTCCAGGTATTTCACAACCCAGAGCTGGCAACCCTACACTCTGGCTTCTCTCCCCATGCCCACTCAGACTTCCTTATCCCATCACTTGGTGTCGCTCTACTAGTGCAAAAGGAAGAAGAGGGGGTGGGGGAAAGGCATGCCAGAACTGACTCCAGTTTTCCCACCTCTTCTGCTCCTGTGTCTTTGCACATCATTTTGTGTTCCTATGGCAAGAATACAGCATTCTCACAGGAAGCTGTACAACTGCAGGAGAATTTCTCATCACCGAAGCATCACAAGAAATGGCCTGCCATCCGTCTAGTCCAGCATCCTGTCTCACGCAGTGGCCAACAAATAATAATAACTATTGTATGGCAGTGTGTAGTATAGCCAGGAGATCCTAAGATTGTCTAGGAGTCAGAAGTTCTAGCTCTTTTAGCATTATGCACCACTGGGTGGTGTGCTAGACTTTTTTTAATGCAAGAGAAATTTCAGAGGTGGTTTGCCATTACCTGCCTCTGTGTACCCCTGGTATCCTTTGAAGGCCACCCATCCAAATATTAGCCAGGGCCGACCCAGCTTAGCTTCTGGATCTGACAAGATCAGACAAGCCTAGGCTATCCAGGTCAGGGCAGTGGCCAACGAATTCCTTTGGAGGTCCCTGGGGTGGCTATGGAGTGAGTGCTTAGGAGTGGGAAGAAGGCTGTGAGGAAATTGCTCGCTCGACTGAAGAATATTCAGTCCCCCACTTTGGTGCTTCCTATAGATTCTTTGCACTCCAATTGCCCAGAATGAAATAAAAAGAGAGACACAAGCTTTAAAATAAAGATTAGTAGTGTGTGAGTTATGTGCCCCCTAAAGGTCTCTAGACAAAGGCTATGCTCATATATGAGGTAAATAGAGACCCCTGCTTCTTAGATTTTTTTTTTTTTGACAGACAAGACACATGGAGATGAACAGCAAAGGTTTAAGAAGATAAAGTGTAAATAAGGTAAATATGAAGTGAGGATAGCTCAACCCCCCCCCCCCCCCCGCCCCTCATCCAGCTCTGGTTGGCTGACATTGACCATTTTCCCACACAGCTTACCTCGGAGTGAAGTCCCTCTTCACCGCACAGCGTCTGCTTGGATTTCCCATCACCTGCTCCACAGAAGCAGGAAGAGCCGTGGCTTTTGCATCGCTAATGTAAACTGGGTTTTAGCGATTTACATTTGTGACGCAAAAGGCCCGGCACTTCCTGCTGCGCGGTGAAGAGGGACTTCACTCCGAGGTAAGCTGTGTGGGAAAACGGTCATTGACAATCAGGACTTGAATTCAGCAGGAGCTCACAGAAGTGCAGCTCCTGAACCTTTCTGACGACCCCCTCCTCCTCCCCACATTGTCCATTGAATAGTAGGTGCAGCTTGCATAACAATCCCTGGATTAGGAGAGTGGGCAGCTAACCAGCTACCAGAAGCTTTGCCACACCCCCAGCAGCCCTCATTAACCCCTAGAGAAGTCCACACCACCCTTTCTCTACTTCTTATGTGATTTTGGGTGGTGGGTGGCTTGCTGACCTCTTGACTGTTGGGTGGGGGGGGGGGGTGGCCACAGAGAGCCCCAGGTGAGCGAGGCCTGCTTGGGCTGGCTGAATCTCTTGTCAGCCCAAGCAGGACTCGCTCGTCTGGGGCTCTCCTTTCTTGCATCAGGTTACTTTTGGCTGGTGGGGGGGGGGCAGCATATGATATTGAGTTATGCTAATATTTATTTATTTATTTATTTATTTATTTATTTATTTATTTATTTATTTATTTATTTATCTGAAATTTATATCCCGCCCTTCCCACTAGGTGGCTCAGGGCGGCTTACAACATGTAAAACTATCATAAAATATAAAATTAAGCATTAAAATTAACATTTCATAATTTATAGTTAAAATCTAAACAATTATTATATATATAAACATTAAAATCATACAGTGGTCTTAAAGCTACACTCGATTCAAGTTCGATTTCAGATTCAGTATTCCGGTGTTCAGTGTTCGATGTTCGATGCCGGTTAGCTGTGGGCCAGCCGGAAGAGGGCTGTCTTACAGGCCCTGCGGAATTGGGTAAGGTCCCGCAGGGCCCTTACCTCTTCCGGCAGCTGGTTCCACCAAGATGGAGCCATTACAGAGAAGGCCCTGTCCCTTGTAGCTTTCAAACGGGCTTCCTTTGGCCCGGGGACAACCAGGAGGTTTTGAGTTCCCGATCTCAGTGCTCGCTGGGGAACGTGTGGGAAGAGACGGTCCCTCAGGTATGCAGGTCCTAGGCCATATAGGGCTTTAAAGGTAATAACCAGCACCTTGTACCGAACTCGGTAAGGTATTGGTAGCCAGTGCAGAGCCCGGAGTCCCGGCTGAATGTGCTCCCACCTTGGGAGCCCCAATAACAACCGGGCGGCGGCGTTCTGCACCAGCTGCAATTTCCGGGTTCGGCACAGGGGCAGCCCCATGTAGAGGGCATTGCAGTAGTCCAGCCTCGAGGTGACCGTAGCATGGATCACTGTTGCTAGATCGTCGCGCTCCAGGAAGGGAGCCAACTGCCTTGCCCGCCTAAGATGGAAAAATGCGGACTTGGCAGTGGCTGCTATCTGGGCCTCCATTGTTAAGGAAGGCTCCAGAAGTACCCCCAGGTTCTTGACTCTATGCGTCGCAGTCAGCGGCGCACCGTCAAAAACCGGCAGGGGTATTTCCCTTCCCGGACCCCGACGGCCCAAGCAAAGGACCTCTGTCTTCGCCGGATTTAGCCTCAGCCCACTCTGCTTGAGCCACCTAGCCACACCCTGTAATGCCCGGTCCAGATTTTGTGAGGCGCAGACCGGCCGGTCGTCCATAAGCAGATAAAGCTGGGTGTCATCAGCATACTGGTGAGCTCCACCACCTATTTTTCTACAAAACAACCCGTTGACAATCATTTAGATTTGTATGAAGCCTAAATCACCAGGTTTGGTTCACAGCTGGAGGAGAGGCCACGATGTTTAAGAATGATTGCCTCAGTCCCAAAACAGGACACAGAGGCCAAGGTCTTCCCCTGATGTTGCCTCTTGGCACCGGTATTCAGAGGTCATCTCGTGATGTGAGGAACCATGGCCGCCAGACTTCCTTCTGCCTCACAATTATTAGGATAGTTTTGTGAGTTCATCAGTGTTGTTAAGGTATTGTGAGTGCACTATTTTACTATGGGGAGGGGATATACCCCACAACCACACGTACAAATGAATGTTCACGCTCAAGAACTAATAACCCTAAAGTAAAGGCTGCTGATTAAAGCTATTTTGTAGGAAATGAAAAAGCACAATACTATTTTTTTTAAAGTCTTGTTTTCTAAAAGTGCTTTGAAGTGAATCTTGGCCTGTCTGTTAACTGTCAACAGTGGCACCACAGACGTCTTTTTCCCCAGCATTCAGCCTCTCAGAATACAAAACCCATTATACTTTGCCTCAGCAGACCTTCTGCTAATTTGGCAACTCAAAGAATATAAATGAGTTGGAAACAATGTTTTCCTTTTGTACAAGGACTTAAATTTGTCCTCGGAGAGTTTGTGGGCTCATTCGATGAAGCAAATCACTTAATTTCAACTGCATTCTATGAAATTCATTTTTCTTCACATTAAATGAGATCATCCACTACTTCTCCCCAGGGCCATTGAATTTTAGCCTATTTAGCCACATTTACTTACAGTCAAATTTTTATTTTGAGATTTTTAAATTACACATGTCAACTCCCAAGCCTCACAACGGAAACCAGCAATTCTGGTTTTTCCTCTTCCTTCCCTGTCATCTCCACCCCCCCCCCCCCTTTGAAACCTGCCTTTGAGGCTGCAAGCAATTATTTTAAAAAGATGTCTTGAGAATATTGGAAGGAACATAAAATGTAATAATAAAAATAGTTCATAATCTGTTTTCAAGCTCTGAAAACACTGCCCAAACCCCGTTAGAGATATGCAGACCTCAGATTCAGCGGGAGCTCACAGGAGCACAGCTCCTGAACCTTTCTGAGAGTTCCACCTCCTCCTTTCCACCTTGTCCAGTGAATAGTAGGTGCAGCTGCATAACAATCCATGGATGAGCTCCACCACCTTTTTTCCTACAAAACGCCCCCTGGAGATGTGTCCAGACAGGTCTTAGACTGGGATCCTATACTGGCTTACAGTATGTCTAACTCATATCTATCACATGATGCTGCTTTATACATAATTAGACTATTGGTCTATCAAGGTCAGAGTTGTCTACTCAGACTGGGAGATCTCCAGGGTCTCAGGTATTTACATAACCTCCTACTGGCAGGGCTGGCCCTAGACTGTCTAGCACCCCTGGCAAGAGTAACTTCTGGTGCCCCCCACTGCACTGATAACATCACCAAGTCACATGAGGGGACACCCAATTCAGCACCTCCAGAAGACCGGAGCTCTCCAGATAAGGGCTGGAGATCACTCAGAATTACAACCGGTCTCCAGATGGCAGAGATCAGCTCCCCTGGAGAAAATGGCTGCTTTGCAGGGTGGACTCTGTTTCATCATACCCTGCAGAGGTTGCTTCTCTCCTGCTTTAGTCCACACAATTTCAGACCACTCACAGACTTTCAGCCTAACTTACCTCACAGGGTTGTTGTGCAGACCAGAAGGGGGAGTCAGCTGTAAACCGGAATAACAGTTGGTATGGCAATTGAGTTTATAAATTTTCCAAAAACAAAATACCCTTCCTACCTAAAACAAAGAAAAATGTTTAAAAGTAGTTAAATGCCATAGCGAAGCATGGGTATCAGGATAGTAAGGAATACAGTTGTTCTAATGTTTAGCTTAGATTTACCAGCTGTAAAATGGAATGAACACTTTTACAAATGCTGAAAGTGCATTTTCAATCCACTTTCAATGCACTTTAGTGATTGTTTGTAGCAACTGAATTTCGCCATTTAACACAGCAAAATTCTGTTGCAAAGTACAAATGGATTGAAAGTGTATTATTCAGCATGTGTGAAAGCGTAATGATGAACTCCCCTTCACAGACCACCATAACTTCTCCAGTTGCTCAGCCTACATTCTTACTCAGCCCCCCAAATTTGCAACCTGTGGTTGGCATTGGTGTCTTGTTGCCCCAGGTTTGAAGGCCTCTTACTTTGGGATTGAGAGATGAAACATCAGGCACATACTATGAATGAAACTCAAGGATATTATAGCCCCAGGGGCAAATTGATTTCCTGTAAAGGGAGCAGGAAAATGAGCAAATGATTCAAAGGATTTCTTTATGTGAAGAATTTCACAGAAATTTAACTCTAAATTCTCACTGACTTCAAGAAGAAGCATTGAGCCTGTGATCAGAACCAGCAAATGATCAGAGTCATGCTAATAACTCCCCCATCTGACTGAAGTGAAATTGTAGGTCGCATATTAAGCTTGACAAATTTATAAGAACTAAGCATATATTGGTGATAATAATGACAATCCTAACCCCACCATTATTAAAATTGGAATGCTATTAATGTGAAGTTGAATTCAAAAAATTCCACTTAAAATCATGAAAATTAGCTATTATGGTACTTCTGCCTTTTTCTTTCCTTCATTATATAATGGTAAATGTCAGAAACCTGTGAATATAAGTATTTCCCAATAGATCAGGAAAAATGTTGGCTGGAAATCTCAAAGCAACTCATTTAATTCAAAGGTATCCTTCTGCACATGGAACAGATCTTCCACTCACTTAAGGAATGAATTACATTTGGTGCTAGAATACAATTAAGAAAAGTGAAACTAAATCCAAACATCTTCTTCACCCAAACAGCCTTCTGCATTAGCAGATGTTTTAGAATGGCAAAAGAGTTTGCCAACTCTGCAGTCTACAAACCAAATTCCTGCCCAAGCTTTTGCTTAAAAAGAGACGACATTCCAGCTCCTTCCACACAAGGTTCTTTAGCTCCCAACTCTAAATTTCATCTTTATTTTCGTATTGCTTAAAAATGTAATTTGTCATGGTTTGCTTGTAAAAATGCCAATTATGCACTGTAACATATATTTACTACTAAATAAATATTAGTAAATAAATACTTTAGGTAGATGACTAAAATTTGTTTCATTTCACCACCCACCGTTTCCTGAGACAGAAGTAAAAATATGAAAATGAGCCCAGTTATTCAAAACATTAATTTTTTTTTTTTAGTAATCTAACTATATTTAAAAACAACAACAAATTTTTTTCTGCTTCTCTCTTAATTCACTCTTACACAAAGTAGGTTTAAATGTAGGGACAGTGTGTTGTGTTTATTGCTCATTTTAATTTTCACTTGGCTTGGTCGTTAATAGAATTATTTTCCCTCAACTATATATTTTCCCCATTTACAATCAACATCTGCCAATACCAATGAAGTGAAATGTTTCCTGTTCTGAAGGGGCTAAGGGGCCACTTGATAGCTGAGCAAGTTAGAGTACATTGTCTGTTTCAATGATCCACAGATTAAGAGTAGGGGACTTTAGGCTGAGCTGTGGTGAGGAAATGTCCCACAGAAAGAAAACTGGACTTGACAGGCTGTGTACAACTAGGGAGAAAGAGACCACCACCACACTTTAGCTGGTGGAACAGCATAAAATCCTGCACAATAGAATATCAAAGAAATTATTCTAAAGTACAAGAATCCAGGGTGAATCCAGGGTGACTATCTACAAATTTCCTGGCTCTGACTGAATTGGCAAGGGGGAGGGACTTCCCAGAAGGGCAGCAAAAGGTGACTGCATTCAGGCAGGGGGACATCCTGTTTGGACAAAAGGGCTGGCAGGGTGGAGGCTTTACCTATGGCTGAGACAGGCTGGTAGAAGACAGGCTAGGACAGTAAAGGGAATGACGCCATCAAGCCCACCCGGTGCCTTGATAGTAATTGGATTTTGCACTCAGAAGGACTTGCGTTTGCTGATGAAATTACATTGATAGAAGTGGGTGCCCAGTTTTGCAGGCCCTTACAGTGACAGGTTGACGTGCAGATGTCTTATCAGTGAATCCTTCTCCCACCCAACATTTTGGCCTCTTAAACACAGTCTGACTAAGGAGAGCTATGTCCTCACCTTCTTCAAAATGAGGCCTTGCTAGCTCCTAAAATGGTTGCCAAGGGGAATTAAGCCAATTTGGAGTTGGGGGACTCAGTCCATGTCTCAAAAGTCGTGTTGCTTGGTTTTGTAGACAGGTTTGAATCCAGTAATCTAATTGCTTCACCGTAGTATCTACTATACATTTGTTCAGCTCGAAATAACAAATGCCAATAACAGATGCAGACATTGAGTTAGTCACAAATCTGTCTTTTCAAAGACTTCTGGAATTGTTTCTGACATGATCTGTGCAGGACTGGGAAACAAGGCCTAGGGAGGCCTGGACCTAAAGGCCAGTGTGGGAGTAGAAAGCAGACACAGTCTACAATCCCCACAATGCTTGGCACCCACTGTAACCAATCAGTGTCCAGGGATTGTGTGAGGGAATTGCTACTTAAATTTTGTGGGCTGTGCAACTGTGTTCTTTACTCTCACAGAGTCAGGCTGGGAGGACAGTTGTGGCTGAAAGAAGGACCCCTCACTCAGAAGCTAGAATGAGTCACAGGCAGTTGGCCTGGGGAAAAGGGCCGTGGGCCCAGACGACTAACAGGCTAGGGAAATTACAGGTAGCCACATTAGGGTTTATTTTATTTTCCCTTTATACACTGTTATATCTATTAAGCACCTTGCCTTGCTTAAATACCCATCCCTGTATTAATAAACCTTTATCTTTTTAATTTTCTCTACCTGCTCATCTCGCCTGTGTTTCTTGGCTAAAAGGGGCATTTTTGGTTGGGCTTGGGAGGGTACTACGGGCCTTCCCAAGGGACCATAAATCCAGAGTGGTGGCAGCATCAGGTGGCACCCCCATCTGGGTCATGACGGTTTGATTTTTAAAAAAAAATTATCTCAACTAAGTAAAGGGGTTTTTAACATCAGCATTTGGACTTTTGAGCTGCTCTAAGACCTTGGTTTTTTAAAAAACAACAACAAAATACTAAACTGGATTGGAAGGAAAGTACTAGGCTATCATAAACACAGGCAAACCCTTTAGATTTAAATCTTGTAGGTGAACAGCTGTCTAAGTATTAAAAATGTGCCACTGTTGATGCATTATTGAAAGTCCGTGGTACTTTTGAAGCTTAAGGAAGTATTAAGCTAACAACATTATTGCCAAAGTGCTCACTGAGCTGAAAGCAAGATCAGACTATTTTAATAGTAGGACTAAAACTCCTGGCAGACTCTGTATTGATTATAACTGAGTCGTCCTTGTGAAAAGCATTCAGAAATAACTCTGCATTTGCTTAACGCTTCGGCCTTTCTCTTTAGTATAGTTAAACAGCTTCTACATACTGCTTCTGCAGGTACGTAATTTGTATCAGTTGCCAAGAAAGAATTCTTCATCAGTTACACATGAACTGTTTTCCTCATTCTCTGTGGTATATATCCTCGCAATACGTTTATAAGAAAAAGAATTTAAATGGCTTTGCTATTTTTCCCCATTTAATCATTTTTATTTCTGTCCCTAAGTTGCACTTGCTAGGTCCTGGCAGTTTTTCATGTCTTTTAATGGTTTCAGAATTTTGTCAGCAATAAAAACGCCAAAATTAAGGGGCTCAGCTGAAGCCCATTTGTAACACCACACAGAGACAAACGTCAAAATAACCAAATGATATATGCGGATATACTTACTTCACTTGGAGACATTCTGCTGGGCTTGACACACTTCTGACTTCCAGTTACATTATGAATGGAATCCTGAGGACAATGGGGAATAAGCCCCACCGAATAACATTGGGCTTAGTAGATCTGTTTGCGCAGGAACCCGGTGTTGTATATAGTTGGCTCAGTGGGCCCAGTTCTCCAGTCTTGTTAGTGTACTACTGTAATAATGTATTTATGTCATGTAAGCCGCCCTAAGCCTGCTTCGGCGGGGAGGGCGGGATATAAATTAAAAATTATTATTATTAGTGCAGCCACCTACCATGCTGTACTCAATGAAGAGCTTGTTATCGCTACTGCTTCATCTCATCCATGCATAGAACCCACTAAATAACAAGATTATTGGATGTATACCCTGCCCTTCTCACAGTCTCAGAGCAGCTTACAATCTTTCTCTTCCCCTCCCCACAACAGAAACCCTGAGGTAGGTGGGACTGAGAGAGCTCTGAGAGAACTAGCTTACAATATAGCCATCTTAATCAAACCGCATGGTTGTCTCCCTTTATTTAATAGCAATGAGTGATGTTGTCAAAGTTCATAATTGCCTAACATGATTTGGAACAACTTGTAATGCTTGGCTTTTGTACAGGTCGGGTGATTACAGACGAGCAGCTCAGGGTGGCAGCAAGCCGCCCCAAAGAGAGCCAGCTGGAAAAGGAGCAGGCTGGAAACCTCCAGATGGCATGCCCCTGAAACAGGGATGGGCTGTGTGTGCCCTGGAGGAGCTTCCAGAGCGCTCATGTGCCTCTTGGATGCTCTTCAGGTGCTTCCCAGCCTTCCAGATGGCCAGGGAAGCACCTCGAAGCTGCTTCAGAAATAGTCCTTCTGCAAAGTGGTGCCTTTCTGAGGCTGCTTCGAACTGGCTCTGGCTGTACTGCGGTCAGGATGGGGATGGCAGGCACGTGTGGATGCGGTGCACATGTGGATGCGGGTTTTTTTATCTGCCTGTCTCCTGTCCCCAGGGCGGCTTAAAACGCCCATCTGTTATCACCCATCATGTGCCGCTTCCACTATAGTATTCTCCAGCTTAGATTGTTTGTGACACATATTTGGTTAGGTTCTGCCTCTCCCTAAAAGTGGCCAATGGGAGCCACTTGGGAGTGGCCAAGGTTATGGTTTTTTCTGTTTCATTTCATTATGTCTGAGGAAGTGTGCTTGCACATGAAAGCTCACACCCTAAATAAATCTTGGTTGATCTTAAAGGTGCCATTGGAGTCTAGGGCTGATTCCGCACTCGCCTTGTTCCGGGGCAGGCTGCCATTTCTGTGCGGAGCAAGCTGGCTATTTCGCACCAGTTGCTCCGTGCTGCCATTTTGCGTGGGGCAAACCTGCAATTTGCCACGCCACAGTGTAAACCTGAAAAAAAATAGGTTTACACTGTGGCGTGGCAAATCACGGGTTTGCCCCATGCAAAATGGCAGCATGGAGCAATTGGTGCGAAATCGCCAGCTTGCTCCACACAGAAACGGAAGCCTGCCCCGGAGCAAGGCGAGTGCAGAATCAGCCTAACTTTGCTCTATTGCTTCAGACCAACATGACTACCCACCTGGATCCATAAACCCACTGTTCGTGATCTAATACATCCTGCAAGAACCGTATTAGCAAACAGGAACACACACACACATATATATATATATACTTGCTTCAGACCAACATGACTACCCACCTGGATCCATAAACCCACTGTTCGTGATCTAATACATCCTGCAAGAACCGTATTAGCAAACAGGAACACACACACACATATATATATATATATATACTTGCTTCAGACCAACATGACTACCCACCTGGATCCATAAACCCACTGTTCGTGATCTAATACATCCTGCAAGAACCGTATTAGCAAACAGGAACACACACACACACATATATATATATACTTGCAGTTGTATTCAAAATAAAACCCAGATGCAGCCCCCCTTGTATTGTAAAACCTGAACATGAAAAGCCTTGGTGTGAAGCACTGCTCTTTGTTCATAGGAAATATGAGTGGATGAACTTGCTGCATTTCTTTTAAAATTTTGAAAAGAAGCACCATTGTGAATTATTTGAGTATGCTGGGGAAGCATCATCTAAAATCAGTCTCAGGCTTGGCTAATACAAAGGCTGTCATGCTTTCCTGAATTTCTGTACTCTGTCTTATTGGAGCCATGACTTCCAATTAGCACTAGAGACAGATTCGAATAACTGTCACCTTTTATATTTCAAAGAAGAAGTGGCTGTTGCTTCTTGTCCCAGCATGATGCGGTGCAACCTTTGGGCTTTTCACTATGCACACTCTGACGAATTTATCTGCAAACAGCTACCCGCTATCCTAAGGTTAAAATAATGTCATAAGGTAGCAAGGATTGGTATTGGGGCTAGTACTGTTTAATTTAGTCATTGATACCTGAAACTAGGGGTGAGTAGTATAGTGGCCAAGTTTGCAGATGGAATTATTCTGGATGGTGAAAACTAGCTTGATTGGCAGTTCCAGGAGCCAGTCACGGAGCTCCCATTCTGCAGCACTAAGAGTTGTTGCGAGAGCTGAAGCTGAGCATTCCTGGGGGCACCTGATTTGGGGGGCTATAACTTGAATATTCCAAATCCACTCTTCGCCAAATCTGGAGGGCAGGTGGAAAAGAGCCTGCTGAAGACTCCCAGTGAGTTTTACCTCTCCTAAACCAAACAAACCAACAAACTGGGTCAGAAATCAAATGAATCATGAAACGAACCACCATTTCCCCTGGTTTGTGCCCATCCCTAGTACAGCCTCATTTGGAATACTGTGTACGGTTGTGGTCATTGTATCTCAAAAGGGACATCAGGGAGCTGGAAAATGTACAGAGGAGGGCAACCAAGATGATGACGGGGTTGGAGTACCTTCTCTATGAGGGAAGGAAAAAGAGGAGGAGGAGGAGGAGATTGGGTTTATACCCTATCCTTCACTACCTGAAGGAGTCTCAGGCTGCGATCATACACTGAATAATGCACTTTCTATCCACTTTCAGTGCACTTTCCAACTGGATTTTACAGCGTGAACTGGCAAAATCCAGTTGGAAAGTGCACTGAAAGTGGATGGGAAGTGCATTATTCAGTGTGTGTGATCACAGCCTCAGAGTGACTTACAATCTCCTTTCCCTTCCCCTCCCCACGACAGGTAGGGCTGAGAGAGCTCTCCAAGAACTGCTCTTGAGCAGAACAGCTCTGAGAGAGTTATGACTGACCCAAGATCACTCCAACAGTTGCATGTGGAGGAGTGGGGAATCAAACCTGGTTCTCCCAAGTAAGAGTCCGCACACTGACCACTACACCAACCTGGCTCTCCTGGGACTTTTCATTTTAGAAAAGAGACAAATGGGGGAACATGATAGACGTTTATAAAATTATGCATGCAGTGGAGAGAGTTGACAACAGAGAATTTTTCCCCCCTCTCCCAACATACTAGAGCTTGGGGGCATCCAATTAAGCTAATGGGCAGTAGATTCAGGATAAACAAAAGGAAATACTTCTTTACACAGACAGCAATTAAAATGTGAATTTGCTGCCAGAGGATGTGATGGCCACAGGGATAAACATCTTAAAATGGGATTCAATAGATTCATGGAGGATCTGTGACTAGTAGCCATGATGACTGAGGGGAAACCTCCATGTTCAGAGGCGCTAAACCTCTAAATCCCAGAGCCAGTCCCAGGAGGCAACATTGGGGGAAGGCCTCGACCTCTATGTCCTGTTGTTGACCCTCCAGATGAACTGGCTGGCCACTGTATGAGACAGGATGCTGGATAAGATCTCATCCACTTAACCACTACACCAACCTGGCTCTCCTGGGACTCTCACTGGTCTCATCCAGCAGGGCTCTTGTATTCTTCAGCATTTTTCACATAGTGGCACTGTGATCTGTTGACGCAGCTGTAATTAGAAAAGTAGAAGTGGTGTTGGGAGTTCCTAAACTGTACAAGATACATCTATTTATTATACAACAAGTAGGGCCCCATGAGAAACTTTTGGAGAAATGCACTCAAGGGTGCCTGCTTTGTCCGCTGGCTTCTGATACACATACAGTACCACCTTTCTTTATCCCTTCATCCCAATGCCATCTCCTCATTCCCATTGTTTTCCTTCTACACTCCCTACTTCTTATCCCTCTCTCAAGCTTCCCACCATCTACTTGCCTTCCCACTCCCTCTGTCCCCCCTTCACCAGTCCAATGCCCACCTTATTCGGTGAGCTGACCACTTGTCAAGCCAGTCTGGCCTACAGAAATACTGCTGCTTCCACATGCCACAACTACTCTCCCTCCAGCTCTGCCTCAAGTGGTTAGAATGGTGGTTCCTCTCTTGCCAGCCAGCTCATGTGGCAGCTTCTCTTCCAGATTCTTTCCTGTCACCGTCCACCAGCCCATCCCTCTCCCTGTTGCTCTACACTCCTGTCTTCCCTCCCACTCTACCTACTGCCCCCTTTCCCTACTCACTTGTAGTGCTGCTGCGTCAGCTATCAGGCAGTGGCTTCAACAGAAGTGCATTGCAATGCAAACAGACTCCACTGCTCTATTTGGGGGGATTTAATGCCCTCTATGGTTTTCTCCAGTGTTTTACGCAAACCTGAGGGTCCCCCCAGGTTTGCACAAAAATGTCCCCAGTCTGTACATGATCCTGATCCATGGATTTATGTATCCACAGATGGGGGCGTGTTGACTATAAGATATATTTATTTGGGATCTGTGGATAAGTAGTTTGCCTGTGTGCTCATGCACATGTGTACATGCACACTCATACACAAATTCCCTGCCCACACACAAACATCTATCTGTGGGCCAATACGCACCTTGAACTGTGTGACTGACAGATATAATAGTAGCCACAAACCAATTCATGAGATTTATTTGTATTCTGCTGTTTCTCCAAGAAGCTGAGGACAGCATACGTGATTTCTCCCAATTTCGTTTTATCCATGCAACAGTCCTATGAGGTAGTTTATTGAGCTTCGAGGCTCAGCAAAGATTGGAAGCCAGACATCTTTGGTCTCAATCGTACACACACTAACCAGTATACCTCAGTAGCATTACCAGTGTAGTCCTGAACAGTTTCACCCTTCTATGTCCACTGAAGTCAATTAGCTTAGAAGGGTGTAACTTTGCTTCTGATTGCATCATATCACATAACACTGTTTAGTTCTTTCTTGTTTGGGACTGCATATAAGAAAAAAAATCCTCATCTTAGTTTGTCCCCTGCGTGGTACCTGACATCAAATGTGTGTGTGCGCACGCACACAGGTGTATTCCACTTCTTAGCCTCTATTAAAATGTATGCTTTGTTCCTTTCTCTGCAGAATTTTGAAACAAAAGATGCTGCCTCCAGCTTTTACCACCATTAAATGTAAGGTGAGCGCACGAATCTAGCCCAGAGGTATGGCAACCATTGGGCTTCTTTCCTCCAGACCTTATTAAATAATAGATCTGCAAGACGAAGCTATAGGGGATTTGGTGTCTTGTAGCGGCTATCAGATGTATGTCTCTCCTGCTGGCTGTTGATTAGTTAAATGAATTGGTGAGTTAAAAAAAAACTTCTTTAATAGCCTTTTTCCTTCAGCAGGTACATGACTGCTGCAGCTGTCACAAGAGGGGACGCAACGCTGGGCCGAAAAGAACTCACAGTGGTAAGATAAGTCTATTATAAATGTGTGGCTTAATGGATTTCTGGAAATAGGTTATCCAGTGCAGTGCCTGATACTGTTCACCTAATAAATGAGAATGAGGAGATAAAAAGAAAATAAAATAAACAAGTGCACAGGCTCTAGTTTACTCTTCATGAGTATGAATAATGCATGCCTTCTTGTCCTTTCCTATTACATGAAGGAATGCGTCGATTTTTGCACACAAGGTGTGCCGAATGCTAATTGGGAATTAGTGCCTTGGGGTGTGACATACTTCAGGATTACAACTGCTGCTAGTATGGCGAGAGTTAATAAGAGTCACTCAGTTTTTCATATTTTAATTCTGTTCCTTAAGAGAGATATCATTTCCCTACTTACATTTGCAGCAGACTGAAGCATAGCATATAAAAGTGCCAATCTAAGTGAATGTATTTTGTCAAAACGGTATCATTTTAAGTTTTTCCTGTGTCTACAGTAATTTTTTTACAAATGGTTTCTCTCTACCCCTGCCCTTTTCTGACCTTGTTTGCTGCGGCTCAAGGAAAGAATGGGAGAAATTGTAGAACTTTAGGAAGCCCCTTCTCCCAACAAATCCCCAGCATGATTGAATATGAGATGTGGTGCTAGAGGGGGTACAATATGGCTTTTTTTTTTTTGTATGGATGTGAATGTGACACGGGCTGGCTAAATTGAATTATGGTAGTGTTATTGTCTTCATATATGCATCGCGTGGCCACTCTTGACTCATATCTAACTGAGTGACTCAAACCAAAATATAACTGGGTTACGGAAGCATTCTGTTGAAATGCTACAGCTTGGTATGCTCTCAAACTCTCTTTTATACTTAACCCAAAGCCTGGTTTATATATGTCAAACAATAAAGTGATAGAAAGGAATGCACCATTTTGGAGGGTGAAGATACAGCTTTGAACATTTCTAACTGTACTAAACTCCATGTAAAAGTAGCATGTCTTCCCCCTCTTTGGTTGTTGTGCTGTTTTTCTATTTTGGGGAAGGTGTTTTTTTAAACTTGAAGGAGTATTTCCAAATGTGAACTTCCATAATTCTCTACCTGCGCTTTGAAGTGGTAGTCCATTGTGCCCCCTCATTCTCCTGCACATGTAAATCTGATTTCAGAGTGCGGTCTAGAAGGACCAATGCGTTCTCCATGTGTTTACATTATGAAACTTTTTTTCTGTCATGGTTTGCTGATCTACAGAGAATTGACAGGTACATTCATGCCAGTCAAAAATAATTACCTGCCAAAACCCATCATTTTCAACTGCATTGCAAAAGAAGATACATCCCCCACCCAGTTTATTATTATTTTTTAATCATACTAAAATTCAATGAGACTTGAGTCAATGTTAGGTACTTCTGAGTCCTTTTATAATAATAAAAATATTTCCTAACTGAAGTATGATAATAATTATTACAACTGTCCTCTTTTAAGGAAAGAAGTGGCAAGTGCTATGGTTCTAAGCATACTTGCTAGGACATAGGTCTTACTGCAGTAATTGGAATGGTTTTCAGGGGGTAGCATATGAGCAGAAAGAGAAAGGCATAGACCTCATCACCAGCATCATACCAGCAACGTCTGTGTAATGCTGTGATATCTGGGCAAAAACTATATCGTAAAACTGGCTTCTACTATAGAGTTTTTGCCCCAATACCAGAGTGTCACCAAGATGTCACTGGCATGATGATGTCACTTCCTATGCAGGGCTGGCAACAAGGCCTACACCTTCTCCTTTCTCATGTTGTCCCCCCCGCCAGTCAGCTGATCAATGGCTGGAATCAGGACTTGGTGGCGAGGGATCCCTGCCTCCACTGGGGGGATGTGTCTGGCAATCCTAGAATAAAAATTGGATTCAGCTGCATACTGTATTGGCAAGGAACATTCTGAAGTCTGTGATACTGATTTATGGCATCAGACATGAAAGGCATGCACCCTCATGGCTCTGAAATGGTCCTTTCATGAATCACATGATTAATTAAGATATAAAAAACTTATGTAAAGTTAACATGTTAGGCTCTTCCTAATAGCTTATAGAGATGAACATGTGGTATTGGGTCAGGGTTGCCAGTCCATACCTTGCACTGGTGGAGGGTGGGAGTGAGCTTTCTGAGAGTGGGGGCAGGACAACATCACTGCACAGGATGGTGACAACTGGAAGTGATGTCATTATGCCAGGGACATTATGCAGCAAAGCTCTGGCTTTTGGGCAAACCCTGTGGTAAAACTGGGCTCAAACCATAGAGTTTTACCCAAAAAAACAGAGCATCACCATGTGATGTCCCCAGCATGTCATTTCTGCATGATGTCATCATGTCAGGGGCATTGCATGAGGCCATGGGGGTGGGGCTTCCCCCACCAGCCAGCTGGCCTCAGGAGCCCACAAAATCAGGGGATCCCCCACTCCTAGCTGGGGAGTGGGAGCCCCCATGTTGGGTGAATTAAGCTACTCCAAATACCAGAATGCTTATGCTGGAAATGATAGAGAAGCTTGATCAAATGGTGAATTTGAATCTTCAGCATATCAGTTGGCATTCTTATTATCTCTTTTTCCTAAATAGGGAGGCAGCATGATGTAGTGGTTATAGAGTTAGACAAGGATCTGTGTAACTGAGGTTCAGGTACCTACTTTGCCATGAAGCTTGCTGGGTGACCTTGGGTCAGGCTTTCTCTTTAGCCTAACCTACCTCACAATGTTTTTGGGGGATAAAATGGAGGAGGGGAAAATGGTGTATGCCACTTTGAGATCCACAGAAGAAGGGTGGGATAAAAATGTATAAAGCATATGGGTTAATTCTGAAAATGCATTAATTTATTTAAAATATATATATCTTGCTTTTTTCAGTGTAGGGGAAAAAATACAGCCAACAAATCAATTAAAAGAAACCACCCAATTAAAAACAAAACACAAAAGCTCAGTCACACAGCCAGTTGAAAACAACACACAAACTTGGACTGCAGTCATGACTCAGAGGCAGAGCATCTACTTTACACACAGGGGGTTCCAGGTTCAATTGCTGGTATCTCCAGTTAAGAGACTCAGGTTGGATAGTAGATGTGAAAGACCAGAGAGCCACTGCCAATCAGAACAGATACTACTGACCTTGACAGACAACACCCCCCCCCCCAACAATATAAGTCAACTTTGTGTGTTTCAATGTGGGACCAAGTTGTGTGGGAGAATGGCAAGTCTGTAAGTATTTTAAATAAATAAAACTAGTAGGACAAGCCATAGACCAGCAGAATGGCATCAAGCAGGGCCAGATTAAGGCCAAATGATGACCTAAGCACAGCCCAACAATGGTGCCTCTCGGCCCTTCCATTGCTTAACTGACAAGACAATAAGACTCCATAAGTGCTGAAGGGGAATAAAGAGATTTTAAAAAAATCAGTTTTCTTCCAGGCCAGACCCCATATAATAATAATTCTCCTGTCATGGTGACAGATCTGACCATCCTGATTGGTTGGGGCTTGGCGGGATTGTGGGGTATTAGCCTTTGGCCCATCAAACTATCAATCAGGGGTGGTTGTGTGCATTTGGTCCACTCCTCTCTCCCACCTGAGTGGCTGTTGCTAGCCAGCACTCACCCAGAGCTAACTTCTAGAGCCTTTTGTATTTCACAACAGGCCTTACTCCTAGTATTAAATATAACCTTTTAAAATTATTTATTTAACACTCAATAGAAGTTGAATGTGGCAGTGAAAGAGTTACATGATAGCCAGCGGGGAATCCATGTGGTACCCCTCCTTCCCTTGGTGCTCTAAGCACATGCTTATTTTGCTTGATGGTTAATCCAGGGCTAGCATCAGAGAACTCTTAAAGGTTTATGTAAGAATAGGACCTTTAACTGACCCTGAAATGAAAAAAAGAGAAAGGTGAAGAAGACCTACCTATGGAGGAAGTTCCATAATCTCAGGGCCGTTGTTGAGAAGGCCCTCTCCTTTCCTCTGTACTTCTGAAAGTGAGGGACCATAAAGAATGTTCTCAAAGAAGACGGTAACAGGTGGGTAGGTTCATATGGTAACAGGTATCCTAGAAGCCAAACATTTGGTCTTTAAATATTAAAAGAAGTATTTAAAATTGGCCTAGAAACCAGCAGAAAATGATGTTATTTTTAAGATTGACTGCCTAAGAAAATGACATATCAATATACAAACTAAGAGATAATTAAATCTTGAAATTCACATTAATTTAAAGTAAGTGCTTCAGAAAATTACTTACAAGTAACTATGTTTAAACAGAGGTTGTAAAAGTTTGCAAGGAAGCCCAAAATTCTAATTTGGATTAAGACCAAGTTCATATATCTTCCTTGTCTTCATTTTAACATTTCCTCCTCTTCCAGATGCTAAGTCCTTACAAAATTTGGGAAATAATTAAAATAAATGTCATGCCAAAATGTCAAATCTTCATCACATAATTGAAAATAAATCCCCCATTGCTGTTTTCTAATGATTTAAGCACCTAGGAACAGATCATGAGAGTTAGAGGATTACTGATGCAAGAACTCAAGGATGCAAAGAGATAAAGTTAAGATTTTAACTAACCTCTTTTTAAAAAAAAATTAGATTTTTCTGGGGTGGTTTAAGTGGAGGAGAAATTTTACACACAAGTTCACATCCAATATTCATCTTGGAGACCATTTTAAAATCAGGTCAAGTGCTATGGTCAAATACATTGCTCATATAAGGGCTTAGAGTCACAGTGAATTTGTCCTCCTAATGGACAGCTGTGGCTGAATGTCAGCCCTATAATTGCTTTATAATTAAACCACTGAACCATATATAATTTGTGTATAAATATCATGTACTGGTGATTGGAAGTCAAACAGTTTGTAAAATGTTGTTCGGTATTAATTCTAGAGATGTCTTGCCAGCAGGAGTCGATGGGGATTCTTTCACCAGCTCAAGCATGAATTTGAAGGGGCCTTGATTGTGCGGTCCATCCCCAGACTGACCTACAGCAAGCAGCAACTGCTTACTTTTTTTTTTTGCCAAGTTAATAATTGTAGATCTAACCATTCAAAATCATGACTGTTTAAAATTCAAGACTGTGGCCACATCAAAGGCTTGAGACATTATATTTTCCTTTAAACACTGGTTCATTTAATTCACTGCACCTCCAGGTTTTTTTTTTTTAAGTTAATGTGAAAGACCTCAGCCTGAGACATTGGAGAGCCACTGCTGGTCAGAGTAGACGGTAGTGCTGAGCTGACCTTGATAGATCCTCAGGAGTCTGACTGAATATAAGGCAGTTTCATGTGTTTAGAATCCATTTCAGAAATAGGGAAGAGCACTGCAAAAATAAAGTTGGTTTGTCTACACATTTGTGATGTACAGTGAAGAGAACAAAGGTGTTTTCTCACAGATTCAGTGATATATAAGGCAGTATTTCTCAGACTAAGAGTGGTAGCGCCCCTGGGAGATCTGCAAGGGTAACCCAGAGGATTGGACATGGCCCATGACCTCTCATTGGACAGTGTCTCATGACAGGGTGTCGGCCTCCACACACACAGCTTGAAAAGGGCTGGAACATACCACCAGAAGAGAACATATCCTTCCTCCTACCTGGCTAACTGACAGGCAGAGGCAGAAAGGGAGTGGGTGGTAGTTAACCCTTTCTCCCTCCAATTCTGAGGCAAAGAAACTGTCCATAATGTGGCTGGCATTGGTGGAAAAAAAAGGAGAGAGCCTGTGAGTCTGTGAAAAAACGTCCTTCAAAACAGGAGTCCTCAAGTTGCCAAGACTTGAGAATCACCAGCATAATGGATTCACAAATCACTCATCCATCCCTACTCCATTGCTCACTCTACTTCAAGCAGCATAACAAATGAGATCCCTGGAGTCAAAGCTGTACCACAACGCTATGGTTATATGGTATCAGGTTGTGTAATGTGGGCAGAGCAGATGAGAGAAACTACCTTCTAAATGTTCTATATCAGGTGTCAAATGAACAGTACCAGCTGCCAGTGCAGAAGGGTAATCATTTCTACATAGCTTCATTCCATCCTTCACAATGCTTAATTCTTACTTGGTTACTTGCAAGCTGCTGTGAGGGATAGGGCCCAAAATTAAGTGTTTTGTGAAGCGGTGGGGAGGGGCAAATGCCTGAACTGAGCCATACTCCAAAAGCCCAGCCAGCAACACTGGAGCCTTATGCAGAATAAGGACTCGTGCCCTGTGTATTCAATATTCTTTGACAGCAGCTATCTGAAGATCTTAGCTGCTTGATAAACACAGGTAGCCACTCTGTTGGCTCCAGGGATATGCTTTCATTCATTAACTAATAGATCAATAAAACCCTGAAAATGTTCATTTTATCATCATTGTGAAAACCAATAGGAAAATTAAAGATATTCATTAATGTAAGTTAATATTTGTTATTCTGCTGCAAGGCTTTCTGGATTAGAAAGTGCAAGCAGAGTTCAGACTCAAGGGAAACAGAGTCAAAATGTTTCCAATTAACCATCTCTTTCGAAAGAAGATATTTTTGTTGATTGGGCTTCCTTTTCACAGTTTTTGCGCCAACTACTGCTGGCTTGGGGAGGGCTTTCTAGAGTCTCTACGTAAACAGAATTCGTACACCTTACATATCCTTACCTATTTCTCATTGCAGTTGAGCATTTCAAGTTGTTTTTGGTGATTTGCAAGTTGTACAGCTACTTTGTGTGACTAACCATATGTACAATTCATTTGCTATTTTTGCTATTGTGTCTGCTGCTGTTTAGTTGCTACGGGAGGTTTTCTGCCTTTACGCTGCCCTTTAAGACTAGTTCCAGCATTTGTCTGTCTGAGGTGCCAATCATGTACTCTCTCTAAACATTAGTTCCAATATGGGGTTTCAGATCTCTTGGATATCCTTAACCTTTTTAAAAAAGAAAACAAAAACCCTCTGAAAGTTTTATCTAATTAAATGAAAAAGTTGCAACCAGAAATGTGCTTCCATTGTTTCCACTGGGAAATACCAATGAATAATGAATGGACATAAATAACAAAACAACATAAATTGATTGCATTAAAAAAATAAAAACAAAACAAGTTTTTAAAAATGCACATCCCTACCTGGCTTCTCATTTAGCCAAATGTTGCTAAGAGAAATATTTTAAGCGTGCTATGTTCACTGGAGCTGTTCTAGACAGACGACAGAATGATGTGGTTGAACTTCAAGGTGGTAGAATGAAGTATACCACTTCATGTTGCAGATGGAAGATATAATTGTTGAATACTTCCCAGGGGTTACTTCCCAGGGATTACAAGAGGGTAATATGCAAAAATGTAATGAGACGTGGAATCCAATTTATTGTTGGGTGAAAGATAAAGGTGTAAAATAGGAGCAATAGAGATAGTAAATAGATAGACCCCGAATGCTCCTTGTATGATTGGAGATTTTGGAATGCGATATGTTATGTTATTTTGGTTATTGTCATGTTGTTATGTTGTTATGTTGTTATTTTGTTTTTTTTGTATGTTATGTTGTTGTTGTTTTGCTTGGCTGTTATTTTCCCCTTCTTTTTCTCTTTGTAAATACAATTTTAAAATTCGAGGGGGAAAAACCCTCCTTGTTTAGAGAGAAAAAACACCTTAACCTACCAAGAATAAAGATGCTTTATGTGAGGAATGCTTCAAAAATGTCATCCCCCTACTAGGGTTGTCAGCTCCGGGCTGAAAAATACCCAGAGAGTCTGGAGGTGAAACCTGAGGATGATGATGAAGAAGACGACATTGGATTTATATTCCGCCCTCCACTCAGAGTCTCAGAGCGGCTCACAATCTCCTTTATCTTCCTCCCCCACAACCTGTGAGGTGGGTGGGGCTGAGAGGACTCTCATAGCAGCTGCCCTTTCAAGGACAACCTCTGCCAGAGCTATGGCTGACCCAAGGCCATTCCAGCAAGTGGGAGTGGAGGAGTGGGGAATCAAACCTGGTTCTCCCAGATAAGAGTCCGCACACTTAACCAATACACCAAACGGGCTCTCATGGTGGGGTTTGGAGAAAGGAGGGGCTTAAATGCTTATAATACCATAACACCCACTTTCCAAAGCAGCCATAATCTCCAAGTGAACTAATTGCTATCACCCAGAGATCACTTGTAACCCCAGAAGATCTTCAGCTACTACCTGGAGGTTAGCAAACCTACCTCTACCTCTGAAGTAATACAGTTCCACAGTGTTCTGTTTGCACACACCTCCCCATGTACATGTTCAGTAGGGTTGCCACGTCCGACTCAAGAAATATCTAGGGACTTTGGTGGTGGAGCCAAGATCAAGGATGTGACAAACAGGGCTGACCCTGCCACTAGGCAAACTAAGCAAATGCCTTCCCTCCATTTGGAAATAATGAAGGATAGAGGTACCTTGTTTTGAGGCTTATAGAACTGGACCCCCTTGTCCAATCTTTTTGAAACTTGGAAGATGTTTTGAGGAGAGGCACCAGATGCTATGCTGAAAATTTGATGCCTCTACCTCAAAAAACAACCCCCCAGAGCTCCAGATACCCTTGGATCAGTTCTCCATTATCCTTATGGGGAACCAGTCTCCATAGGGTATAATGGTGTGCCCAGCAGACATTCTCCCCGCCCTGCTTTCTGATAACCCTGAAGCAGGGGGGGGGGCCTCCAAACAGGGGGATCCCCTGCCCCCAATTGGGGATTGGGAGAAAGGTATAATACCGCCATGAAAACCAGCCTCAGACTTATGTACAAATAATATTCATTCATAAATATTCAAAAAATTCAAAAAAAATTGTCATATACTACATATACATGCCTTGCTGTACTAAGGAAACAACTGTTGGAGCGTGGGTCTCCATGGAAAACTTCAAATACTGAATTACAAACCTCTAGGAGCTTGGTGCTCCATACAAAACTTTTTCATTGGAACTTTTGCCTGCACCTCGCATCCGAGAAATATTGGACGTTTATTTGTTTGTGAGTCGTTTTGGGTGAAGGTGTATGTTCCTTTTGTATTTGTATTCTATATGTATTATATGACTATTTTTTTTTATTTTTTTGAATATTTATGAATGAATATTATTTGTACATAAGTCTGAGGCTGGTTTTTGCAGAGGTATTATACCTTTCCCCTGCTCCATTATCCGTGTAGCTCTTTGTTGGTTGCTCAACTGGGGATTGACAACCCTAAAAAAAGCCAAAATTTTTAAGTAGCAGTCAAGAGAATAGAAAGCATATGCTGGCTCCTCTGCTCATCGATGGTAATGGACTTTGCTCACTACTCTGTGGACTTTGCTTACAACTAACTTAGCAATCGGTCCTCAGGGAAACCTACATAGAGTGACAGAATGCAATCCTAAGGAGAGTGGAACCCTCCTAAGCCACTGACTTCATTTAGCATTGCACTCTCGGATGAACTGCATTGCCTTTTCTGCTCAATTCATCCTCAGGCAGGACAAGAAAGATGCTATGTGCAAATATGTGTGAGGAAATCCTGGCATTTTAAAATGAAAAAGCATCCTCAGGAGGTTGTGATTTTGAGTGGAGGGGCAAAAGAAAGGAGGGGGCCTCTTCAAGCTTTCTCCAAGATGTTTGAAATAATCTCCCCTCAGATGGTTTTCTTTCTGTGGTGTTCCAGAGGCCTGTTTACTGACAGGAGAATAGCACCTTGGTTGAATTTTGAGTGGGGAAAAGAAAAGACCGGTAGACAAAGAGTTAAACAACTTGTTCCCTCCTTCACTCACCATTGCAGCCTCCTAAGGCAGCTTTTCATTAAAAGAAATAAACTGTCAGAGATTGGTGACACACATTTGCATGTTATGTTAGTTTGCCTTTCAGTGTAGAAGTAGCTCATTAACATAACTAATTAACGAGCTGGAGTCAGTGCAAAGCCGAAGGCTGATTAGAAACCTGCTTGCAATTTTTTGAATGCTTTTTGGCCCTCAACAAATCTAGTCAACTCGATAAAGCAGGTTTTTGTACCATCGGTTCTCCAGAATAATAATGGAAAGGCTAAACTTGTGCTCTGCTGAATCATACCCAGGCTGACCTAACATAGAATCAATCTCAGAGCTTCTTATATTTTATGTAGGAGCATCATTAACAGTTAAATAATAATCCTTTCTTTAGGCAACTTGTAGAAAAGTAATTCATAGCATAAAATGATCATTGTAGGTGACACTGACTAGAATTCATATCCTTGAGTTCATGAGGGAAGATTGATAGATTTAGTATACCCACTTGCCATTTTGGGAATAATGACCACTGCTTCACCTTAATGGTTTACTTAATGATTTACCTCAGGATAAGCCTGGAGCGTGCTATACATATAAAGGGGTGAATCATGAGCTTGAGGAAATCATAAGAAGTAATAACAACGGCCAGTGGGAACCAAGGTCCCTAATTCACTTCTAGTAGAGCAGAATAAGTATAGGAGTAGATGTTGTTCCCAGCACACGGATGCCACCAAAAATTATTTATCTGGGGAGAATTCTTCTCCCCCCCCCCCCCCAAATAGCATTTAGAAATGTTTGCCATAATTGACCATCCCTGTTGTGCCTGCCATCCTCAGCAAGAACACTTGACTTTTTAAAATTGTGATACCGGTTTTGTCCGGAAGAGCAACTTTGTCTCCAGCATTCCAGAGGGTCTGTTAAAACTCTCATCCCTTTTTAATAAGAGATTGTTATTGATATGTTTTCAACTATTTTGTAATTCTTGTTTTGAACTGCTAAATTATTGCGTAAAAGACCCTGGGTGCTGGATAAAATGAGGTTAATTATTCCTAAAATAAATACTTTACTTTAGTCAAATTCCGTATAATTATATTCCAATGATATTCTGTGTAATTGGGACAGTATGCTAATGTGAAGCCACGTCACTTGGTGAACATTCCTCAATATTATTAGCAGAAAGCACGAACAGAAACGTTCAGAAGGCCATTTTTATAAAAGGATTGAAACTGTGGCAGAATGGAACTGCTTTTCTAAGGGAATAGGATTGTAGTCTATTGCAGTGCGTATTGTATGTAATGCTTTGGTTTTACTGCATTTGCTTCTGCCTTTGTAATCCACTGTCTGCATTATGGTATGTCTTGCCTTAAGCAGGTTTTTGTTGTTGTTTTCTAATGCTGAAGTTATATTCCTAGTGCACACTGTCTACCAGGTGTCTTATGCCGTCTGCTTGATTTTTAAAAAATACTGGGCGTTTTCGCACTGACCTTACTCGGGAGCGACGTCCCTCTTCACCGCGCAGCGTCTGTGCGGATTTCGCACTAATTGCTCCGCAGAACTCGGAAGAGCCGCAAAGTCCGGTGGCTTTTGCGTCGCAAATGTAAACTGGTTTTTGGCCAGTTTACATTTGCGACGCAAAAGCCGCGGGACTTTGCGGCTCTTCCGGGTTCTGCGGAGCAATTAGTGCGAAATCCGCGCAGACGCTGCGCGGTGAAGAGGGACATCGCTCCCGAGTAAGGTCAGTGCGAAAACGCTCACTGACATTGCAAACAAACTTAACTGACCATAAATGTGCAAGAGCAAAAATAGTGTCAAGTGGTATCTCGCCACTATAATTGCATACTGTGTATTTCAGCATTGGGAAGAAGATAGTCCAGATCGAACTGGCCAGATCTCATCAGATCTCTGAAACTAAGCAGGGTTAGGCTGGCCAATATTTGGATGGGAGACCCACTGAGGAAGCCCAGGGTCATTTCACAGGCAGGCAATGGCAAATCACCTATGAATGACTCTTGCTTTGAAACCCCCATGGGATCAGTATAAATCTGCTGTGACTGTTAAATAGTGAGTCCAGACAGCTCTCATCTCAGCACAACTTGTTTATTAGCAAGAACAGCCCCAAACAAAACAGGCAACAACAACAAACTATATACAATTGGAATAAGGAAAACCACACCCCATAGGCAGGTGCTGTCCAGTCCTGTGCTGCTCTCCAGCATCCTTCATTTGCATGACTTTGTTGCATGCTTAGCATCCAAATTGACCAGTTCCAATAGAACATCCAATTGGGATGCAAGCTTCAGGATCCTGGGATGCAATGAGTGCCTGCCTCAAGCTCTGTATACAGAAAGGAAAAGGAAAGGTCCCCTGTGTAAGCACCAGTCCTTTCCGACTCTGGGGTGATGTTGCTTTCACAAGAACCATTTTCGCACACAGCTCACCTCGGAGTCACGTCCCTCTTCACTGCACAGCGTCTGGTCAGATTTCCCACCATCTGCGCCGGAGGAGCAGGAAGAGTCGCGGCTTCTGCGTCGCAAATGGAAATCGCTAAAACCCAGTTTCTGTTTGCGACGCAGAAGCCACGGCTCTTCCTGCGCCTCCGGCGCAGATGGTGGGAAATCCGACCAGACGCTGCACAGTGAAGAGGGACGTGACTCCGAGGTGAGCTGTGTGCGAAAACGGTTAATGTTTTCACAGCAGACTTTTGACAGGGTGGTTTGCCATTGTCTTCCCCAGTCATCTACATTTCCCCCCAGCAAGCTGGGTACTCATTTTACCAATCTTGGAAGGATGGAAGGTTGAGTCAACCTCGAGCCGGATTCCTGAAAACCCAGCTACCTCCGGGGATCGAACTCAGGTCGGGAGCAGAACTTAGGACTGCAGTACTGCAGCTTTACAAAAACCATTAACTCAATACATCAGGGGTGGCCAACGGTAGCTCTCCAGATGTTTTTTGCCTACAACTCCCATCAGCCCCAGCCAGCATGGCCAATGGCTGGGGCTGATGGGAGTTGTGGGCAAAAACATCTGGAGAGCTACTGTTGGCCACCCCTGCAATACATAACAGTGATTCAAGGGCAAAAAAAGAAAAGAAAAGGCAGCTATAAATAAATAAAACTTGGCTCAGAAATGCTGTTTCTGGTGGCACCCGCAGAGTGTAACTTCCGCTCCCATTGTAAAGTGCCATAGGGGAAAACATTCAGGATTTTGTTCTCTGCAACTAATGCATGACTTCTTAGAGCCAAACTAGATGGTACATTTCTGGCAAGCTGGGTCAGGGTTTTCCCAACCCCACTGGCTTTCCCTCCAGCCTCTCAGCAGCTGCAGGGAATGCTATTTTAAAGGTCAGGAGGAGTCATTTTGGGGTTTGGAACTGTGCTGGGGAGGCTCCTGCCTCCCCCTATGCCATTTTCAAAAGCTGAAACTGCTGGGGGGGGGAGTAATTTACATTACCATGGAGCGGGATATGCTTGGAGCATGCCACGTGCCACTCTGAAGTTATAGAAATAACTGCCAGATGGGACCCTTCTTGTGAACTTCTGAAAATTGTATGGGGAGCACGCAGGAGCTTCTCCTCCCCTCACGCCACAGTTCTAAGTCACAAAAGGCTCCCCCTGATTTTAAAATGGCATTCCCGGCAGTTGCTGGGTGGCCAAAGGAATGTGGGATGAGTCGAGGGACCCTAAACCCAACTTGCCAAAGCCCCAAAATCTAATGACTAGTTTGGCTCTTATGCTATTTCCATACAGGGGTTTTTAACTTCCTACATAGAGGGCAGGAAGCCTCCGCAGTCTTTCAGAGCATCAAGATGACACTGCACCCAATGCGGGCGCAATTCATACGGCTCCTGTATTTCTCTTTCCTCTGAGCCTGATTAAAAATAAAAAATACTTTAATTCAGCTCAAAGGGAAACTAAGGGGGCAGCTGCAGTAGAAATTAAGCTCAGCATCCCCCCTTCAGCTTTTTCCACTTGGCTTGGCAGGGAAGTGAAGGGGAGCGTTTCTTCTTTCTTGGCCAAGGGTGTTTTGAATTGCCATTGTGTTCGTGCTTTTGGGGTTGCCAGCTCTGGGTATTTGGGGATGAAGCCTGGAGAGAGCAGGGTTTGGGAAAGGGAGGGGCCTCAGGGTATAATGCCACAGACAACACCCTCCAACACAGCCATTCCGCCCCCTCTCAGGGAACTGATCTGTATCATCTGGAGATCATTTGTAATTCTGGGAGATCTCCAGGTGACTCCTAGAGGTTGGTGACCCTGTGTACATATGTGATAAATGGGGGCAAATGGAATGGGGGTAATGTCAGCAGCAAGTGCATTAAGACAAGGCAGGTCACACATAAATCCCACCGCACTTCCTGTTGTGGCAGAGGCATGTTACAAAGGATGACATCGGGTTGTAAACTGTTTTTAATTAATTGGATTTTCTGATTTTATGTGTATTTTATGCTGATGTACACTGCCTAGAGCCCGGCATCGGCCGGGATAAGGCGACTCAATAATAATAACAGCAACAGTAACACAACAATAATAATATTCCCATGTCCTTCCGAGGAAGCAGATTTAGTGACCCATCCGCTCAAGGAGACAGCTAAAGCACAATAGGTTTCTCACATTCTGATATGTTCACTGTTAGGATTGCAACCATTGGGTAGCCGTCTTTGATTTCCAGCGATGGAAACAAACAGAGAGCTCAGAAAATAGGCCATGCATTTTTATTTTTATTTTTTTGGTGAGCATACATAAACTATATATAATTACTGTATGGTTCACTGGCCACCTAAAAACGACCATTGCTTTTTTGGAGCCTGTGGGACTGCAGTGGTGATAACTGAATAATCTCTCTAATAATAAAGCATGTTGGAAATGACAACTAATAAATATTTGACTTAAAAAGAATAACGAGTTCTTCCCTCCCGCCCTTCTTCTATGCCTCATGCAGGCATTAAAACACAGTGGCTCCTCTTTCTCCCACTGGCTACCGCTTTGCATTGGAGAGAACGCAGTGCTCACCTGCCACAATAGTCTTCGGCAAAGAATGCATCGATTATCCAGCCGTCATTAGTTAACCCCCCCCCCACCTGAAATGAAATTTCCTCCTAACTATAAAATCGTTGTCGCTCGTGTCCTGATAGACAGTAACGCTGCTGCTGGCAACTTCAAAAATATGAAGTAGCCAAATTACATACTTAACTTGTGAGGCAATTAGTTGAATTTTACTCTACCACCTCATCGCCCCCTTTGGTGACTCCTGGCGTCATTAATTATGGTATAATGGGTCTGCCTTAAAAGTTCAGCCCTTGGGGCATGTTGAGGAAATAGCATTCAAAGCCTTCCGTTTTCACGGCTTTGGGCGGAAAAAAAACCACCCAGCCTGCAGTATTTCTTCTTGGACTTCTAGCTGAAAAACTAGTAACTCCCTGCCTCCCCCCCATCCATACTGAGCATGGGATCACTCCCATAAATGACATCTTCCCCACTTCTAGGGAACTATTAGTGTACCTTCCAGAGGACAGTGAACACACAAGTTGATGGCCCTAATAGAGCCAGTTTGGTGTAGTGGTTAAGTGTGCGGACTCTTATCTGGGAGAACCAGGTTTGATTCCCCACTCCTCCACTTGCACCTGCTGAGATGGCCTTGGGTCAGCCATAGCTCTGGCAGAGGTTGTCCTTGAAAGGGCAGCTGCTGTGAGAGCCCTCTCCAGCCCCACCCACCTCACAGGGTGTCTGTTGTGGGGGAGGAAGGTAAAGGAGATTGTGAGTTGCTCTGAGACTCTTCGGAGTGGAGGGCGGGATAGAAATCCAATATCTTCTTCTTCTTCTTCTTATAGGCCATATTTAATAGGATCCTGTATAGCCTAGATAATGTCTTTATAAAAACAGGGAGTTCTGTTCCGCAAGGTTTAAAGCAACAGGAATGGTACCCTAATCTCCTCTGCGTCTTTATTTTATAAGCCTGTTATAAGAAGTGAAACATTTCAGTTATTAAACAAGAAATCTATAAATAACTTCTCTGGACGAGGGAAACAATCTTCAGTTCAGCGATATCTGCACTAGATCTGCAGCAAAAAATCCACACACATTAACTTTCTTGCTCTGCTAAGTGTGCTTGATTCAACTGTTCATATGGCCCAGAGAAGATCAGCACAGTGGAGGGGGGAAGAAATCTACAAAGCTGTTATCAAAGCAGAATGAGCCTATGTTTGCTCAATTTCATTTGCCCTGCCTATTTGCCTTGATTTACTGAATGAAATGTATTTACTCACAGCTAAATGAGAAAAGAATTTACACAGCATGTGTTCAAATAAACTGGCCCAGCCTGCATAAAATCCCTCCCCGCCATCTCTATGTCAGTGCAACATCATGGCATCATTATGACAGCTGAGACCCTCCCCACTGACTTCAGAGGATTTGGGGCTTAGCGCAGAGTGAAGAGACTGTTTATACCATCAAGGAGGTTAAAAAAGCCCTCCAGGAAGATCCTGTCGTGATGAAAATGGTGGGCTTTTTTTCAACGGCCCTACAAATCTCTGTTTCAGCAAGCACAAATCTGAGTCAGTCACACATACACACAAAAAGGTCTGCTACCCACTCCTGGTCTTTGGGGAGATGGGGCTTTTGGGGCCTGGTTTGCCTGCTGCTAATTCTGACCCGGTTTGGAGGAGATCACGCGAGTAGGAGGGGGCGTTGCTATGGAACAGGAGGCCCCATGCTGGTCAGCTGGGGCTGAGGACGTGGGTGGCTGCCCCAAACTGGGGGCACCCCAGCCAGCAGTGGGGAGGGGCTGCAGTTACTCATCCCTGGTGTGGGAGATTCTCCCCGGCTGTGGCCGTTGCCAGCCGACCTTCTTCCTTGCTTTCTCTCACGCCAGCCGGCTGTATTGTTGCTCGCCTGGGGCAAAGTGCAAGGCAAAGGAGCCCGCGGACAAGATTTTGGGGAGAGGGGGAGCTGCAGGAAAGGGGCACAAAGCCCCCTTCCCCCACCCCCAAGACTTCTGCACTGAGACTGCCATCTGTGTTACAGACAGGAAGTGAGTTCAGAACACCTTGGGCCCCTCAGTCTTTCCCCTGGCAGCTCTGGGAAGGACCCCCTGTGGCAGAAGGGAGACAGACTTTTTGTACACTTGACTTTGGATGTCCTCGAGACCTTCGTGAGCGCTACCAGAAGTGGCGCTAGCCTCTCATGCTGACCCTCCAGTAGTTGGGATGGGCAAGGATTTAGCCATGGGGAAGGATCGATTCTGTTGCATTCACACATACGTTTGGCCAGGGGAGCTGGCCCCACTGGAGAGCTGTGCCCAAGCTGAGCCTGAGCTTTTAGAGCCACGAGGGAAGGGAAGCAGGAAGGCCTGTCTCTGGAGTGGGTGGCAGAATGCAGGTAAGCCCAGGGCCCTTGCCTTGTTCAGAGATTCAGGCACCTTTTCTAGCACTGCCCTCTCGATGGTGACATGCTCGAGCATCCCAGCTAGACGCTTCCGCCCCAACTCAGACACCTCGTTGAAACAGCCCAACTCCGGTTCTTCTTCCCCTCCACCCCTTGTCCCGGTTGCCTTCCTGCTGTGCATGTCTCTGGGGTGGGGTCCCTGCCCAGCTCAGTAGGAGGGGGTGGGAAATGGTATGGCAAGGTACACGTTTCCCTTGGATTTTATGCCTCAACCTGAAATAAAGCATTGGGTCTGCCATATTGTCATTCCACATCTCTTAAAGTCCCTCAGAACATGCAATTTGACCCCAACTCCTTTGTCCTGTGATAAGGTTAACAGCCACCTCTTCGTGTTGTCAACTCCAGCTTGGGAAATTCCTGGAGATTTGCGGGTGGAGGCTGGGGAGGGATGTTAGAATCGACTTGCCAAAGCTGCTCTTTCCTCCGGGGCAAGTGATACCTGAACTTTACAGATTCGTTGTAATTTTGGGAGATCTCAAGGCCTCACCTAAAGGTTGGCAACCCTATATCTCCTCCAGTAAAGCCTGTAGCTTGCAGATATCACAGGAGAAGAAATGTAGTTTATCCTGTCCTGACGCTGCCTCTGCTCTTACAAACCCACTTTCAGCATCCTAGAGAAGGGAGTGGTCAGTCTTTGGCACTACCCATCGACTAGTTTCCTGCTTTGGTTTCCGCTAGTTCTCTCCTTGGAAACACTACTATTTCCACTTAGTTCTATTTCTCATGGAAAGCTACCATTCCAGAGTAGCTCAGCTTACAGAGAAGGAAAAACATCCCTACTGTTCTAGAAAGGGATTGCATCCTGCCCTTATTTGTGTAATGGAGATCCTATCTTGTTCATTGCCAGATTCACAAAATTAAAGACTTATGTTACAGTTGCCATAAACTAAAGAGGGAAAGTGGGGATAGTTTGCTGACCAAGCCCTGATACGTTCTCCCTTCCTCATTGTTCTTAAACTACTACACATTTTCAGGCATGCGGACACTGGGCGTTTTCCTACAGAGCTTACCTCGGAGCGACGTCCCTCTTCACCGCGCAGCGTCTGCGCGAATTTCCCACCAACTGCTCCTCATAACCAGGAACTGCCGGACCTTTTGCGTCGCAGATGTAAACCGCTAAAAACCAGTTTATGTTAGTGACGCAAAAGCCGCGGCTCTTCCTGGTTATGCGGAGCAGTTGGTGGGAAATCCGCGCAGACGCTGCGCGGTGAAGAGGGTCGTTGCTCCGAGGTAAGCTCTGTGGGAAAACACCCACAGTCTGATTTTCATGGATGAAAAAGTATGCATGCAACTACAGCCTGCAAGGACTGCAGAGGGAAGTGCTTCTTTGCAAAGATTTCCCACTGGCCAGTCATATGTGGAAGGGTATTCAACATTTCACATCAGTGAGATCAAACAGTGTCAGCTTAAAACTGTTCAGTTAGACTGTACCAGCAAAGCCTGTGAAATGTATACGGTTATTTATCGGCTGAAGACAATATCTCTATAACCAGTTTTGTTGACTTAATGGGTAATATAACCATTCTGTAGATAACTATATTTTCATATTGTTACCGGAAATACATTTATAAGAACAGATGGTTCCAGTGCAGAACATATTAGAAATGGGCTAAACTGAATTTCTGTTAAAACATCTTATTATTGAAACCATTTTAACTAACAATGAAAGAATTTCTAGCTCCTTGACTTTCAAGCTTGACAGTTATCCTCTGCAGCTCTGTTCTATAATAGAAAGGAGAATTACGGTACACCCGTCTAAATCCATTGAAGCCAATGACTTCTGAAGAGTGTAACTCTGCCTAGGATTGCACTGAAAATCCTTTTTTTGTTTGTATTTTCTCAAAAATGGAAACTCTCTGAAGTTGCTAATATTGTTGCTAGATCTAATGAGCAATCCTTAGCAAGTCTACTCAAAATTCTGGTCCATTAATGGGTTTACTTCTAGGAAAGTTTTCTTAAGAATGCACTGATCCTTTGCAAGAACTCCTACCCATGGGATAAAATATCCAAATGAATATATGCAATTTTACTTTTCAGGATGAGAAGAGAAAGTCATCCAGGAGAGATCACTGAACATCTGCAAAACCCACGGGCTGAAATCGTTAGCACTGGTGAGTCTGAAATCCATACTTCCATATGGATACTCTGATATCCATACTCTCATGGGATATCCATACTCCCAAGATATGTTGATAGAGGGGCTAGGAAAATACCCTTTCTGATGTTCTGCAATGCCACATCAATCAACAATAAGACCACAACTTTTGCAAAATCATTTTGCAATACAGAAAGTGAACCTGGCAAGCATGACCAAGTCCTGGGTGAGGGAGGGTGAAAGAGTTGCTCTTCCAGTGTTTTTTGGTCCTCCATCAATCCCAGACAAAAGGACTTTGGAGGGCAGTGATACTCAGTCTTTCCTCCAGGACACTGGCATTGACTCATCATCATAACAACCTTTATTGGCATAACAGCACAAATCAAATGAATTGCAGTAGAATCTATGGACAAAAGGAACATCTCCTCCTAGAAGCATAGTAAAGGAATTTTTGCTACAAATTCAGTGATTTCGCACTTATTTGAGGCTAAAAGTCAGAAGGCCTTACAATCATCCCATCGATCCTCTAAAGGCTGCAGAAAAGGCTTTAGAAAAACAACACAAAGATCACCATAAAATTTACAATGCAAGAGAACGCGATCATTATCTTAAATCTCCCTCACTGGCATTGACTCAGTGTGCCTGTCCCTGTCCCAAACTAGCCCCTTGGTATACTGTGGAGCTATGGAGGATGAAACAGCCATTGAAACAGCTAGAGTGAGTGTGGCAGTGGACTCATGATTAAGCTTCAAGAACATCTTACAGGATGTTTATGAAATCCTAGGAGATGGCAGTGTAAGCTGCAAAAAAGGAATTCTATGCAACTTCCATTGTGCCTGCTAGCTCTCGCCCAGCTCAGTTATTTAGACTAATTAGATCATTAAATTCCCTTCCACAGGAAGCTCAAAAAGTTAGCAAATTGGTAATTAGTAGTAAGGCTTTCATCAGCTATCTTGCAGGTAAAATCTTGTTGCTCCACCAAGACCTGCCAGCCACTATTGATGACTCCCTGGTCATCTTCAGGCCCAGTAATAGACCACTTCAGTCAACTCTCCCAGGATGAAGTTGACAGGATCCTGGGTTCTGTGAAGCCCACCACTTGCCTCCTGGACCCATGTCCATCATGGCTGGTGAAAGTCAGCATTGATGAAACACAGATCCCCCTGGCAGATATTATCAACTTGTCCCTGAGTTCAGGGACTTTCCTGAGGACTTCAAAGGAAGCAGTGGTGAGACCCAGGCTTCATTTTGGGCAGGCGCTCAAAAGGAGCGGAGCTCCAGAATCTCCAAATTTCATTGTGTTCTTTCTTTCTTACCCCCGCCCAAATACTTGCTTCTGGGCTCCATTGTTCAAACCCCCTGTGAGAATTTTGCCAAAATTTTGATAAACTTTCTAATATTTTTCCTTCACAAAAAATGGGAAAATAACCAAAACATATAAAGCAGACAGATGGAAATCTTCATTGTGCCACTGTAGCCACGTAGGAGAAAGCAATTTTAAAAGTATGCTGGGACTAAGGCTTTATTATGACAGTTATAATTCAAGAAGCATTTTAAGGCAGACGGTGAGCTGTTATAATTTAGTACACCTTCCCGTGATGTCAGGGGTGTGTGGCCAGGGACAGAGGAGGGCACTTGGAGAGAAGATTTTGCTGTGTTATCCTTTGGTATGCAGTATCCCACAAGGGGCGATTCTCTCTCCCAAGCTATTTAACATTTATATGTGCCTCCTTGCCCAGTTGGTCTGGAACTTTGGGCTGAGTTGTCACCAATATGCTGATGACACCCACCTGTATCTGTTGATGGATGGTCAGCCAGATGCCGTCCCAGATATTCTGGGTAAAAGTTTGGAGGCTGTGGTTGGTAGGTTAAAACAGAGCTGAATGAGAATAAATCCATCCTGCACCTGGGCTAAGGGGAGATGAGACTAGGGATACAACTCCCAGCTCTTGATGGGGTGTTCTTAACACCAACACCAGTAGTTTGGGTGATTTTGGATGCCTCCTTATCCATAGAGGCTCAAATCACAAATTTTGCCAGATAAGCATTTTTCCACCTTTGTCAGGTCAGGCAACTGACTCCCTACCTTTCTCCCCACCAATGTTCCCTCTAAGCTGCAGAGTCTTATGAGCAAAAATTCTACTTTGTGAGCTAGTGGCATTAAAGCTGTGAGCTATTGCATAAATTAGTGTGCTCTGGGGTCATCCTTCCTGAGCTAAGACAAAAACCTGTGAGCTGGAGGCTAAAAATCTGTGAGCTTGCTCACACTAACTCAACTTAGAGGGAACACTGCTCCCCACAACTTAGCCACAATGATCCATGCAGTGACCACCTCCAGACTGGACTACTGTAACTTTCTATACACAGGGCTGCCCTTGAGACTGACCTGGAAACTTCAGCCAGTCCAGAATGTGGTGGAGCATGTTTTCATAGGAACACCATTAAGAGCCCACATACAACTGGTGCTCTACCAGCTGCACTGGCTCCCATTTGAAAATCAGATCAAATTTAAGGTTCTGATTTTGACCTTTAAAGCCCTCTGCAGTCTGGGACCAACATACCTTCAGGACTGCCTCCCAATATGTCCCTCAATGAGCCTTATACTCTATGGATCAACATCAACTAGAGCCTGAGGTTTTTCAACTCTGGTGCCAGCCTGGTGGAACATTCTCCCAAGTGAGATCCAGGGCCTGTGGGACTTCATGCAGTTTCATGGGGCCTATAAAATGGAGATGTTTCACCAGGCGTATGGCTGAGGCAGTGGAGATTGATTTGTACTGGCTTCCTCACCACCACCTCTCTTTGTTGCCCTATCCCAGGGGTGGCCAACGGTAGCTCTCCAGATGTTTTTTTGCCTACAAATCCCATCAGCCCCAGCCGGCATGGCCAATGACTGGGGCTGTTGGGAGTTGTAGGCAAAAAACATCTGGAGAGCTACCATTGGCCACCCCTGCCCTATCCTATTCTGGCTTGTCTCCAGCCCATCCACCTTCTTCAGTATCATTTATCATCTATTCCCATACACGTGGAGCTTATCTGGGAGCAGATGTATCATCTTGTACCATTGACAGCCATCTGGTTGTCTAGTAATTTCATGTTAAATTGGGTTTTAGTGACTGTTGTATTTATGCTTTTAATTATTGTACGTATTGTTTTATTATATTGTCTAACCAGCCCTGAGTCTTGCTGGTCAGGGGAGGGAGGGCTAGAAAAAATATGATAAATAATACATTTTGACTCTCTCTTTTTGTTGCTTTTTCAGTGAATTCCTGAACTGACCAAATATTCACTTCAGATAGGCCTTCTTCCGCTTCAACAGAACTGGGATATTGGTTATGCACGGAGAATTGTTCCCTGGAGTCATGCAACTCCACTGCTATGCAGTACCACTGATGATAGCAAGATCCAAATAAGAAAAAGCTAATGGTGATTCCCCAGCTGCAAGAAAAGTTACTGTCCCCTACAGCCTTGCTCAGTGGAGAACAGCAGAAAATCTTTATTGACAAGAGGATAGCAGGGAATCAGCACCCAGAACTGTCCTTCCAATAAGTTTCTCCAGCAGTGTCAGCATCATGAACAAAGCTCCTGTAAAGAATAACCCCCAGGTTGAGGTGTACAAGGAAGAACCTCCAGGCAACCGTTATAGGACTGAACGCTTTGATATTCCCTTGGAAGATCTGAGGAGCCGTTTTGAATCACCTGCAGCTGGAGGCAAGAAGGTAAGAACTGGGCCATGGGTTGACAAGAATCAGAAGTGCTTCCTATTTTTATTCCTCCTAGGAAAATACATCTATTCTGTTTGCTTTCCACTTGTACACATGTTCTCTGGACTCTGTACCCAGACACCGGTGGCAGAGACATCAATTCAGATGACAAGGCTCCTTGTTGTATACTTGTTTCTACCTACCAGTCATTGCAGAGGTATGAAGTGTGGGGGAGGATGATGAGAAAAAGAATCCCAATTAAGAGTATCATTCAACACTGTCATGGTGGTACTCAATAGTGGGAAGAGTAATGAGAAAATCGTCACTTGCCCAGATTAACTTGTCGTTGAGCTCCTGAGAGTAAATTTTGAACAAGGTGTTGTGCAAGATGAAATCATTGTTTAATAGAAAGTACCTTTTTTTTTTAGCTGCATGGAGTGTCTTGCCGCTTTAGAGACACAGAATTGCTACTTGTCAAATCTGATGTCTTCCATCAAGGCACTAGCACTGCTACAATGTGTTGAGTGGTGAAAGGGCAGTTAAGTCAGTAGTTTCCCTCTATTGCTAAGAGTTGATTACTCTCTATGGTTATAGTTGTTTGAGTCCTCTGCATGCCCATTGAGCTCCTGAAGATGTTAGGAGAAATTATTAATGGACAGCATTTGGGAGTCATACTTAAGAGACATGACATGACATGTTTACATGTAAGGAATAAGTTGTCCATGTATCCCTAGATGCCAAAGTATCCTGAAACAGAGTAAGGGTGTTGAGAAGCATGAGTAATATGCTGTTCCTGCTTAGTTACCTTCTTTCTCAGTTTGTTGTTTATTCCTTTCACCAGATTTCCCATGATCAAATTCCCACATGTACTTAGCTCTATAGACCATGGATAGGCAATCCTTGGTACACATGATAGAGGTACACCAGGCCATTTTTCCTGACTTCCGGGGCCTGATAGCCACCCAAAACAGCCTAGACACTAGCAGCACTGCTGTGGCCAGCAGTGTGGGAGAAGGCAGCAGGCATGGCTTGTGCCCACTATCACCTTCCAGATCTACACAGCCACCAGCTGAGTCCAAGGTGAATCCCTGGGATGCTGGCAGCTGCCAGGGCTTGGCTTGCTTCAAAAGTGTCTGACCAAGTACAACTCCCACTTGCTTATCTTCCATTTTGTTTGCCAGAACATCACAGGTGAATGTTGCATATTTTGACACTTGGGCCACAAAACATGTCCTACTCCCCTAGACTTAAGGACAGAGTGATACAGCATTCCATTATACATATAAGTGTCTTACCTGGCTGGAGTTCTGACTGATTCTGGTGTGCCTAAGTTGTCTTTGGGGATCTTGTCTTCCACTGTATTTTCAAGAGAGGGAGAGACAAGGTGCCAAGGTCTCTGTTGATGTGAATGGCACTGGTTTAATTTATAACATCTCTTTTGTGGACTGAAAGCTACATCAGTGCCTGGGGTGATCATGGGGTGATGTCTGAGTGATCATAGGATTCAAATTAAGCCTCATTTCTTCCCCACTACCTACTCTGTCCATTTTTGCCTTGCACTGGGTATGTGTGATGCTATGTGTGATGTGATGTAATTTTTTTTAACTTTTTATTTTAATTTCCCTTCCATAACGTCCCCTACTGTAGATTGGAAAAAGGTAATTTACCAGTGCAATCCACAGCACAGTGGTACAGTTCTAAGTCCATTGAAGTCTATGAGCTTAGAAGGGTGTCACTTGATTTAAGATTCAACACTACATTACCTACAGTGTAGTGACAATTCTAGCAGGAGTTCCTTTGCATATTAGGCCACACACCCCCGATGTAGCCAATCCTCCAAGAGCTTACAAGGCTAATATGCAAAGGAGCTCCTGCTAGAACTCCACCCCTGATGACAGCGTAGTGTAACTTTGATGCAACAAAGGTACAATACTGCCATGAGTTGGGCAGCACATGAAGATTTCGTAATCTGATCCCTCCACTGAGCAGGTATAACTCATGGGTAGGACTCAGCTGTTATGTTCATTGTTTGTTGAAGCAGCACAATTGATGATCCCTGAACCATTCATCACAATGGTGGACACAGGCTCTGGACAGGTTGCTTTTGCCAGGTCCACTAAGAGGAGCACACTAATTTTATTTAATCAATTATTAAGTCAGTCCAAATAAAATATCATCAGAACATCTGAAGCGCTGCACAAATTCACAGCGGGATGCATTGGTAGCCTAGACTCCAACAGCACAGGTATGAAGAAAAGTTTTACAGGGAACCATACAGCAACTTGGCAATTTTATTTATGGAACAGAACAGGATTTTCTTTTAAGTAGCTCTTTTGATAGCCACAGCGTCCCATTGCGCTTTGCAATAATAAGCTTAGATACAATCAGCGCAGGGACTGTGTAGTGAACACAGCAGCTGCTCTGCATTCCACAATAGTTCATGTGCTGCGTCGGTCTTCAGAGATTGCTTTATTGAAGGAAGGTGCGTAGGCTATTTTAAGTACTTTTTAAAAATTCTCTGTGGTGTTACATGAGTTCTGTTAATTCCCACCTGGACTGTCATGAATAGAGGAAAATATATTCGGAGGAAAGATAAGTTCTGCAGAAATACCAGCATCCAACTTTTCAAGCTCTGTTTTCAGCAACAAGTACTGCTAATTCAAATTTAAATAGAACAAGCTGTTATTCAATTATTTTTCTTCATTAAGATTCTACCTTTCCATAGACAATGCTGTTAAGATTCGGAAGTTTGGAACGGAAGTAACTAGTAAAAAATAGAGATCAAGTTCCCACCAGAACAAAAGTAAAATTGTCACAGTAATATAATTTGTTTTATAACTAGTTTATTCTACTAAAACCATGAGCCTTCAGGTTACTAAATAACATTGTTTGCCATGCTGACAGCTTTTTTTTTTCTCTCTCTCTCATATGTATAATATAAATCTTGGACATTATTTCAGCTAAACACAGACAGATTATAAATGTATGGCAAAAGTTCTTAGCAGAAAACATTTGCATAGTCTTTAAACCCATCGGAGGCAGCTGCAATCTCATCTCATTTAGGCCTGTCACACTGATATACAATAATTTGAAATGAAGTGTCAGCCACCAGACAAAGAGGTAAGGTGCTATTGACTTGCTTTCAGTTTAAAAAGCTGCTGTCAGCTTGTGCACTGACTTCCAGCAACATAACGAGGCAGGCTAGGGGCAGATCAAACCTCCCTTGACAATGTGACATGGTCCTCCTCTCTGCATTCATGCTGAGGCAGAAGTGTTCTAAGGGTGAGGGAAACTCTCTCCACAAGAGGAAGCAGCTAACTTTACATGGCAGCAGAAACAGCCTAGAGGAATTAGATAGCTCTTATTTTGCCTTCCGTGTACCCAATTTTCTGTGGGGTTCAACTTGCGTGAGCCAATGTGATGGAGGGGTTAGAGTGCTGGTGACCCAGGTTTGAAGCCTCACCCTGCCATGGAAGCTTATTGCGTGACCATGGGGTAGTCACAGAGTCTCAGCCTTACCTACCTCACGGGATGTTGTGATGATAAAAAGGAGGAAAGGAGAGCAATGTAAGCTGCTTCGGATCCCCATTTGTGAGAATGGTGGGGTATAAATGAAGTCAATAAAGCAAGCAATGAATGAAAATAAGTTTGGAGCTGTTGTTGTATTCAGGTGCTGTTTGCATGGGTTTCAGTAGAAGCATATTTCCATCTGCAATTCCTCCACCGCTACCACCCAGCTGTGATTATACATAGAATCATAGAGTTTGAAGGGACCTCCAGGGTCATCTAGTTCAATCTTCTGCATGATGCGGGAAATTCACAAATACCTCCCCCTCACATACAACCAGTGAACCCTGATCCATGCCCAGAAGATGACCCCCCCCCCCCAAAAAAAAACCCTTCAGGATCCCTGGCTAAACTGCCCCGGAGAATAATTTCTGCCTGACCCCAAAGTAGGCCTCCATCCCAAATTTTAAACAGAAGGAAAGAAGTATCTACATTTTAGTGGTCATTAAAATTCTCCCCTGTGGAGCAGGTGCACAGAGGCAGAATTTGTCCTTTGTCTTTTCTAGCCACTAGGACCCAGATATGAAAAGGCAGCATGGCCTATTTTAAAACTGAAATGTCAAAGGGGTGCTAAACTCTGAACTCATACATGAACTTTGTGCTAGTTTAATTCCCCTCAGCATCTTTCTTCTACCTGATATCTAAGTTAACTTACTTACTAATACCCACTGAGGAGCATGGGAGGGTGGGGTGGTGGAATTAAATTCTTCAAACAGCAGCAAACAGAAAAAGATCTAGGCAGGCGTGAATTTTGCTGCCCTTTGCATGAATGCTCAGTTTTTGTTAAAAACAAAAAAATGCTCTCTGCCTTCACACAGGAACAGGTGGATTTGAACATAACTGGGGACTCCCACAGCTGTTTGGGATGAAGAGATTCCATCAAGGGAACATTGCTTCTGCTCTCATATTTCCTGTCAGGGTAGAAGCCTCAGCCACCTCTGCTCAGCAGCAAACAATGGAGATTCTATTCTAGCTATAGCTATAACAGATAACACTAACACTTCAGAAACTAGAAGCTCCACCCCAGGCAAACATTAAGAGATTACAAGCTACAGATATCTGAAAAACAAAAACACACTGTTGGGATGAACTGGCTACACCATGGCCACAAACAGATGGCTGGCTCAGGGCAGCGTGAAGCCAACCCAGAAGTGAGCCAGCCAGAAAAGGAGCACCTGAGAGCATCCTGACAGCCCGCAGAAGAGGGAAGGGCTGCGGGTGTCCTGGGGAGCGTCTGGAACACTCATGCAACCCTTCCACATCCTCCAGAGAACTGTCCAGGTGCTTCTCAGCTGTCCAGACAGTCAGGGAGGCACCTTGGAGGTACCCCAGTGAAAAGGCACCATTTTCAAACTGGTGCCTTTTCAAGCTGGCTCTCGGTAAGCCAGGGATGGCTCAGGGGTGGGACGGCAGGCAGATGTGCGCATATAGATGTGCTTTTTAAATTCACCTGCCTGCCATCTTCAGGGCAGCTTTAACTGCCCATCTGTAAGCAGCCCATATGTATCTTTTGAGGTAGAATTCAGAGAAAAGGGATTTTAGAACCTTTTCCACTTAGGACATTGTGACCTATAAACAATTGCAGCCATTTACCACTTACAGGCTGCTAACAGATGAGCACTTTGGGTCGACTCAGAGACGCCTCTGAGATCGACCCAAAAAAACTCCTCCAGAGGCAACATCTGCTGCCCGCTTCTGTCCTGTATGCACCCCGTCTTCTAGGCCGATCCACCCAGCTCAAAAAGGCCTTTTCACTGGGGCGCCTCTGAGGCACCTCCCAGCTGTCTGGAAGGCTGGGAAGCACCTGGAGAGTGCCTGGGGAGCTGTGGATGGGACGTGTGCCGAGCGCTATCCGGAAACTCCAGGGCACTCTATTTCCAGCCAGCTTTATCTGGGACAGCTTCAAGCCGCTCCAAACTGGCTGTCTGGTATCACCCACAGTTTACTTTCTTGTGGGGCAGGGAGAGAGGGAAGCACCTGGGTAGAAAATAAACCCCAGAAAACTTGTGCACTTGTAACTCTGGGGTACACTGCCTTCTTGCTGAAGTGATTGCATATATCTATTGTGACAACTGCACCTAGTCAAATCTAATTGGTGGCACACTATTGCGATAGCATCCTTCCCACCCTGTGATCTATGTGGCCGATTTAAAAAGTAAGGCTTTGACTCTTAGTTGGCTTCACTCACCCCACTGATATCATCATGCTGCCAAATCTGATTGGCTACCAAGTGCCCTGATGTTACTCCGTTCACTATGCCTCAGTCATGACAAAGCAGTCATAAAATAATTCAACATTTGAACTAGGGTTGCCAATCCCTAGTTGGGGGCAGGGGATCCCCTGGTTTGGAGGCCCTCCCCTCACTTCAGGGTCATCAGAAAGTGGGGGAGAGAATATCTGCTGGGCACTCCGTTATACTCTGTGGAGACCAGTTCACATAGGGTATAATGGAGAATTGATCCATCGGTATCTGGGGCTCTGGAGGCTGTGTTTTGAGTTAAAGCCACCAGATTTTCAGCAAAGCCTCTCCTCAACCCCGCCCCCCCCAAGTTTCAAAAAGATTGACTGGGGGGTCCAATTCTACGAGCCCCAAAAGAGCCCCTATCCTTCATTATTTCCAAACTAGGAATAAGGCCCGTTGTGAAGAAAAATACAATGGGCTCTAGAAGGAGGCTCTGGGCAAGTGCCTGCCACCCTTGCTGTCTTTCCATCCACCCATTCACTCCTCCTCCCTCATCAAGGGGAGCTGATCTCTTCCATGTATCTGGAGAGCAGTTGTAATTCTGAGAGATCTCCAGCTCTCACCTGGGGATTGGCAACAGTGGTTCACCAGGAGGAAAGGCCTTTCCCTCAGAGGCCTGTAGTGATCCCTTAGGAATTTCCCACCAACCTGGAAAGGTACCACTAAAGGCCTCTGGGTGAGTGCCCCCCCCCCGTCTTCCGACCCACCCAAGTGAAGACATTAATCCCCCCCCCCCCCCCCCACATCTCAAGGGGAGCTGATTTCTGCCATCTGGAAGTTCCTAACCTGGAGTTGCCAACCCTGCAGCCTCTAAGGAAAAGGACAGGCTTTCTTAACTGTGTGTGTGGGGGGGCATCATTCTATTCATTTCTCTCCCCCCTTTGACCTGAACAACCCTGTGAGGCTTCCCTATCTCCTTGGGGCGAGGCTAAGGAGAAGAGGGAGAGAGGGAGTGAAAGACAGTAAAGGTGGGACAGCCATGCCCTCTGAGGTTGCCTGGCTATTGCAGTGATCTTCTGAAGCTGTGTGTGCTGGGAGGCTGTCTGTGTGTGCTGTTGATAGGGCACTTTGTGAGGCCACAGGAGCTCTGCAGCCCTTTCTGAAGCCAGTTGACAGAGAAGAGCTAAGAGATGTGGCCGCTTCTGATGTAAGACTGCTTCTGGCAGCTTGTTCAGCATTCCTGAGCCTGAGTAGGCAGGAGCAGGGGAGTCAGCCAATGGGAGGCCGGAGACTCTGACTGCTGTGATGGGCCAATGGTTTCTGGAGTGCATGGAATGTCCAAAAGAGAATTATGATATATGATGATGATGGAGGGAAGACATTTGAAAGGAACTTGGTCCCTTTAAATGTGGTGGCCAGAACTCCCTTTGGAGTTCAGTCATGTTTGTCACACCCTTGATCCTAGCTCCACCCCCCCCCCCAAGTCTCCTGGATCTAACCCGAAAGTCCCCAGATATTTCTTGAGTCAAACCTGGCAACCCTAATTTGGGCTTGAGGGAAAAAGCAGCAGTGCACTGGTATTAAGATACCCCTGTAGTCTTTTTCTTTGACAGAAGATGCCATCTGTCTGGCACGGCTGCTGTGAAATCTCCATACATCAACCAAAGAGGAGATACACCACGGCAGTATCCAATGGGATTGTGCCCACAGTGAACAGAAGGCCCCTCCAGGGAGTATCCTGTTAACTTAACTTGCTAGCAATGTTTCATGGAAGGCATTTTCAGAAGCAATTTTGCTGATATCACATAATCAGGGCAATTTACTGTCTTGTTTCATGGTTTATTGCCAAGGGTGTTTTTTAAAAAGGTGAAAACTCTATTGGAGTTCATTAGTTCCTGATCTTTATTTTCCAACTTGAATACTAAGTTCATTCTCTATGTTCATTCTCTGTATTCTCTTGCCTTTTAATGCATGTTTATAGAAGAAATATTGAATAAAAAGACAAAAAGAAACCTTTCACCATGGAGCCAGAAGCTCAAAAAGTTAATTACTGGCACTAATAAAGAAAGAGGCAAATATCTGTAGAGAATTCTTGATTGACGGGCTTTGTTTTGACATTTTCAGGTAGTAACAGCAATAGATTGAGTGGAAGAATTAATTTAAGCCATCTTTTATTACCTGACGCAGTAGGGTTCCTTTAGACAGTTTGGCCCATTAGGTACCTCTAATGCATTTAAGTGCATAAAATTAACTGCAGTTACTTAGGGTAAGTCCCATTGACGTAACTGGGGCTTACTTTTGCTTAAACATGCATAGGATTGGGTGTGAGGGGTCTCAAAATTATGATGGCTGTCAGCCTTTTTATTATAACTGTAATTTTTCAGTGCAGCAACTTGGTGATGTCACCATACTCTACACTTTCATAGTTCATTTGGTGCATTTGTAGAATTTTATTAATTTCAAATGATATTAGCTAGGTTTTCTTCTGCATTACAACATCTAAATATACATTTTAATAGCTGAGGTTGCAGTTCTGTTTTTAATCAGGGTTGTATAGAATGCCTTAATTCCAATGGGATTTGCATACTTACACACAGATTCATCCTTGTTATTTAAATGTGGAAGATGTATAGGATGGAGGTTTGTGCTTCAGAAAGTAAAGCCAGAATCTTCCTCCTTTGGAACCAGTGTTCCCAATGCTGCCTTAGTAAACAGCAGGAAATATTGAGGGTGGTATCTGGGGCAAATGGCGTTTGAAGAGGGTGTGATGTAGGGTTGCCAAGTCCAATTCAAGAAATATCTGGGGACTTTGGGGGTGGAGCCAGGGTACATCGGGGTGGAGCCAGGAACAAGGGTGTGACAAGCATAATTGAACTCCAAGGGAGTTCTGGCCATCACATTTAAAGGGAACGCACACCTTTTTAAATGTCTTCCTTCCATAGGAAATAATGAAGGATAGGGGCACCTTCTTTTGGGGCTCATAGAATTGGACCCCATGGTCCAATCATTTTGAAACTTGGGGGATACTTTGGGGAGAGTCACTAGATACTATACTGAAAATTTGGTGCCTCTACCTTAAAAAACAGCACCCCCAGAGCCCCCGAAACCTCCAGATCAATTCCCCATTATACCCTATGAGAATAGATCTCCACATAGAGAATTATGAAGTGCTCAGCAGACTCCCCTCCCCCCATTTCTGGCAACACTGAAGGGGGATTGGCCTCTCTACTCACGAGTTGCTGCCAACTTCTTCAAAGTAACACAGACACCCCATCCCAAGAGGAAGCCTTTCAATCAGCGACTGAAGCCTCCGGAGGTAGAAACGCACATGATCTTCTGGGGGCAGAGCTCCCCCCCCTCCGCCGGCCAGACTCCCTGAGGAGACGCCTGTGGCAGCCGGAGAGGACGCAAGGGCTACGAGTCCCAGCATGCACCTTGCGAAGGGAGGCAGGACTGGAGCGAATAGCAGGCCGGATGTGGGCGGGTCTTTGTGACCCGGAGGAAGGGAGAAGCCTGAAGCCTGCAAGGGAGGGAGGCAGCCAGGGAAAGAGACACAGCACCGTTTCCCCACCCCCGCTTCCAGATTTTTGGAGAGCGGGGCAGGAGGCTGCTAATCCAGGGGTCCCCCGGCAGGGCGGGGGGGGGGGGGGGGTTGGGAAGCCTAGTGCAATGTGACATCCCTTTGGGGAGATGCTCTAGGCTGCCTCCCCTAGTCTCTGTGTTCTTGAATATAGAGAATAAAGGAAATTCCTAGACTATCGCTGTGTGAAGGCCATTCTTTCTTCTGTTCCTCAGTTCCTTGGGGGTGGGAAAGGGGGGTAACTGTAAAAGAGTTCCCATTCCCCAAGCAGGGGAAGGGGATCCCCCAACTTTGAGGGCTTCTGCCTTGTGCCAACCAAATGGTTGTCAGAGCAAACTCTGGCCTCAAACCGCAACGTCACCAACACAATGATGTCATGTGAAAGTGACATCATCATGTCAGGGACATTGCATGGTGATGCTTTGGTTTGAGGGCAAAGCTTATGGTTTGAAGGCAATTTTACCATAAGGTTTTGTCCTCAAACCTCAAACTGTGTGACATCCCCAATGTGATGACATCACTCCCACAAGACATCATTGCATCGGTGATGTTGCATGAGGATGTTGCTGTTTGGGGGCAGAACCTCAACCCACTCCAAGAATTCTCCCTCCCACACACTGCCGGTGAGTCACAAGGACTTGGCAACCTTAAAATGGAACAGATTTGAATTTGTAAGTATGTCTGATACTACTTGAGACATTAGGGAGAAAAGAACAAGACTTTGAAAAAAACAAATGTATAGTTATACTGCATAACATTTGCTATAGTTGAGCTGGACTGTTAAGATAGAAATATGCTTACTTGGGAAAGAATCATGAAATCTCAGTCTTGGAACTGCCTTGTACCAAATCAGTCCATCAGTCCATCAAGGTCAATGTTGTCTACCAGGATTGGCAGTGGTTCTGCTGGGTCTTAGGCAGAGGTCTTTCACATCACCTACCACCTGATCCTTTAACTGGGGATGCCAGAGATTGAACCTGGGATCTTCTGCATGCCAAGCAGATGCTCTGCACTGAGCTACAGCCCCTCCCCAAATGTAGTATTTGTCATGCTGAGTAAAACAGAGTATTGGGGCTTTGTCTCCTAATAGCAATCATTTTCAAAAATAAGGCAGAGTTCAACTAAGATATTTAACTCAAAATATTTGTTGGTCGTAAAGTAATCTTCATTATCAATGTATGATTTGCAATGGAATCCTAAAAATGCTTTCTGAATAAGAAGCTCCATTCAATAGACCTGAGAAGGAGTCTGAGTAGAACTTCATTTCGTTCATTTATTTAATGATCCAAGATCAAAATCAAGACAAGTATATGATATACCCAACCCAATGATTACATCCAGACATGTGTGGTTAAAACAAGCAATTATTAAATGCACAGACTTTTAAAATGTATAAAATAATTAAAATTGGATTAAGTTAAAAAAATTTCTCTATGCCTAATAAAAATAGTCAAAGCAAAAAATCTTGTCACCTTGGCAGTAGTTTCTTTACAACAGTCTGCTAGGAAAAAGGCAAAGTTGAATTGGTTTGTTCTACCTGGGTGAGGTGCTATAATTGAGGCAATATATATTTTTTCCAAATCTTTTGATAAAAATGGCATTGTAGGAACACATGTTCAATTGTCTCTGCCAGAGTTGACTGGCATGGGCAGAAGCAGTATATATACAGAATTTGAGCATATCTCCCCTTGAGGGGGACAGAAGGGAGAGCATTAAACCAGGCTAAGATAAAGACTCTTTGGCCCAGTGATGATAATTAGAGTGTTGAAACCCAGTCTGACTGAAAATTATCTGACAGGATTAAGGAGGGAGAAAAAGGATGGTGAGTCCTGGGGAGAAAAAGGATGGTGGCCCAGTGGTAGAGCATCTGCTTGGTAAGCAGAAGGCCCCAGATTCAAACCCCGGCATCTCCAACTAAAAAGGGTCCAGGCAAACAGGCGTGAAAAACCTCAGCTTGAGATCCTGGAGAGCCGCTGCCAGTCTGAGTAGACAATACTGACTTTGATGGACCGAGGGTCTGATTCAGTATAAGGCAGCTTCATATGTTCACATGTTCATAACTTAAGCCACATGCATATGGCATAAAATCATATGTCCTACCTCTAACCTGAGGTGACGCATCTTGTCACTCCTAATAGAGATCTATGAAATTTAGATTGAATTGCCTCTAATTTGGAGTGGCTCTTATAGAGCTACTACCTATGCACCAAATAGAAGCTGTGATACCATCTTGCCCTTTGAAAGCCTTCAAGGTATTGGGAATGTGAGCTCCTCCTTTGGTCATTGTTGATAATTCTGCCTCAGGAACTTATTTATGCTTTCTATACTGAACTGTTTCAGGACAGCAGCATGTTGAGTAGGTTTTCTTTCAGCATATACTGAACCAGAATCTAACAGTCGAAGGAGCTTCTGCTGTGTGTATCTCAAAAGGCCACATGACGAGAAGTGTTTAAGAGAAGAAAAGCATTTGGAGTTGACTGACTGACAAGCACAACTCCTTAACAGTTTGTGAGCCCTGTTCAGCTTTGCTTCAGACATTATTTCAAACCACAGCTGCAACAAGCCCCCAACCAGCATTTGTGAAGACCGAGTCATTCCCACTATAATTCATTTTGACTCAAGTAATATTACTCCTTGCAATCACATACCACACAGAAGATGCTAGTGCCTTTAATAGCTGCTCAAAAATTCTGATCAGGAGGGAAAAAAATGTTCCCAATGCTATAGTCCATTCTTTCTGCAGATGTTGCACTAAACGACTCCAAGAGGGGTTGGTAATGGGAATAAATTGAGAAATAGGTTGTGACACAGCATTGTCATTTGCCAGAAATGGTGAAAAAATGAGATACATGGTCAGATTTTATAGCCACACTCAGCTAAATTTTAGTTATCAAAAGAGAGGAAACTTAAGCAGTGTTTAGGCAGCACAAGAAAACACACTGCATATGGAATGTATGTCGGCAAAGGAAAGTAGATCCATCAAGCATGTTCCACTGACAGCAGATGACTTGTGACAGTTTATAAAAATTGCGATTCGTCAGGATATTAATGTATAGAGACAGTGACTGGTAAAGAAACTCAGGATGTCCATCAACCTTTAGCCAGAATCAAGTAACCTGGAATAAAAATGATTCAGCGTTTGCATATTATAAATATTAATGCTGATGTTGTGTTAAGATTTTTCAATTTATTTTTCATTCATGCTTCAGACAAATTCCGTAACTAATTATTCAAGGACTTTGTCAGTTATGACAAATGAATTAGTTATAAGAACATAGACATATGAAAAAGAACTCTGTTGGTTCAGACCTGAGGTCTATTTAGCCCATTTTTTCCTAAGTGGCCAACCAGATATACTCCCACAAAGAAAGCTTGCATAATTCAACATCACTGAGGGTGAAACCTTTACCCACTTGCAATTCTGACTTCATCTTTTTCAAAGCAGGCCCTAATACATTATCACAAGATGCTATACTAACTCTTCTTCCTCTGCAGCCTTCCACTTTGTCTCTTGTGTTATTCAGGAGGGTCTTCTGAATTCCAAGAACAAAATTTCAGAGAACTTAGTGGGATGCAAGTAAATTTGTGTGGTAATCAGGGCTTTTTCTGCAGCAGAAACTGTTTTGCATATTAGGCCACACCCCCTGATGTAGCCAATCCTCCTGAAGCTTACAGTAGGCCCTCTACTCAGAGCCTTGTAAGCTCTTGAAGGATTGGCTACATCAGTGGGTGTGGCCTAATATGCAAAGACGTTCCTGCTACAAAAAAAGCCCTGGTGCTAGTGGCAAACATGTAACGTGCATCTTGCAAATTGCTTGCTTGAACGCACTTTTAGTATATGAAGAACTGGGCAGCTCTCAGTAACATAGATGCCCAACCATATTCACTGCTAGAACTGGATTTCAAGTTGACTTCAAGCTCTTGTTATGGAACAGACTTCATGTTACTGGATTGTATCTAACCAATTACAAGGGACTCAAAATAATGGGACCTCCCCCCCTCCCTACTCATCCTGCAGCTCACTGAACCCCCTGAATTTCTGCTTCTGTGGAAGAAGGGTCAAAAGACCTTAAATACTGGGGCAAAGCATGGATCTGCAGAGGGAAGGAGGAGCTGGTGAAAATCCTCCCCTCCCTGCTAATAGAAGGACATTTCTGTCAGTAGGCACCAATTGCAGGATAGAAACTCCCAGGGCTTTTTTCCCCCTGCTACAAAAAAGCCCTGGAAACTCCCTAGTCTTGCAATGAAGTGCTACTCCTGAATCTTTTTGGACAAATGGCCACAACCCTATAGATGTGGGTCAACGTCATTTTCATCTGTTTAGGTCAGCTAAAAAACTATATTTTCAACGGCTGTCTTCAGTGTGTTAACGGGGCACATGAATTCTGTATTTGCCAGTAGTCATTTGGCAACTCTGTGCTGCCTTACAATGGCAGTGCCATTAACAAGCTTACAACCCATTCTGCTAATTACAAGCTTGCAAGGGCCAGCTCTTTGACTTATTGGGCTTGTCAAGATCAGTTACATCCTCCCCATCTGCATTTCTCAGCATAACTGTGACTCTTCTTGTATTAGTCATCTTCTACTCATTTAGGGAACCTGAAATCAAAGAAAAGGCATGTGATTTATGGTAATGAAGCAGCATTCTTCAATCTGCAACAAGTATCCTACAGGTCTTGTGCAGTCAATAGCTTTAATTTGGCACTAATCAAAGCACACACATAAAATATGATTACCTGCATGTATTATAATGGAAGTTGTAACATAGTTCAGAAAGCTCTAACTGCACTTGGGCTCTTATGTAGTAAACCACTGTGTTTATCTTACAGATTTTACAGAGGCCTTAACTGCAAGCACTCCAGCAGCCATCTTACAAACCCTACTCATGGTTCCTCCTCCCACATAGTTGCCAACCAATTACTAGGAAACTGAGGAAAGTGGAGCTGACCCAAATGGCATCCGTTGATGCCATGAACACTCTTTCGTATTTACTCAAAACTCTATGGTAAAAACCATTATTTTGGCTGAGATTTAGATCATCCCATGACATAGTGACAGCACTGGAAGTGATGTCACAGTGCTGATGGGTGCCATTTCACTTCTTGATTCCCCCCCCCCTTCTGCCCTAGAGTGGAGGCAGGAGACAGAGCTGATTGGCAGCCAAAGTGGGCCACCTAACCTGCCTATTCTCTGCCTCCAGCAAAAGGTGGATGGACACTCCTCCAAATATTAATTCACTGTAAAATTGCTTTGTATACCCTCTTGACCAATCTGCTCCCCAGTAATGTATCAATATAAACAAATCAAATGCGGGGGTCTTCCTTATACTGCAAACTTGTTGTTCAGTCGCACAGTCGAGTCCAACTCTTTGCAGCCCCATGGACCAAGTCAAGCCAGGCTCTCCTGTCTTCCACTATCCTCCAAAGTCCGTTCAAATTCATGTCCAGCCATCTCATCGTTTGTGTCCCCTTTTTCTTTTGCCTTCTGTCTTTCCCAGCATCAGGGTCTTCTCTAGTGAGAGCTCCCTTCTTGTTTGGTGGCCAAAGTATTTGAGCTTCAGCTTCAGCATCTGACTTTCCAGGGAACAGCCAGGGTTGATTTTCCTTAGGACTGACTGATTTGATCTTCTTGTAGTCCAAGGGACTCTCAAGAGTTTTCTCCAGCACTACAACTTGAAAGCATCTATTCTTCTGCGCTCAGTATGGCAACTCTCGCAGCCATACATTACTACTGGGAATACCGCCGCTTTGACTACATGGATTTTTGTTGGCAGGGTGATGTCTCTACTTTTTATTATACTGCCCAGGTTCGCCATAGCTGTCCTCCCAAGGAGCAAACGTCTTTTAATTTCATGGCTACAGTCACCATCTGCAGTGATCTTGGATCTCAGGAATGTGAAGTCTGTCACTACTTCCATGTCTTCCCCTTCTTTTTGCCAAGACCGGATGCCATGGTCTTAGTTTTTTTGATGTTGAGTTTCAAGCTTACTTTTGCACTCTCTTCTATCATCCTCAACAAGAGGTTCTTTAGGTCCTCTTCACTTTCTGCCATTAGAGTGGTATCATCTGCATATCTGAGGTTGTTGATGTTTTCCTGGCAATCTTAATTCTGGCCATACTTAGGTCACTAATTCTGTTATTGACCTGTATCCAATCACATTAAGAAAATAGGGCACTTAAATTTCCTCTTTCTATAATCTTCAAAGTTTTGCACCGGGTATAAAATAGTACCCAGGAAGGTATCCAGCTGCTGTACTAAAAACCTCTTTAGCTTAGACCCCTTACCAGTCTAGACAGCCTCATGCAAATAGCCTCTTTTAAGCTGAGTAATTAAATTGCAGCTGCTGTCTAACATTAGGGACAAAATTGTGGCTACTGAATATGTTGGATGTAGAGACAAATTTTGACAGAAAAAATAGGCATCAACATGGAAGCCTGTTGTTCAGGTTGTGGGGTTAAATAGCTTTTTTTCTAATTTTGTTTTGATTATTCTTTTGTTGAATGACTTGCCAAGGTTTCCTAGACTGTGAATGTAACGGTAAGAAAACGAAAGCATTTGGCAGTCAGTCTGGGATTTTCATATTTTTTTTCCAAAGGATTTAATTATTAATTATGCAAGATAAGAAGAGTCCTCCTGAAACAGAGCAGTATCCAACAAGTCCAGCATCCAATCTCAGAAAGTGGCCAATTACTTACTTTGCAGGGCCAACAACTGGGCATAGAGACCAAGACCCTCTCCTGATATTCCTCCTGAAACTGGCATTCAGAAGTTCACTGCCTCAAATATATCAGTCTCCATGGTCACCGATAGTGACCTGATAGATGTAGCCTCCATAAATCTATCTAATCCCTTTTAAAAGCCAGTTATGCCTGTGGCCCTCATTAGATCCTCTGGCAACAAATTCCACATTTTAATCAGCTATTGAGTGAGAAGTGCTTCTTTGTGTCCTTGGGCATCTCTTTTATAAACTGAGAGTCCCAGACTCTTCAGCCTTTCATTACATGAAAGGTGTTCCAACCCCCTAATAATCTTAGTTGCCCTCTTTTATGCTTTTTCTAGTTCTTCACTGTTCTTTTGGGGGATATTGTAGTTAGAACTGCACACAGTATTCAAAATGAGACTGCACCATGGGGCATTATAATAGTACAATAGGTCCTATAGGTACCATAGAGTTTTTTAGCTCCCAAATTGCTAGAGCGTCTGGGAAAACCATTGAGTTTTCCTGGAAACACCTAGAGCAGCTGATGCAATGACATCACTTCTGGGTGATGTCATTATGCTGTGCGTGCATTGGACGCACAAAAAAAGTCTTCTGCAAGAGGCCACGGGGGACTTGGCAACCCTAACACTGGGTTGACATTTTTATTGAATCTAAGGTCTCCTTCATTCCAGTCTCGTCAGTTCAGACCAAATTCTTCCCTTTTGCAGCCATACTTCTATTAGTTCATTTCCATTCAGAGGTTTGTCAATTGTTTTCTGTTAACTAAAGGAATCATTAACTAATGGAAAGAGAAGATTCAGGACATGGTGTGCTCCTTCACAGGCCTAGCCTCATAGGTGAATGCTGCATTGTGGGCATTGAAAGCAGAGTTCAAAATTAACACTTAATGGCTTTTGGTAATGCATTTACTCATTGCTCCTTCTGGAAAAATGCTGAACACGACTTTTCTTTATATGTACAGTAAAACTATTTTACAAATCTATGCAATTGAAGTTATTTCACTGACACTAAATTACTTGATATGGGTGCCAATAAAGACAGTGTAAAACTTGATGGTGGTTATTCAGCATTTTAAAGAATGCATTGGAGTGTCAGTGGTTTTAAAAGGGCCTGTAGCTATTTCTGCACTGGCATGTTCCGGCAGTTTTAAAAACTGGGGTTGCTATTTTTTTTCCCAGATGGTGGCTTTATGCCGTGGACAGCTGTAGGACTGCCAGAGATTCAGCGAGTATAGAGGTTCAATACACTGTACAGCTGAAATGGTTGGATTTCTGCTTGTCATGCAGTTCTAGTGGGAAAAAAAATTCTTCCTGGGGGATATATGTCAACTCTGTCAAGGTGTGCAAGTGAGTGGCCGAGACGGAAAGAGAGGAGATCAGTGTTGACCCTAGTAAAGGGGAATGTTTTCATTTAAAAGAAATGCTTTGTGCTTACTTCTTTGAAGGCCTGCAGCCATAGGAAATGAAGTTCCTAATTCACACAGGACCAAATGGCTGGCGAGCAGGATGGCCAGACCAGAACTTGTAAGGTTTCTTTTTTCCTTTTCCTTCAGGTATAAAGTATAAGCCACCAGTTCCTACAGTTAGCAGGTCCAACTCAAGAATATCTGGGGACCTTGGGGCTGGAGCCAGGGGATTTCGAGGGTGGAGCCAGGAGGAAGGGCGTGGCAAGCATGATGGAACTCCAAAGGGAATTCTGGCAATCATTTAAAGGGACTGCATGCCTTTTAAACACCTTCTCTCCATTTTGAAAGTATGAAGGATATTGGCACCTTCTTTTGGGGCTCATAAAATTGGACCCCCGATGCAATCTTTTTGAAACTTTGGGGGGAGGGGAGTTGAGGAATGACACTGATTCCTTTCTATCAGGAACAGTCTCCATTTTAAGGTACGTGTCAAGAATTATTTAGTTAGCTAGTTAGCCTTGTATGGATGCATATTAAAGAAGTGGTAGCCCCAGTTCTCAACGTTACCTGTCTTCAGGGGTGAATTCTAGCAGGAGCTCCTTTGCATGTTAGGCCACACGCCACTGATGTAGCTAATCCTCCAAGAGCTTACAAAAAAAGCCTTGTAAGCTCTTAGGGGATTGACTACATCAGGGGTATGTGGCCTAATATGCAAAGGAGCTCCTGCTTGAATTCTACCTCTCCTGTATTTACTTTTTACCCATCTCCCTTAGTCTCTGGAAGTTAAATCACTGGAAAGGGGTCACACTCAATGTGTTATTGACCAATTTCGAACGTTCCATTCTTGAGCAAAGTGATTGAATGGGAGTGGCTAGACAACTCCAAGCTGTCCAGGATGAGACAAATTGTTTTGGTCCCTTCCATAATGGGTTTAGGCCTAGTTATGGGGCTGAAACATCATTGGTTATCCTGGTGGATGACACGTGCCAGGAGATGGACTGAGTGTTGATTCTTCTGGACCCCTCAGTGGCTTTCAGTTCCATTGTTCATGGTATCCTTCTGGATCATCTGTCTGGGCTCAGATTGGGAAGCATTGTTCTGTTGTGGTTCCAGTCCTATCTGGAGGGTAGGTTTCAGAAGGTGGTTCTGGGTGACTACTGTTCAGATCCTTGATCTTTGGCCTATGAGTCCCACAAGGTCCCATCTTATCCCCTATGCTTTTTAACATTTACATGAAACCTTTGGATGAAATCTTCTGGAGATTTGGGCTGGGCTGTTTCCAATATGCAGATGACACTCAGTTCTATCTTGTGTTTCCAGCTATCTAAGGGAGGCTGTAGAAACCCTGAATCAGTGCCTGAAGGCAGTTTTGGAATGGTTGTGGACTAATAAACTGAAGCTTAATCCCAATAAGATGGAAGCATTACTGGTGGGAGGAAAATCTGACCAGGGATTTAAGGTGTTGGCTATTCTGGATGGGGTTGAATTCCCCTTGAAGGAACATGTCCACTGTCTGACACTGCTCTTGAATCCAGGCTCCCTAAGAAGGTGGTGGCAGTTTGTGGCCAAGAGTGCTTTTAACAGCTTCAACTGGTTGGCCAGCTGCAGCATTTCCTGGGCAGAAATGATCTGGCCATGGCATCCATGCCCTTGATTACAGCAATATGCTTTATGTTGGACTGCTCTTGACCAGTGCTTCAATTGGTACGGAATGCTGCAGCCAGGACATTGACTGGAGTGGGCTGTAGAGATCATACAACTCCAGTCTTGGTCCATCTACATTGGCTCCCAATTTGTTTCTGGGCACAGTACAAGGGGCTAGTCTTGTGGTTTGTGACCAACAAACCTGAAGGACAACCTATTCCTTTATCAACCAGCCCAAGCATAAGGCTCATCTTTGGAGGCCTTGCTTCAGGTGGCCCCATCTTCTGAGATTAGGCAGGGAGCTAAGGGCATGTGTTTGGCATAACTGAACAGGAAAAAGTACAGATTTCTGATCTGTATTCAGCTTATGTGATACCCCAAAAATACTGATATTTTTCAGGCATCACATAAGCTGAATACAGATCAGAGATCTATACTTGGCTGCCTGTATAGCTGAGCCTGAAAAGGCTGATCCAGCCCCCATATTTATTCAGGTCTGTTCAACTATACCGAGAGCCAGTCCCAGTCAAGGCTGTGCAGAGCTCTAAGCTCCACCACAGGGGCCTTATTTGGACCCAGACCATGGCATGGGAGGGAAGTATGACACAATGATAAAATAGACATTCGAAATATACAGGTTTTTTTAACCTGTACATTGAATGTTTAGACTTGTATGAAGAAAGTAAACAAATAATAATGATCACTAGTAACTGATCTGCCTTGTTCTCCTAACGGATAAAGCCATTCATCTAGAAAGCATTTCAATATCTGCTGAAGTCATTTAGACTTGTTAATGTTCTCTTAACTTTGACTCACAAGGTTGAACTTGATACTAAAATACCGTGACCAGAACTGATTTTTAAAACTTAGCTCTTAAAGATTCTACTCAAAATGTTCTTAAATAACACTTGCATGGTTCATAAATGAAATGCATTTCTCTCTCTGCCTTTATCCCAAAAACATTAGACAGCTATTGAACTTCCTCTCACTGGCCAGTGTTTATCCGACTCTTTGCAACCCCATGGACAAAGTCACGCCAGGCACTCCTGTCTTCCATCATCCTCCGAAGTCTGCTCAAATTTGTGTTTGTTACATCAGTAACGCTGTCTAGCCATCTCATATTTTGTCATCCCCTTCTTCTTTTGCCTACTGTCTTTCCCAGCATCAGAATCTTCTTCGGTGAGTGCTCCCTTCTCATTTGGTAGCCAAAGTATCTGAGCTTCGGCTTCAGCATCTGATCTTCCAGGGAACAGTCTGGGTTGATTTCCCTTAGGACTGACTGATTTGATCTTCTTGCAGTCCAAGGGACTCTTAAGATTCTTTTCCAGCACCACAGCTCAAAAGCATCTATTCTTCTGACTCTGAGATTCAGAATAGGGCACGATATAAATCCAAAAAATCTTCTTCTGTGCTCGGCCTTCCTTATGGTCCAGCTCTCACAACCATACATTACTACTGGGAATACTATCGCTTTGATTAAAAGGACTTTTGTTGGCAGGGTGATGTATCTCCTTTTTATTATCCTGTCCAGGTTTGCCATAGCTGTCCTCCCAAGGAGCGAACGTCTTTTAATTTCATGACTACAGTCACCATCTGCAGTGATCTTGGATCTCAGAAATGTGAAGTCTTTCACTACTTCCATGTAGTGAAGTCTGTCACTACTTCCTTAGACTCCCACCAGTCCAGCTTCCATCCAGGCCATGGGATGGAGACAGTGCTGGTCGCCTTAGTGGATGACCTCCAGCGGCATCTAGATCGAGGCGGCGTGGCGGTGCTGATGCTGTTAGACCTGTCGGCTGCGTTCGACACGGTCGACCATCGGCTACTGGCCCGCCGGCTCGCCAACGCAGGGATTAGGGGGTTGGCCTTACAGTGGCTCTCCTCCTTCCTTGATGGACGGGGACAAAGGGAGGCAATTGGGGGAGAGCTGTCCCGGAGGCACCCACTAGCGTGCGGGGTGCCACAAGGGGCAGTTCTCTCTCCGATGTTGTTTAACATCTACATGCGCCCCCTTGCCCAGATTGCTCGGAGGTTTGGGCTTGGGTATCACCAATATGCAGATGACACCCAGCTCTATCTATTAATGGACGGCCGACCTGACTGCGTCCCAGAAAACCTGGACTTAGCATTACAGGCCGTGGCAGGTTGGCTCAGGCTGAGTGGGCTGAAGTTGAACCCAATGAAGACAGAGGTCCTTTGCTTGGGTCGCGGTGCCCTGGGAGGGGAAATCCCCCTGCCAGTCCTTGACGGTGTGCCGCTGAAAGCGGCCCATAGGGTCAAGAGCTTGGGGGTTCTTCTGGAGCCTTCATTATCAATGGAGGCACAGATAGCAGCCACTGCCAAGTCCGCATTTTTTCACCTTCGACGGGCGAAGCAACTGGCCCCCTTCCTGGAGCGCCGGGACCTAGCAACGGTGATCCATGCTACGGTCACCTTGAGATTGGATTACTGCAACGCCCTCTACATGGGGCTGCCCTTGTGCCAAACTCGGCAGCTGCAGCTGGTGCAGAACGCGGCAGCTAGGCTGTTATTGGGACTCCCAAGATGGGAGCACATACAGCCGTGGCTGCGCGGACTGCACTGGCTGCTAGTAGTGTACCGAGTCCGTTACAAGGTGCTGGTTATCACCTTTAAAGCCCTATATGGCCGAGGACCTGCCTATCTGAGGGACCGTCTCTCCCCATATGAGCCCCAGAGAGCGCTGAGGTCAGCAGGGAAGAACCAGCTGAATATCCCTGGGCCAAGGGAGGCCAGATTGAAGACCACCCGGGATCGGGCCTTCTCAATTGCAGCTCCACTGCTATGGAATCAACTCCCGGAGGAGGTGCGGGCCCTGCGATGCTTAGATCAATTCCGCAGGGCCTGTAAGACCTACCTCTTCAAAATAGCCTTCATCTAATGTCAAGCTAAGAAAGTGTCGCTGGATATGTTTTTAGCCACAGAATGTATCAAAGATCTAAGTTATAGCACCATAATTAATTTTAATACAATTTGTAAATGGATTTATGTCGATTTTATAATTATAAGTGTAAGTACTATGTATAATTTTATAATTTTATTGTATTGTATTCATATGCTGTGAGCCGCCCTGAGCCTGCCCTTGCGGGGAGGGTGGGATACAAATAAAAAGTATTATTATTATTATGTCTTCCCCTTCTATTTGCCATGGTGTGATGGATGCCATGATCTTAGATATCTACATGTTGCCATATCATCCAGCATGCCTACCTGTGTAGATGAGAAATTCTACATTTTTTTCTTCTGGGATTTGAATTATGCATACAGTACCTATGCTCACCAACTGAAGAATACAGCAACATATGAATGCTCACAGATGTCAGAGGTGGGAATGATACATTTAGTGTGTGGGAAGTAGGACATACTTCCCCCTCCTCCTTCTGCCCATCATGTATAGAACCTGTGTATCATTTGCGGTTGATGCTGTGCCAAGAAAAGCTGGATTCTGGCTCCCAAATAAATTATGAATTTTAGACCGATATGCATGATTTTTCTAGTTGTACATAATTTATTCACTTTTTTTTGCTACTTTCATTATTCATTCTTGTTTTGCTTATCACTTAGAGAGCTGCAATCTGTGTGGGACACTGAAAACCTGTCCCAATGGAAATTTTATTCGGCTACCTTTCTGAATGGCTTTTGAGCTTTCTCTTGGAATAATTATTTCTAACCCCGTCTCTTGGAATAATGCATGTGCTTCTGGTCTTGTGTTGATACCTGTATGGCCTAGAAGCTTTCTTCACACCCTAAAAAGGAAAACCTTGAGATTCTTAGGGAGATGGATTTTGCAATACTACTTTGTACGCATTATGTGTACTCCTGCAGAATGACACTATACACATAGCCTTGGCCATAACTAAATGTGGCTGTGAAATAAATTGACATTGTAGATATTTTAATGATAAAATAGTTATCATGATTTAGAAGCTTTCCTAAGGCTAAACGTTCAGCCTTCCAAATACTACTTTTTTGTTCCTGTCATTTCCTGTTTTCCTTTGAACTTAAAGCTGGCCTTCCTGTGAATATACTGCTTATTTTCTTAGATTGAGAATCAGATTCTTACTTTCCTTTGTGGCTTCCCTTTCTGATTTAAACTGCATACACATTCAAAGCAACAGTGGGGATCCCATGCTGCCTGGAATGGGGTTGTGACATTTCCCTATCTCAAAGAGCTTGTCTTTTAGAGGAGGAGGTAGTTTTTTCTATTGTTCGGTCATGGTCAACTTGTATGCAATATCCTGACATCTGAGCCAAAGAATGCATTTTGCTTCCCTGGTTACATCTGTGAAGTATCTGTACTTTTATGTCGTTATGCCCCATTCTGCAGTAATTAACATCACAGCATTCATTTGAATGATATTTTTCTTCTTGAGTAACATACCTGAATTTGCATTATTGCATATTCTTTTTCCTAACTATATTTTGGCATTTTCTTTATTTTCCCATAAAGCTTGAAACAAGCTTTTCTTGCGGTATAAGGGGGAAGAAAAGATGTTGGGGTTAAATGACAGGCTGGCAAACAAGTCACGCTGCTATTTGTTTATCCCTAATTCTATATTCATCAGTGTAGTAGTGGCAGGGGTCATTTTGTAGAAAAACAGGTGGTGGAGCTCATCCAGGGATTGTTATGCAGCTGCACATACCATTCAATGGACAAGGAGGTGGAACTCTCAGAAGGAGGAGGTGGGAATCTCAGAAAGGTTCAGGAGCTGTGCTCCTGTGAGCTCCCACTGAATCCGAGGCCTGAGTAGTGGTAAGGATCCCAGACCCCCTGGTGCAGGTGGGGGTCCCCCAGTTTTGGGCTCCCCACTCTGCCACTGGCCAGCTGGCTGGGGGGAAGGAATTACTTGCCCCCCATGCAAGAAACTGAAAGTAAAATAAGTAAAATTAGTGCAGGCATGATGCACTTATTTTCAGCGTCTTCCCTCCCCTCTCCTGGTAAATTTACCCCCATCCCCCACCAACTGGTCCGATAGACCTGGCAACTCTATGTAGTGGTCAGTGTTGGACTAGAAAGATGGAACACAGGTTTGATACCCCACTTTGCCATGGAGGGTCACTCTTGGATTCTCTGAGTAATAACTCCACAGTGCCCACTAAGCCTGGTCTGGTCCTTGCTAGGCCATAACCAGCCAGAGCCTAGCAACCAACAACAGAAGGGAAAAGAAAAACTAAATACTAAAGCATGGAATCATGTTAAAATAGCTATACCATTCAATACAGGAATGTCAAGAAGTTCACAACTGCCCATGGTATAATATTCTGGGCCATCACATTGTCTGAGTCTAACCTACCTCACAGGGTGGTTCTTGTGAGGAGAATGATATTGTGAGCCATTAGGGGCCCGTCTTAGACTACAGTGGAGGAATGGTGCCATTTGAAGCACCTATTTCCAAGTGGCATGCTTCTGGCTTAAGCTAAATTGGATTAACTTCACTAATTCTTACAGACAATTTCTGTTCAAGATGGATGAGAGGAGAAATTACAACTTTATGTTGAGGAGAGGCCACAACTCCCACAGACGTACAGCATCTTGGGTTTTGAGGAGCAAAAAAATTAATTAAACAACAAATTTGGGTTGCAGCTCACCAAGCAAATAGAGTACGGGCTCAAATTTATCTGGCAACAAATTTATCATTGCAAATTTATTGTCCTGGCAGAATACCTTTCTGCCTTAGAATTCACCGAAGTATTTAAAAGCCTTCACCTTGGCCTGCGTTAATGCCTTACTTTAAGTTCTTCTTGCAGGGAGATATCCACACACTCGACGTGTTTGCCTTTCCAATTGAATGCAGCTGAAACAGTTTAAGATGTCCTATTATATTGTTCATTTTAAAATGACATTTCTTCCTTAAACATCACCCAGTTCCATCCCATTTTCCTGGTAGATCTGACAAGTTTTATATGTCCTTTCTCCTTTCAGATCACTCTAAAGAAATTGCCTTTAAGGTGGCCAGATTTTGTGCTTCAGGTAGTTTAATAAAGAACCACCTGGTTAATTTTTTTTAAATATGCATTTAATATGGAAATTAGTTTAGAATTAGTTGGTTTTTTTAAAAAAAAAACTGTATGTACCATATTTCCTTTTTATGTGTTGCTAACTTGATTACGGTATATTATTGCTGGCTGATCTATGATCATAATAATGTTAAGTACAATAAATAAAAAGGGAAACTCCATCAACAGTAGTGACTGCTTCAGCAACACTTTATATATATATATATATATATATATATATATATTCATTTTAAGGATTTCCATCCTGCCTTTCTATTCTAAAAGGGAAGAAAACAGGAATAAGAATAATAAATCCTTTATATTTTAGATAGCATGAATGTATTAGTGATCAGATTGCAAGTTGAAATGAAATTTTAAGCAGACTTTTATATATATGTAGCCCTACTGAATTTCATTTTATTATTGTTCATGATTTCTAGAGCACCTTTTAGTGTGGCAGTGCCTAATGGCGGTATTCCTCCCAGCAATTATATCCCACGGTGGAAGATGGAAGCTGAGAAACAATGACTCACTCAAAGCCACCCAGAGAATGTCTGGTTGAGTGTTTTGCCTGTTACACTCCAGTTATCCATTACACCTCCACACTGAACAGCTCATAAATTAATCTAAAGTATTCAGTTAGGCCATAACACCCCCTTACTCTCATAGTGGGTATGTTGGTCCCAGCTTTCCTAACAGTAAATTGTGATAATCCATTTTTATGTAGAGTGAGTGACATTATGCAGAATGAGTGACATTTGATTTGCTGCTAAGTGTATGGCCGTTTTCCCACTGACCTTACTCCGGAGCGACGTCCCTCTTCACTGCGCAGCGTCTGCATGGATTTCCCACCAACTGCTGCGCACAACCAGGAAGAGCCGCGGCTTTTGCGTCGCAGATGTAAACTGGTTTTTAGTGGTTTACATCTGTAACGCAAAAGCCGCAGCACTTCCTGGTTGTGCGCAGCAGTTGGTGGGAAATCCGCACAGACGCTGCGCGGTGAAGAGGGACGTCGCTCCGGAGTAAGGTCAGTGGGAAAACGGCCAATGTCAAGATGTCCAGGGATGGGGACTGTGCTGCGCCATGAAACTAAAGCTGTGCAGAGCAGTGATGGAGCACAGCAGTAGATTTCCTGGTGCCCATTTGTTTCTTCCCCAAAGTGATAAATTTATTTTGCTTTCCTTCTGCCCTATTGGGGCATGAGAACCCAGAAATAGCAGACTTCATAGTAGAAGGGTGCTTGGCTTGCAATTTCTCAAAATGTGGTGATCGGCCCCTGTATTTAAAAATTCTAAAAACGTCCATAGGTTCAACAGGATTAGGATTCCTGTTGTTGAGCAATTCAATCCTAGGGACTATAAGAAACTCTGCTTCAGGGAGGCTCCACCCATCAATGCAGTCCACTGGTTCTCTGAGGCAGGAAAGAGCTATCAATTCCCAGGGAAGGATGAGAGGCCAGTCTGGTCCGCTTCACTGCTGGTTTCTGCCCGTGGCTTTCCAGACCACTGATTGCTTACTTCCTTTGAGATCTTTGCTTATAGTTTGGCAGTCTTTGTTGTGCCCTTTTCAGCATTTTGACCTGTGTACTTCCTTCTGGAAATTGCCTACTGCTGCCCATGCCATAACCCTGGCATTGAAGAGTGTGTATTTATTTATAATATTTGCAGTATTTTTATGCCCAGCATTCTCTGGAACAATCAGGGTCCAAGGTGGGTGTTTGTTTACTTTATTTATAGTCTGGCTTTCTCACCAAGACACAAGGCATCTTATACAGTGTAAAATGAAGAAGAAGAAGAAGAGGAGGAAAAGAACAAGAAGAGGAGGAAGAATTACACCCTGCCTCCACTTGGAGTCTCAGAGCAGTTTACAATTTCCTTCCCTCCCTCTCCCCCCGACAGACACCCTATGAGAGCTCTGACACAGAACTGCTCTTGAAAGAACAGCTCTGAGACAACTATGACTGACCCAAGATCACCCAGGTGGCTTTGTGTGGAGGAGTGAGGAATCAAACCCAGTTCCTGTTCTTCATATTAGAGTCCACCACTCTTAACTGCTACACCAAACTGACTTTCACTGACTGCAATAAAATAGCACGAGCAACAAAGCAAAAAAGTATTAGGCACAATGTATCATAAACAATATAGAAAATGGAGTGACAAAAGTAGAGGATAATGGAGTAAAAGCAAGATAATACATGTAATAAACAGTGCAATGGACTATAGTCCCCTTTCATAAAAAGCATCCTCTTGAACAATTCCATTCTACTACAGTCCTATTGCTTTTATAAAAATGATCTCCTGAACATTTCTGTTTTATACAACATATAGAATAAAAGAAGTATGGGAGCCTTCCTCACCTCCTCAGGCAGACCACTTGACAATGTGAGAGCCAAAGCCAAGAATACAGGGTTACTGGCAACCGTTGATCTCACCCATTTACAGGGTGGCCCCATTAGAAGGCTGTACTGCACTTATGCTGATAATGCTTGCTGTTGTGGAGTGCCCTTTGTAGCTTATTTGCAGTTTGTTTGGGCAGCATCCCCAGGGTCTGGCTGGATCCGAAGCCTTTCTTCCTTTCTAGCCAAAGAACAATGTGAGAATAGGAGCAAGTGCCTTTCCCTCCTGCAGATTTTTGGGAAGTCATGAAAGCCTGGATCCTTGGGAGCAGAAGCCAGTGTGAGATAGGCTGCTAACATTATACTCTAGGGTCCCCAGGATTACTGCCCAATTTTCAAGCAGTAAAGTTTTATGACAAAGTGAGAAGTCTATCTCCTAGTTTAGGAAATTTGGAATCAGTCAGCAAACTGCTGTCTTAAGTTCATGGACTATACTCTGAATTCCAGAGGGCCTAATTTATCTTGCAAATTAGCAAGGAAAGCTACAACTTTCTGTGGTTGCCTGAATTAAATCAAAGTGACAGAGGTTGCCAAGTGTCTGTTATTGACCCAGAAAGTCCAGTATTTTCACTGACTGTGCGAGGGTGGGGGGACTGAAAAAATACCAAGCATTTAGATGTCCAGTATCTTTGCAAGGAGTCCAGAGTGGTGTTGGAGCTTTCCTGGCAGCCAGGCTAGAAGAGAAGACAGCTGGGCCAGGGGAAGCACCAGGACATTCCATTCACCCTCATTTTCAAACATGACTCCCATGTGAAGAAGGCTGGCAAGTGGAGGAGGCAGGGCTTTTTTGTAGCAGGAACTCATTTGCATATTAGGCCACACACCCCTGATGTAACCAATCCTCCAAGAGTTTACAGTAGGCCCTGTAGGAAGAGCCCTGTAAGCTCTCAGAGGATTGCCTACATCAAGGGGGTGTAGCCTAATATGCAAAGGAGTTCCTGCTACAAAAAATAGCCCTGGAAGGAGACATTGAGGCAGAATCGTATGCTCGATGTTGGATGCTACCTCATCCAAGCCCCCCAAAAGTGTGAAATAAGAGTATCCAGTATTTTTGTTGAAACCATTTGGCAACCCTAGACAGAGCTGACTTTTTAAAACAAGGACAAGACCCATGTTTTCACTCTTGTTTTGCAAAGTCACAGTCTTTTGCCTGAGTGAATGGCTCATAGTATTTCTCTAGGTCCTAGAGAAATGCTATGAATCTAGGATCTTTGAGCTTTGTTGCTGGTCAGCACAGCAGCCCTTAAATAGATTCAGTCTCAAACACAACTATTTTTTTTTTCAGAGCCAGGAGTATCATGGAACATTTTGTGTAACTATTACAGCTATGTTCCTCCTTTCAGGACTGAGTGGAGAGCTGCTGCAAAGAGAAACCCAACAGAGCGCCCACAGCTCAATGGTCAGGGATATGCTTTGTATACATTTGGTTCAAAATGCAGCACCACAAATAGAAAGGGCCTCAGAGAAGCAGCATTTGGAACATCTGCATAAAGCCTTAGAGAACTGACACCAGTGTGAGTTGGGCCCAGACATGAAACACTGGATATAGAGAAATGTATAAGAACATAAGAGAAGCCATGTTGGATCAGCCCCCCCACCCCACACACACATATATACATACTGTGGTTAATAGCCACTGATAGACCTCTGCTCCAGAGCCACTGATGGACCTCTGCTCCATGCATAATCTTGTAAACCTCTATCATGTCACCCCGCAGTTGACGTTTCTCCAAGCTAAAGAGCCCCAAGCGTTTTAACCTTTCTTCATAGGGAAAGTGTTCCAAACCTTTAATCATTTTAGTTGCCCTTTTCTGCCCTTTTTCCAATGCTATAATATCCTTTTTGAGGTGTGGTGACCAGAACTGTACACAGTATTCCAAATGAGACCGCACCATCGATTTATACAGGGGCATTATGATACTGGCTTTGTTTTCAATTCCCTTCCTAATAATTCCCAGCATGGCGTTGGCCTTTTTTATTGCAATTGCACACTGTGTCGACATTTTCAGTGAGTTATCTACCACGACCCCAAGATCTCTCTCTTGGTCAGTCTCTTCCAGTTCACAACCCATCAACTTGTATTTGTAAGGATTGACAGGATAATTCCAAATACATGGAAGGAAGCTACAATTTTGTTGATACCAAAAAGAAGATAGAGACACAACAAATGTAAAAAATTATAGACGAATTTCATTACTTAATAATGACTATAAAATATATGCTAGGATACTAACAGAACAACTCAAACAGCATTTGAATAATCTTATCAAAGAAGAACAAGCAGGATTTCTACCCAGGAGACAAATTAGAGACAATATCAGAACTGTTATAGACATTGTTGAATATTATGAGAAGCGTCCGGAGAAGGAAGTGGCATTATTTTTTGCGGATGCAGAGAAGGCCTTTGATAATCTGAATTGGGACTTTATGTTTGCAGTGATGGAGATTGGGGAAGTTTCTGTCAATCAGAAAGAACCCCCTAAGCCGGCATCACCGCAGGCCCTTGGTTGGTCATCCACATTGCTAATGAGCCACAACCTCGAGCCTGTAGCTGGGCTAGTTATTTTCCTAATTCCCATTGTGTGTGCAGAGAAGCAGACAAATGCACACTGAAGTGCACATCAGAGTGGGTTTGGAGGGGAAAAAAAAAAGGATGTGCCAGAAACTGAGTGGAACAATCACACCACTCATGCATTCCATAGGGCGCCTGGGCAATCTGTTGCCCAGAAACCCACCATGGAAGTGCTTTGCTTAAGCAGCCACCAGAATTTGTCAGTGGCTATTTAATACGCATGGGGAGTTATTTTAGCGTGAGGTAGGGGTGAGTGGGGCACAGGAACCAGATGAGCATGTTTGATCGTGCCAATTTGATCCAGACGGGAGGGGTGACTATTGTTGGCCCAAACTGCTTGCATGATTGCAACCATGGCCAAGAAGACTGTTTCTGTTCCTTTGATATTCTTTGGCTAATTTCCCGCTTCTTTTTTGTATTTATACATTCTATGCTGTTGATTCACAGCCAACAAACAACAGTCCTCAATTTTAATAGTGCCAGCTCTACCAAATTCCATTGGCATGGGGGGGACAGGATGGGCAGAGTTTTTTGGTCTGTGTACAGAGAAATCATAAACGAATTTGAACTTTTGAATCAAATGTGGTTTGCTCTGCTGTGACAGTTTCGCAAATCTAAACAGGGCCTTCTGCAGGTGCCACCTTGCAAGTGGACACAATAAACAACTGCCCATACATGTGCCTTCTCTGTTGTGGTTCCCATCGTGGACTGGCCTGCCTGATGAGGTCAGGAAAACTCCCACTCTCCTGGCAATCTGGGCAAAGCTGAATTTTTCAAGAGGGTATTTCACACTGATAATACAGCCATATTATATTAGAATGGTTCGGAAAGGTGCTTTAATAAAGGGAAAGGGACTGCAGACTACACTGCTGTGTATAGTATGTACTATCTGTTGCTGTAAGTATTATCCTACGATGTAATTTCTGCATAGTTTAGCACACCATGCTAATATTTATGCTTTGTTTCTACTTGGTTTCAGATTTCTGCAATCCTAATTCTATTAATTGGCTGTTGGGTGTCTCATCCTGTTGATTTCAGATTTCTGCAGAGAAATCTGAGGGAAAAAAGATGAGCATGAAGTAGTCACCACAGTGAGGTTTGCTGGAGTTTGTTCCCACATTATTATCATAATGGGCTGGATGGACTGAGTTCATAGAACAGATCTTTGCTATCTTCCTCTTCCAAGAGCAGCCCCCAATGAAGTCTGATCTGGAGGGTTGAGGGCTCCTTTTTGGTGGTGAAGACTCCACAGCAAGAAGAGGGAACTGGTACAAATTAGACCCCTACCACCACTACATGCAATCTTGTTCTGCTTTGATCATGAAACTGCTCCTGTAAGTGTTTGTGTGTGTGTATGAGAGAGAGTGTGTTGGGGGCAATACTCCCTCTAAGCTGTGGAGTCTTGTGAGCAAAAATTCTGCTTCGTGAGCTACTGGCATTAAAGTTGTGAGCTACTGCATAAATTAGTTTGCTCTAAGTCCATTTTTCCTGAGCTAATACAAAAACGTGTTAGCCGGAGGCTAAAAAAACTGTGAGCTAGCTCACACTAACTCAGCTTCGAGGGGGTGTCTACTAATTTCCCCCTCCTCATTGCTTACCCTGTGCTGTGCCATAGTGATTAATGGGTACTTATATACACTGGGGTGGTAAACTTCTGCGTGCCAGTGCTAGCAAGCAACATCAAGGCCTCCATGGTTGGTTTGCTGGCCATCCAAGGCAGTTGATTGACCACCATGTGAGGCAGGATGCTGGATTAGATGAACCACTGCTCTGGTTCAGGAGGGCTCTTCTTAAGTTCTCATTCCATGCAATTCCTGAGGATGTTCTGACCCTCAAGGAGAGGTTTTAGGGGCACAGAGGATGCTGCTCAGAAGGGGAAGGCAGATGAGATCACTTTTGTGAACAGTAAAGGAGCTAAAAGGTAAAGATAGTCCCCTGAGCAAGCCCCAGTCATTTTTGACTCTGGGGTGACATCGCATCACGACATTTTCATGGCAGACTTTTTTACGGGGTGGTTTGCCATTGCCTTCCTCAGTCATCTACACTTTCCCCCCAGCAAGCTGTGTACTCATTTTACCGACCTCGGAAGATTGGAAGGCTGAGTCAACCTTGAGCCGGCTACCTGAACCCAGCTTCCGCCAGGATCAAACTCAGATCATGAGCAGAGTTTAGGACTGAAGTACTGCAGCTTTACCACTCTGCACCACGGGATTGCTAGTAAAAGAGCTAGATCCAACCAAAAAGCTTCCTTATCTTGCTAAAAGAGAAAAAGAGAATAATACTTGGCATATTTGAACATTTTAAAGCAGTTTAATCAGAGATAAATGATGATTAACTAAACACAAAGTTGACATACAATCAGTACAGTTGACTGTTCTTTTCAAATTATAATATTTTGTTGAACTATGAATCATCATGGAGATATACATACAATATTAGCGGCTTTCTCCATTTGTTTTTGATTGCGTGAGATCTGTGAAACAAATCTCAGTACTTTGCTGTATGAAGGATCTTTGAGGGACTGAGTGTGTGTTGCTAATGATGCAAAGCCTAATTTTCTTCACATTATAATGTGTAACTTTCCTGTTAATGTACTTAATTGCAAGAAGATCTAGGAAGTAATCAATACTCTTTTTTAAAAAAAAATTAAAGCTAAATGAAGGTAGAGTTGTAAGTTCTGACAGTTCATAGTTAAAAATATTGATGGCACTTGGGCTAGAAGCTTGATGGGGAATCACAGCTATAAAAGCCTTAATTAGAGGGGACATAATTACAATGAACTGGTGAGTAATGAAGGCTATATTGATTAGAAGTGTTTTTTTAAAATTGTTCTTGAAAGTTTGAAAAATAGTGATTCGCGTTTGCGGGCAATTTTCAATGCAAAGCTAAAATAGTTACAGATTTCTAAATTATTGAGGTGAACATGTGTGACACTGTGGCAGTGACTGGATTGTCCAGAGTGTAATGGGATGCTTCCAATGAGACTGGAATTGTGGGAAGGGGGCTGCCTGCTCATAAGAAGCAGGTTAGTGTTTTGTCTTATTGCAGGTACTTAAGGCTGGGCCATGGCTGTGGTTTCAGACCTTTGGCAACATCCCAAGAGCTGTTGGTCTTCAGGTCTTAGCCTGAGAGACATAGCCTAGAGTCAGCAGGAAGCTGTCTTAGCCCTTTGTGTTTCTTTTGTATTGTTGTACCTACTCTTGTGTTGTGAGCTGCTTTAGGTCTCCATTGGGTAGAAAGGTGGGATATGGGTAAAATGAAGGACTGGGGACTGGACTTCAGGATAGTTGATAGGGAACTGGTTGGAGAACCACACTCAACAAGTAGTTGTCAATGGGATTTCATCTGATTGGAGAGAGGTAGCCAGTGAGGTGTCACAGGGCTCAATTCTGGATCCAGTACTTTTCAATATTTCTATAAATGAGCTGGATGAGGCTGTGGCGGGACTAATTAAATTTGCAAACAACGCCAATTGGGAGGAGAAGTGAACACACCAGAAGATGAAGATCAAATTTGATGAAATCTGAATATACTGGAAAAGTGGATGGATGTGACTAAGATGCAGTTCAGCAAGAATTAATTTCAGAGTTCTACATCTGGGTAATGAAAATGAGGAACAAATTCTGGATGGGGGACACACTTTGGGTAGCAGTATGTGTGAACAAGATCTTGAAGTACAAGTGGACTGTAAATGAAATATGAGCAGTCAGTGTGATGCAGCGGCAAAAAAGGCTAATGTAGTCTTGGGGTGTATCAACAGAAGCATAATGTCCAAATCACAAGATGTCATAGTCCTGCTGTACGCTGCACTGGTCAGGCCGCACCTGGAGTACTATGTGCAGTTCTGGAGACCTCATTTCAGAAAGGATGTGGACAGAATGGAGCAGGTGTAGAGGAGAGTTATGAGGATGATCAGGGGCCTGGAGACCAAGCCCTATGAGGAAAGACTTGAGGGGCTTGGGAATGCTCAGTCCGGAGAAGAGGAGGTGGGGGCGGGGGACATAACTGCTCTCTTTAAGTATTTGAAACAGGGCCGGATCTAGGGGGGGGGCAGAGGGGGGTGCTTGCCCCGGGCGCCAATGGAGGGGGGCACCAAATTGGGTATGGAGTCCATTGTATTCTACGGGACCATAAGATAGAATGGCCCATAAGGGGGCTTCATTTTTTAATCCCCCCCTCAAAAAACATACAGATCCGATCCTGATTTGAAAGGCTGTCACTTAGAGCAGGGCAGGGAGCTGTTCCTGTTGGCAGAAGAGGAGAAGACTCGCAATAAGAAAGATACTGGCTGGATATTAGGTTTGGGGCTTTTTTTTACAATAAGGTCAGCGTGGAATTGGCTGTCTAGGGATGAGGTGAGCCCCGCTCCCCTTATTGGCAGTCTTCAAGCAGCAGCTGGATGAACATTTGTCAGGGATACTTTAGGCTGATCCTGCATTGAGTAGGGGGTTGGACTCAATGGCCTGTACAACTCTATGATCCTATATAAACTCTATGGTTCTGTATTAAATGAACTCTCTGATTCTATATGAAATGAATGAATGCATCTGCAAAAAGTGGCTAGAAGGTACCAATATTGTTCAGAACGACAGTACTAGGAAAGGTTGTGGGGCTGTCTTTTCCCTGTGCCATTTCCCTGATCTGAGATGCAACCCCCCCCCCCCCCAGCTCAGGCATAGAAAAAAGAGAAACGCGCAGATATTATATTTCGTTAGCACAGCTCAAAGTAGTCTGATGGGATCGTTAAAATTAGGGAAGAACAATAAAGTGGGGAAAGTTCCCCACTTGCAGCCCTGATCCATGTTGTCCCTGTCCTGCAACTGAGTTTTTGTTTTTATACATCATGTGAGTTTGGGCCACAATTTCACATTTTTAAAAGGAGCCCTGTTCATTCTGTTTGCTTCCCCCCCTCCACTTGTATTTTATGATCATCGCACCTGGATTGGCAGCCACTGACTTGAAGCTGTTATGACTTGAAGCTGGATTGACAGCTGCCGACTTGAAGTCGAATGGCCAACAGCCATTCAGAACTCTGAGAGCGTTGGGTTTTAGCTTCAATACATCTAATTCTCAACACTGACCCATCTGCGGATACTTAAATATGCAGGCTGAGGCCATGCAGAGAGAAGAGAGATTCCTACAAACACTGGCCCCCACTCAAGGCTTGTAGGAAAACATGAAAACCTTTTTGAATGTTGAAGGATACAATTTCTCCACTATCAGAGACATGGTCTGATTGCTCACCAGCAGTTACTTCACCCCTGGGTTTCCACTTTCCCCAGCTCAAGTGATCAATTCCCCACCCGTTGTTGCACAGTTGCATTTTGATCCATGGCTCCCTACAATTTCCCTTGCAACTTCTGGATCTCCAGAAAACAAAAGCATGAACTGCAGATCCTAATTCGCATGCGCGGCAACTGGTGGTGAATTGATTGCTTGAGCCGGGAAAAGCACTTCTGACGGGGCAGAACAACTGCTAGTGAGGAATCCATCATGTGGCCTACACTTGTGGACAATGCTTTGGTCCGGACAGCATCCACTCCCCCACCATTCCATGTGGGAGACAACGGAGGAGGAAGAGCTGAATTTCAGACAGAGATGGGGGACGGGAACTGCAGCCATCACATGAGGAGCAGTGGGGAGGAGGGCAGTGATGGACAGAATGGCAGGCAGGTGAATGAGGCAAAACTGTGAATGAGCAGGCAGAGTAGAAGAGGGGGCGGGTAAGCAAGAGTCCTCCTCCCCATGAGTTTGTAGCTAGACCTGCAGAGGCAGCAGACATGGGAGTGAGAGCGAGTGAAAGAGGGGAAGGATGGGCTCCCCTCCCTACAAGTCTCATGGGTCCCATTTGTGCTTCTCTAAACAATGTTTGCCAAGAGCTCTCTGAAGCATATTAAACAGCTACGTGTGCCCTCAAGCTGAACACAGTTTCCACATGTAGCACATGTGGATACAGTTCAGGGGGGGATGTCAAGCTACGGGTGATCAGGATACCCTTAGCACATTGAAGCACATTTCTGGATCTTTTTAAAGAACTCTGATATAATTGTGAAGTTATTGTTGAATACATTTATAAGCACCTGATAAAGCACAGAGTTAGATGCTGTACACTATAAGCAGTGTTCTGTATGCCTTCTCCCTTCTGGGGGAGACAGAAAGGACTGAGTGATTACATGAAGCTTCCTTATACTGAATCAAACCATTGGTCCATCTAAGTGTTGTCTACTCAGACTGACAGTGGATCTCCACCTGCTTCCTTAACTTTTTAACTGGAGACATCAGGGATTGAAACTGGAACCTTCTGCATGCTAAACAGATACTCTTCCACTGAGCTATGGCCCCTACATCTCCTAATGATCTGCAGTGGCCCCTACATCTCCTAATGATCTGCGGTTGATCTATAATCAAGCTAGAGAACGGTTGCATGGAACACCAGGCCAGAGTACTTCCAATCTCAGAAAGAGCCTTATGTATCAGTTTGATACATAAGGCTCCCAAGGGTTAGGAGATCATTTAGAAAGGCATTAGAGTTGCCTGCACTGCCCTGGAAAATGCCAGGAGATTTTGAGGGCAGCACCTAGAGAAGACCAAGTTTGGCAAGGATGTGATGTCATTTCTATGAATTTTCCCTTATTTCTACAGTAAAGACCTCAGAGACACGGGGAAATTCTTAGAGCTTCATTACAGAGGTCAGTTCAGTTTGCTTTATTACGGTCCATGACCAAATACACAGCACAATGCAGGCCAACAACCACCACATAAAAATTGTAAAAATCAAGATGGACCTAAATAGGCAAAATGTAAGATATTTAAAAAAATAAATGTGAAAATAAAATATAGGACATTAGTATGAATGAGATATGACAATTAATACAGTGGTGGTCAAACATCTTCTAGCTTAATAAATATAGTACATATAATAAAAGGTTTTAAAATTATACAGCTTCAGAAAAAATATTAGCTAGAATACACTGGTTAAATTACAATCTGTTACCTCGACATTAACTTGTAAGAACCATAAAATGCAATTTGATTGCATGGGAACAAAATTTGGCAACTTTATGCATCGTCTCTGTATTTATATCAGTTTCAGTAGCATTTGTGATGGTATACAGAGAACTCAGGCATTTAAGAAAAGATAAAATACAAGCTTGGAAATATTCAAAAAACAGTCAGTTCAGGACCCCTTCTTTACATAATCCTCATGAATTCTCCTAGCTGCCGCCATAAATTTGGCACAATTAATTGTGAATTGGGGGTTAAAATCTGATAACAGCGTATTTCTGATTTTGAAATCAGAAAACCCGAGACATCCCTCCAACAAAGAATAAATGTACCTGGCTCGTATGCCAGGGTATAGGCCACGCCCAAACAAAACATGGTCAATCGTTTCAACTTTATCTGCACCACAAGGACAAACCTGCTCAGCAATAGGCACCTTTCTAAAGCGACCCTCAACGACTGCTGAAGGAAAGATATTGCAACGGGCCATAGAAAAGGCCCTTCTGTGGGATGGTATTGTTAGAGTTGAGAGATAGGGGGCTGGAGCTAACACATATCTCCTTTGAGGGGGAGCTAGATAATCCGGGACCTTGGCAATATCATTCTTTCTCTCAATGTCTTGTAGTCTCTGTTTGACTATGGCCCTGGCTTGATTACAGAGGTCATTTTCCTGCCATTTTTTTCTCCCATTCTTCAATTTCTGGAGGGTGGGGGTAGGGCCCAAAGGCAAGGTTTTACCCGCCAAAGGTGGGCAAATGGCATGAGAGGCTGCACAAGAGGACTGCAATTAAGACGGGAAATACAGCATTAAGAAGGGAAATCATATGAGCAAAAGTACTTTCCATTTGTACCGCCACTCCACTGGAACTCTTGCAGTCTGTTGAATGAAAATTTCTGCTGTAATTTAACAGCTCTCTCATGATAAGTAACACTCGAGGCTCTTTTTGATGTAGTTTCTCTGCTCTAAGAAATTGTATTCTGCCTTGCTTTTGTCTGGGTCCTGGACAGAACATGCCCGTAATTGCTCTTAGAAGTCATCAATACGGGCTCCGTTGCCAGCCATAGTCTGTGGGCAAACAAGTGATTTGCAGCAGCTTTGTGCTTCCTTCCTCTTCAGTTGAACTAAGGAGGGAGAGGGGGACATGGATGACCCAGTGCCAATAGGGTTGCCAGGTCCAATGCAGGAAATATCTGGGGACTTTGGGGGCAGAGCCAGAAGCAAAGTTGTGACAAGCGCAGTTGAACTCTGAAGGGAGTTCTGGCTATTCCATTTAAAGGATGACGCTCCTTGTAAATGCCTTCCCTTCACTGGAAATAATGGGGGCTCTTTGGGGGCTCATAGAATTGGACCCCCTGGTCCAAACTTTTTAAAACTGGGGGGGGGGGGTGTTCAGGAGAGACACCAAATGGTATGCTGAAAATTTGGTGTCTTTACCTCAAAAAACCATTCCCCCCCAAGATACCCATGGGTTGATTCTCCATTATACCCTATGGGAACTGGTCTCCATAAAGTATAGTGGAGTGCCCCAGCGGCTATCCCCTCCACTTTCTGATAACCCTGAAGTGGGGGGAGGGCCTCCAAACCTTGCCCCCAATCAGGGATTGGAACCCTATGGGCCAATCTTGGAAAGAGCAAATCTCAGTTCTTTTAGCCTCACATAATAAACAAACAAACAATAAACAAATATCTGCTGCTGTTCAAGATTTGTGAATCAATGAACTTCTAAGAGTACAAAAGGAAAAGGAAAGGAAAGAGCAAGTGGAAGCCTCGACCACTTCCTGCCCTCTCCCAGGGCTTCTCTTACCAAGCCATCAACCCCAGTTGGGTGAGCGGACGCAGTGATGAGGACCAGCCCTGAGGCAAAAAAGTCCTGCTCGCATTTGAAGCGGAGAGGGAGATGGCGTTGCTGCTTGCAGGGCTCTGAACAGGGCAAGCCTGGAGAGAGATGAGTCTTCTCAAGGGGAATGTTGAATCCTTTCACTGTCAGGCTTTAGAGGTTACAGTTGTACTACAGCAGGGTCAGGGGTCAGCAGGGGGCCCTGTCTTGGTGTTCCAGCCTTGGTAACCGTGTGTGTCTTGTGTAAAGTGCCATCAAGCCACAGCTGACTTACACCAGGCTTTCAAGGCAAGAGAGAAGCAGAGGTGTTTTTAGGGTTGCAAGGTCCAACTCAAGGAATATCTGGGGACTTTGGGGGTGAAACCAGGGGCAAAAGTGTGACAAACATTACTGAATTCCAAAGGGTGTTCTAAGCAATCACATTTAAAGGGATTGCGCTCCTTTTAAATGCCTTTCCTCCATTCGGAAATAATGAAGGATGGGGCACCTTCTTTGGGGGCTCACAGAATTGGACCCTCTGGTCCAATCTTTTTGAAATTTGGGAAGTGTTTTGAGGAGAGGCACAGGATGCTTTGCTGAAATTTGGTGCCTCTATCTCAAAAAAAACAGCCCCCCAGAGCTCCAGATTCCCACAGGTCAAATCTCCATTGTACTCTATGGGAATCAGTCTCCACAGGGTATAATAGAGCGCCCTCACCACCCCTGCTTTCTGATGACCCTGAAGCAGGGGAAGGGCCTCCAAACCAAGGGATCCCCTGCCCCCAACTGGGGATTGGCAACCCTAGGTGGTTTGCCATGGCCTTCCTCTGCAAAGCCTTCCTTGGTGATCTTCCCTCTACATACTGACCCCGCTTAGCTTCTGAGATCTGATGAGATTGGGGTATACCATGCTACGTTCCCTCCCCATGTATGCATTCCTACACTCACCCCTCTCTCTTTCTCTGTGTATTTCCATGAATGAGAGTTGTAACCTGGAGGAGCATCCTCTTCATTCTTTGTCTCCAAACGCCTCTATTTAAAGTCCCCAACCAGCTCCTTCTTTCTGTATCTCGTTTCATCCCTGGCTGCTTCAAGGATTAACAGCAGCTGAGTGAACAGCTGTGGAAACCCCAGAAGAAGCTGGATCCCAGCAAACCCAAAAGGCTTCCAGTTTTCTTCTGCTGATAAAATATTTTCATTTCCCTTTGTAGTGGAAAGTCAGGAATTCTCAGAGGACTGAGAAAGTGATTGATTTTTCCCCTTCTTCTGATGTAAATGGCTCTGTTATCCCATTACGATATTTTATTGGGAAGGAAATGAGGGTCATAATTTGGCCAACAAATGCAAATGTGTTGCCATTTTGGTGGAGATTTCTGTGCTAAAATTAGAGAGTTGAAACAATCAGCTGCTGTCCTATGTGACTTGCAGTGTTCTATCTGTGACAGGCAGAGAAATAAGCAGTGGTTAATTTCTGAAAAGGAAGACTGCTTCTGGAGCCCTGAACTTGAATTGCAAATATTTTTGGGGTAGACATTAGTTACTGTGTAGGGAGCAGTGTCCACTCATGATCTGAGACATTCTCTTAATTATGGTTACACCTCTTCCAGGGTTAATATTTAGATTAAACATTTCGATCCTGCCTTTTCTCTTGGCTCAAAGCAGCCCACAACTGAAAATGTACAAAATAAAACCCCAGATGACCCCTTTCCCCCTTCAAAGATGTCCATACATTACTCTGTTAAAAGCCCCACCAAATAATATTGCTTTGCAGCAGCTTCTGAAAATTTCTAAAAATCGTGCCCCCTCACTTTCTCAGAGAGTCCATTCCAAAAATTTGGAGCTACTAGTTGACTCCAGGCAGGCTACTTTAAGTGGAGGAACAGCCAGCAGGTGGCAGACTGAGAACTGCAGTTGACAGATAGGGTCGCCAATCTCCAGGTGGTAACTGGAGACCTCCTGGGATTACAACTGATCTCCAGACAAAATCAGTTCACCTGGAGAAAAATGGCTGTTTTGGAAGGTGAGCTCTATGGCATTGTATCCCGTTGAAGTCCCTCCCCTCCCCAAACCTCACTCTCCTCAATCTACCCCCCCCCAAAAAAAAATCTCCAGGTAATTACAAACCCAAAGCTGGCAACCCTACACACTGGGGCTATTTAGGAGACTATCCTTTAACCTCTAAGCCAAGGTACTGACAAATTCTGAAACTCAGACCTGGCTCACACACAACCTTGGAAAATTAACTTTCAGTATATCATTGATCTTTCCCTTAAAACAAAATATGCCCTGTTACGGATCTGGCCTGGTTTTTCCGAAAGACTGCCAACTGCTGTAAGCTCACATTCAATTAAGCCGTCTTTGCTAAAGTGAACATATTGGGTTTTTGCTGCCGAGCCATAGAATCTGGAAATCTTATATTAAGCATGAACACTGGATATAAGTTCTGGGTGGGGCTGAAATAGAAGTTTAATTTGACTTGCAGAAATTACATCAATAATTGGTGAGTTAAATAACTCAACATAGCAACATCGCCCTGAACAAAAACCTTGAGTGGTCTTAAATGGCAAAATGTTTGCAGATAGAGGCTTGGATCCAGGGAGACTGCTCAGAGATTTCTGTGTGTTTCCACTGGCTGCTCAAAGATTTCTATCTGTACAGTGTCATTTTCCTGCCCCTGCCTCCATCGACACCTGAAAGGCATTTGGATCTGGATTTGGAGAGCCAGTTTGGTGTAGTGGTTAAGTGTGTGGACTCTTATCTGGGAGAACCGGGTTTGATTCCCCACTCCTCCACTTGCACCTGCTAGCATGGCCTTGGGTCAGCCATAGCACTCATAGGAGTTGTCCTTGAAAGGACAGCTGCTGTGAGAGCCCTCTCCAGCCCCACCCACCTCACAGGGTGTCTGTTGTGGGGGAGGAAGGTAAAGGAGATTGTGAGCCGCTCTGAGACTCTTCGGAGTGGAGGGCGGGATATAAATCCAATGTCTTCATCTTCATCTGCTGTGAGAGGTGTCAAAATTGTCCTAGGCAATCAGAAGTCCTTGCAAGTGTGAAAATGCTGGATCGAAACCAAACTCTGGTGCTACTCTTTTCAAAATTCTGCACCCCAAGTTTTATTATTTAAAACTCCAAGAGGTAGCAAAAGAGGTTTACATTTGCTATGGTATTAATAATTGTTATTTATATGGCACATTTCGATGAACTTCTTCAAGTTGCACAGAAACATTCAAAGAATTCAGAAGGCAGTTATATCACCCTCTGAAGATTTCTAAAAATGGTCCCCCCTCACCTTCTCAGAGAGTCCATTCCAAACATTTGGAGCTACTAGTTGACCCGAGGTGCCCATATTGAAGGAAGTGTTGAGCTTTACCTTGAATCCTTCTGTGCAGTTGAAGAAGTTTGTCAAAATGCGCAACTCACCTAGGAGACACGTAGTCTGTGTAGGATTCAGATTGCAAAAGAAACCACCCCATGTTACAGCTGATTTAATTCTTATGTTGAAAATTGTATAGTTTTGGGGGGTGAGTTTCTAATTTGCATATTGATGCAACAATTGTTGCGTGTTCTGAACTGTTTTGGAACTGTCTCTTTAACCTGCATTATAAAGGCCACGTTACGTGAAACTCTTCCTTTAAATTATATTGCATCTCTGAACACCTTTATGCAATTGGGAATTGTATGTTGTGAATAGCAGAAGTTATTGCCGCGAGCTTCTGTGATAATAAGAGTTTTATATTTGAGATTATATGAATTACACTGAAATCGTTTTAACTTCTTTGTTGGTGAACTGATTATCTAATTCATGAATATTATAAAAAGTAATTTTGGATATACGGGATGGTGGCAGAATTGGAGCTTCCTTACAGGGGTGGAATTCTAGCGAGAGCTCCTTTGCATATTAGGCCACACACCCCTGATGTAGCCAATCCTCCAAGAGCTTACAAGGCTCTTTTTTGCAAGCTCTTGGAGGACTGGCTACATCAGGGGTATGTGGCCTAATATGCAAAGGAGCTCCTGCTAGAATTCCACCCCTGTTTCCTTATGAGATGACAGATGAGTTGCACGACTTGAACTGAAAAAGCATCCTGCCCTTATCTCCTATGCTTACACCAGCTCTCAGTTAGTAATATAATGCATGTGAATCCATTACATGAATCCATTTGGTAAAAAAAGAGAACATCTGGAAGGTATTATTTGAAAACCTGTGTAAAGGGTGTATGAAGTGGAAAATGCAGCTGAGAAAAAAGCTGGCCCCACTGGGGTTGACTGTCTGTTAGTTTGGTGGAAAACAGAACAGCAAAAGGATCCTTTGGAGGGGAGAGCTGAACAATGATTTCTGTGCATCAGAAGAATACATGAGCTCTCTATGCTGTGGGCAGGCATTTGCAGATGACACTCAGTGTGAACAGATGCAACATGTTACTTGCTGTCTGGATATATCATACACCGACAGAGTTAAAACTGGCTGTAGCTACTGCATAGGGGGGGGGGGGGTTATAGTATGAAGCTCATTGAAAATTTCAGCAGCATTCATATTTTCCTGCTTCAGTATAATCAGTTGGAAATTGTAGGGGTTTTTTTTTTTACAGTGCCTGTGTGCATGTAGTGAAGCTGGAAAATACATGTATGATGAACATGCTGCAGCATATGAAGAGGATCACACTTGTGATCTCCCCTTATATATAGTTTATTTATTATTTTTATTTATTTTAGTAAATTTCTATTCCGCCCATTCCTCGTAGGGCTCAGGATGGAGTACAACATATAATAAAACAATAAAATAGAAGAAGAAGAAGAAGAAGAAGAAGAAGAAGAAGATATTGGATTTATATCCCGCCCTCCACTCCGAAGAGTCTCAGAGCGGCTCATAATCTCCTTTACCTTCCTCCCCCACAACAGACACCCTGTGAGGTGGGTAGGGCTGGAGAGGGCTCTCACAGCAGCTTCCCTTTCAAGGACAACCTCTGCCAGAGCTATGGCTGACCCAAGGCCATTCCAGCAGGTGCAAGTGGAGGAGTGGGGAATCAAACCCGGTTCTCCCAGATAAGAGTCCGCGCACTTCACCACTACACCAAACTGGCTCTCCAATAAAATACAATAAAAATACAATAAAAACATTTTAAAACAGACAACTCAACAGCATTCAGATTACCATGACATCACATATTGCCCAGCCTAGCCATCTCACATCATGATATCTCATAGGGATGGCAGTTTTTATTCCAGTTCCTAGCACAGATGACAGTGCTGGCCAGGGAGGCCAATCAGATCAAGAATAGACGCCCGCAGCCTCAGCTAAAAGCCTGGCGGAACAGCTCCGTTTTACAGGCCCTATGGAAGGCTAATAAGCCAGGTAGGGGCCGGATCTCAACAGGGAGCTGATTCCACCAGGTTGGGGCCAGGACTGAAAAAGCCCTGGCTCTAGTTGAGGCGAGGCAGCCATCTCTTGGGCTGGGGACGGCCAACAGATGTTGGGAGGCCAAACGTAACGACCTCCTGGGCATATATGGAAAGAGACAGTCAGATGAAGATGAACAGATGAAGCTGCCTTATACTGAATTAGACCTTTGGTCCATCAAAGTCAGTATTGTCTACTCAGACTGGCAGTGGCTCTCCAGGATCTCAAGCTGAGGTTTTTCACACCTTTTTGCCTGGACCCTTTTTTGGAGATGCCGGGGATTGAACCTGGGACCTTCTGCTTACCAAGCAGATGCTCTACCACTGAGTCACCGTCCCTCCCCAGTCTCACAGGTATGTTGGTCCCAGGCCACGTAAGGCTTTAAATGTTAGCACTAGAACCTTGAAGCGGATCCAGTACTCGATGGGCAGCCAGTGCAGACTGCGGAGCGTCAGCCAAACGCCCACCTGTAAGGGTGGTGCAGTCAGCAGGCAAGCTGCTGCATTCTGCACCCGCTGCAGTTTCCAGATAAGTCTCAAGAGTAAACCAGCATACAGCAAGTTACAGTAGTCTAGTCTGGAAGTGACCATTGCATGGATCACTGTAGCCAGGTCCTGGGGGGATAGATATGGTGCTAGCTGTCTGATCTGCCGAAGATAACAAAAGGCAGACCTGGCAACCATCATGATGTGGGCCTCCATGGAAAGGGAGGCATCCAAGGTCACTCCCAAGCTCCTCACCTTTTGGGTTGGCACCAGTGTGGCGCTGTCCAAAACTGGGAGCTTGATGCCCATACTCACCCCACCGCGACTCAGGTACAGGACCTCCGTCTTAGCTTGATTCAGCTTCAGCCAGCTCTGTTGTAACCACCCAGCCACGGCTCCCAATGCTTCGGACAACTGGTCAGGGACAGCGACTGGCCGGCCACTCATCAACAGATAAGAGTAGTTGAGCATAATGCCTGAAATGGACTGTTGTGATGGCCATTTAAATATACTAGAGGAGTCTGTAAAAGAAGTTTAACAAAAGGGAATATTCTTCTGCTTCTGAGTAGACAAACACCCATAAGCTCAGCTTGCATCATGATCGCACGTCAACTTCAGAACAGCTGACAGCACCATAACTACCCTAACAAGTGATGTATCCCCCCACTGCCTCATGTGGGGAAACCCTGGCTTTCCTTAGGCAACTGGAAATACCATGAGTACCTCTGACTGGCTGCCTTCAAACATATATTTTCACTGGAAAAAATGTGGAAGAAGAAAGGCATCCATTGTAGGTGAATGGAATTGCATGGGCTTTAATAACCCGGCCCATGACCCTTGGGGTGTAGATTGGTTTCCCTCTACTGCACAGCTGCAATAGAAACCATCTGTGGCAATCCACATGTCAGAAATGAAAGGCTACTTTGCAGTTACAAAGCTGCTCATCTCACTGTTTGATTCAGGTGACTGACAGTGACATCAGGAAGAGCTGGTCCTAAGCTTGGCTGTCATGTAGGTTGGAGCATCCAAACAGGGTAAGCTTCCCTGGTGGATATATTTGCTGCCTGACTCAAAAAATTTCAGCATGCCCACTTGTGAGTTTTCCAAGAGACAGCAAGCTTAGCCATTCAGAGTACTTGACTGGATAAGAACATAAGAGAAGCCATGTTGGATCAGGCCAATGGCCCATCCAGTCCAACACTCTGTGTCACACAGTGGCCAAATATATATATATATATACACACACACACACACACACACACACACACACTGTGGCTAATAGCCACTGATGGACCTCTGCTCCATATTTTTATCTAAACCCCTCTTGAAGGTGGCTATGCTTGTGGCCGCCACCACCTCCTGTGGCAGTGAATTCCACATGTTAATCACCCTTTGGGAGAAGAAGTACTTCCTTTTATCCGTTTTAACCTGGCTGCTTAGCAATTTCATCGAATGCCCACGAGTTCTTGTATTGTGAGAAAGGGAGAAAAGTACTTCTTTCTCTGCTTTCTCCATCCCATGCATTATCTTGTAAACCCCTATCATGTCACCCGCAGTCAACGTTTCTCCAAGCTAAGGAGTCCCAAGCGTTTCAACCTTTCTTCATAGGGAAAGCGTTCCCTATGTGCTTGGGTCCAATACGGCGAGAGGCGTTCCTTATATACAGCTCCAAAATTGGATATTAAAAATATCCACTTGTCTGCAAAACAAAAATGTCCCCTTGATTGCCAGAGTAAAGGCACCCATCTTGGAAAACACATTCTTAATCAAAGAACTACTTTAATGATTTGAACTCGGGGCATTGTTAGAATTTATATTCAACTAAGGGTTTGCTTATAGGGCAGCAATTATATGTTTCTCTTAAAACACATTATAGCGTCCCAACTGAGAGAATGATGTTGTACTTACTCTTTTAAGAAACCATTCAAAGAGCTAATTAAAACCCATCATTTAAATAATCCCTGTATATGTTCATTAAGCAGAGTCCTTTGCTGAAAACATCTGAACTGCTGCCAGAGAGTAAATGAAAGGAACAGATGTTTAATAGAGAAGGTTAGGCCTGCATTACAATAGTTTAAACAACCGCCAACTTTTCTATCCTAATGCCTGTGAGAAGCATTTATATTAAGTTTAATTTTAAACATTATAGTTTAATTTAAGGGTTGAGAGGAACCTCTCCAGCTACCTAGTCCAGTGGCTTCTAAAACTTGCAGTTTCACATCAGTTTGTATATCACCCATACATCCTTTCTGATTGCACAGGATTCTGGGAGTTGGTTCTAGGACACTCTGTGCACTCTGAAGCATGGCCAGTTTTCCTCTATGACTGCAGGCGTGTGAGCTGTCTTTCAATAAAGGTTCTAGCATGCTACTGGTTTTCTCATTCAGGAATTCCCATAATACTTGCTCGCTGCTATAGGCCATCTCTTAGGGTTGCCATCTCTGGCTTGGGAAATTCCTGGCAATTAGGGGGTGGAGCTTAAGAAGGCAAGGGAACTCAATAGGAATGCACTGCCGTAGGGTGTGCCCTCCAAAGCTGCCATTTCCTCCAGAGGAACTGGTCTCTATAGTCTGGAGATCATTTGAAATCCCAGGAGAATTCTAGTCCACATCTGGATGCTGGCAACTCTTATTCTGCAACAGACAACTCATCAGATCACTTGAGGTATAGTGGTTAAGGGCAGTGGACTCTAATATGGTGGACCAGGTTTGATTTCCCACTCTTCCACGTGAGGCCTGCTGGGTGTTGACTTTGGGTCAGTCACAGAGTTCTGAGGGAACACAGTCACAGAGCTCTGAGAGGTGCCTGTCATAGGGAGAGGAAGAGAAGGTGCTTGTGAGCCTCTTTGAGACTCCTTTGGTAGATAAGAGCAGGGTCTAAAAACCAACTTCAGAGATTCCTAAAAACACTGTCTAAACTTCCTCATAAAATTTCTGAAGAAGTAGTCTAGGATTTCTCCAAGCAGTTCACTCTGTCGTTAAACTGATTTTAGGGTTCCCCCCTCCCTGACTGTTTAATGTCAGGTGAGGGTGTTTTATACGGCCACAGCAAATGGGGAAATATTTCTGAGTGAATTATTGATGCAAGGAACTGACGGTCTCAGTCAGGCCAATGATCTCCCCAGCCCAGACCAGAAAACTTTGTGACTCACCACCTGTGTTGGTGTGACTGAATTTTACAGCCTCACTGTTTCAGCTTCAAAATCCCCATTTCGGTTTTTGCTCTCACCTTGTGCAGATCCTGAGTCCTTCACTTTTGTGCCATTTGCTACCTCCTGTAAAATTTATGCAGCTTTTAACATGAGTTTTGCATCAATCATGTATGATTTGGCATATATATGGGAGGAGGGAACTCTAGCAAACAAACCAGCCATAAAAATCACTGAAATGAAAAGGTTCACAGCAAAATGAAAAAGAGCATATCCATATATCCCAAACACCCCAAGCTGTATACTATACCACCAGCCACATAGAGTTAGTCTCCTTAGAGCCCACTGAAATCAATGGGGTTTTACTGGGATTTTACAGTGTTAATGTGTCATAATGCCAGGTGGGCAGGAAAACCAGGAAGATTGTAGTATCATGACCGATGGGTATGTTTAGCTTTAAAAGGTAAAGGGAGTCCCCTGTGCAAGCACCAGTCGTTTTCAACTCTGGGGTGACTTTGCTTTCACGTTTTCACGGCAGGGTCACAAATTATACAAACCTAATCTAGACTAGACTCTGTGGCCCTGTGGCGCAGAGTGGTAAAGCAGCAGTACTGCAGTACTGTGGTCTGAACTCTCTGCTCATGACCTGAGTTCGATTCCAGCGGAAGCTGGATTCAGGTAGCTGGCCCAAGGTTGACTCAGCCTTCCATCCTTCCGAGGTCGGTAAAATGAGGACCCAGCTTGTTGGAGGGAAAGTGTAAAAGACAGGGGAAGGCAATGGCAAACCACCCCGGAAAAAGTCTGCTGTGAAAACATTGTGAAAGCTACGTCACCCCAGAGTCGGAAACGACTGGTGCTTGCACAGGGGACCTTTCCTTTCCCAATCTAGACTGAGAATGACTGGCCTAAATTGCAGGGCATCTTGGAAAGCATCGTTCTCAGTTTTCAGACAAAAGGTCTTTCCTTCTCTTTCCAGCTTTGTTGACTGGAAATGTATGTATTTATTTATTCATCACTGTGTTTCTCTAGGAAGAAAAGGCACTCAAGGCAGCTTACAAAAGAATAGTATAAAATAAAAATAATTAATTAAGTTCATGTAAACTCTGCACAATGGGGACTCAGAGCAGCTTACATGGTTTTCCTCTTCTCCATTTTATTCTCACAACAACCTTGTGAGGAAGGCAAGTGTGAAAGAGAATGACAAAGCCAAGTCACCTAGCAAGCTTCCATGGCAGAGTGGGGATTTGAATTGGGGTCTCCCAGTAGGGTTGCCAGCCTCCAGGTGGGCCCTGAGAATCTCCCTCTTTTACTACTGATCTCCAGTTGGCAGAGATCAGCTCCCCTGGAGAAAATGGCTGCTCTGAAGAGTGGACTCTATGGCATCATACCATGCTGAGGCCCCTCCCCTCCCCAACCCCCCCCCCTTTCCCAGATCCACCCCAAAGTCTCCAGGTATTTTCCAACACAGACCCAGCAACCCTGTCTCCTGGATGCCAGTTCAACACCCTAACCACTGCAAAGCACTGGCTAACCCTAGCAGTTAACTGAACCAGATTGTTTTAATGCTGTTAAGTTAGTGTTTACTGTTTTATATTGTTAAATTTAAAGGCTTTTTAACCACTGTATGTTTTTTTTAAAATGTTGTTAGCCACCCTGAGCCTGCCGAGGTGGGGAGGGCGGAATAGAAATAAAAATTATTATTATTATTAAAAGAAAACAAAAACTAAATAAAACAATCCATGTGATCTGTGGAACTTAAAACCCTAGAACTCAATTTGTTGAAAAGAAAGAAAGAAGGGAAGGAAGGAAGCAAGAAAGGAAGGAAGGAAGAGGAAGGGAAGGGAAGGGAAGGGAAGGACCGGAAACCCTTCCTCAGAGACTCTCAGGAAAAGAAGGGCCTGAAATGCAGGCCCTACAGGCCACCAAAGAGGCAGCAATTCAAATCTTCAGAGGGAAAGAGTTCTAGAGCTTGAGGCTATTATAGAAAAGGCTGCCTTCTGTATGCTTACCATTTGTTACATCTAGAAGAATCAGCACACAACGTAGGCTTGCCATTTGTCCACTGTGTGGGAAATCTCCCTCCCCTGGCTCCTGTTGTCCTCTGGCACTCTAGCAGATGGTAGGAGAGGGGAAAGTCACCATCTGACAATGACTTTACAACACATCTGTGGAAAACCTGGAAGTGATATCACACCTGTTCAGGAATTCCCAGAAACTCTATGGTACCATTTCCCTGCACTTCAAACTCCCATCGCTGGCTGGCAGCCCTAATACATAGTCAGTAGAAGAACTCAGGCTACAGGCAGGTTATAAAGAGCACCCAGCATACTCAACAGTGCTTGAAGTGGGGGAGGGAATGAAAGAGTCTCACATGCATACAGGCTTTTAAAACCAATAGTCTGTCAGTTAGGGTTGCCAGGTTTTACCTGGCTGCCGTTGGGGGATTTCAGTCCTCCTTTTTTGTGCATGCGAAGTGACATCATGCCGGGCATGTTGCATGGGAGGCACTCTATCGTTTAGGGAAAACTCTATGGTGACATCATCATGCCAGGCACATCAGGCATGATGGAGCTCTTTGGGGGTGGGGCTTCCCCACCAGCCAGCTCCGTGCCGGCAGATTGGAGGCCCTGAAAGTGGGGGAGCCCCCACTTCCATCAGGGGAATGGGAACTCTACTGCCACTGAAGTGTTTTCCCTCTTTCTATTAAGGGGCTTGTTGCTGGATTATCATACAACCTGCATTGCCTATTATGTTTTTAACATATTCAAAATCCTAGACCTGGGCTACAGATGTAAAAATCTTGCATATCTCTACACCGCACTTATTCTTTGGAAATGCAATTGACTTTTAGCATGGAGTCAATAATTGCTGTTTCCTAAGCACTGGCATTTCCTTTCCCCTTTCAAATGTCAACATTTCAGCAAAATCACCTTCAGCTTTCAAACAATCCTTAATTTCCTATTGTTTAATGTGCTGTTTCTCCTCCATCAGAGTGAGTCACTTGTCATAGTCCCACTCTCAAGGATGTATTGTTGCCCACGTGAAAACGTACCGCTCAAGCTCCAAAAGTCATTGTTTGCTATCGGAACATCTCCCAGATAAACTATAGATTGTAAAAGAAAAGTAACCTGAGGGTGGTTCCCCTTCTTGGAAGAGGGCCATGTTGAAGTATTGTCATACATTAAACTGTAACATTCTTAAATTGTAACTGAGATTCTAGCAATCAGCAACTCTTTTGCAGTTCAGTGGGTTGCAACACAAGGAATATTTTGGACAGTTTTTTTATTGATACTGGTTCATTTCCAATGTAGAATAAATGGCCTTCTGACAGTAGTGTAACCTTTCATAACCAGCTCACCAGAAGCATGAAATGGTGACTTAAATTGGAAAGAATGTATTCCCCAGTACAGAAAGAAGAAAAATCACTTGTCTGATGAAGCAGGCTGCAGCCCACAAAAAAAAAACTTTCCCCAGTATCTGTTAGGTCGTTTTCGCACTGACCTTATTCCGGAGCGACGTCCCTCTTCACCGCGCAGCGTCTGTGCGGATTTCGCACTACTTGCTCCGAGAACCTGGAAGTCCCGCGGCTTTTGCGTCGCAAATGTAAAGTGGTTTTTGGCGGTTTACATTTGCGACGCAAAAGCCACGGGACTTCCGGGTTCTGCGGAGCAAGTAGTGCGAAATCCGTGCAGACGCTGCGCGGTGAAGAGGGACATCGCTCCGGAATAAGGTCAGTGCGAAAATGACCTTAGTCTTCAAATGCTACAAGACTCTTTTTAGGAATAGGATATCAAGATTATCTCTCCACACAATTATGTGTGCAGTTATACAAAGATTATGATTAGATGTGCAATTTGTCTATCAGTAGCAGGGCTAGCAAAGGGCAGGTCCTTCTTAACTTGGGGTCAAGCTCTCTGCCCAGAAACTTGTCACCAGGCCTTAGCAAACTAATTCAAGCCGCAAGAAAAAGATATAATGTCAAGGGCTAAGTATTCATTCTGGAACAGGGAACAGGGTATTATTTATTTATTTAAAACATTTTCATGCTACCTTTTCACCCAACTTAGGGTGGTGAACAATGAAAACCATTACAACAGGCATATATAAGTACACATAAAAACTAGTAGACAACAATTAAGCAAGCACATGAACAGGAAAGAGGGCCAGTGAGGGAACAAAACTGAGAAATCTTCACCTGCTAGTGAAAGACAATGATTGAAGAGAGCAACAGATGAATCTCTCTGGGGAGGGAATTCCATAATTTTGGTGCCACAACCAAGAAGGCCCTTTCTCAGGTTGCCACTTATCTATTCTTAGATGGCAAGGACACCCAAGAAGGGCCCCTGAAAATGACCACAGTAGTTGGGTAGACTCATAAGGGAATAGGTGGTGCTTAAGATATGTTGGGCCCAAATCATATAGAGCTTTAAAAATCAATATAAGCACCTTGAATTTGGCCCAGAAGCATGATTGAAAGGGGGCCAGTGTAGGTGGGAAACGACTGCAGTGATATGGTCCCTTCAATCCACACCAGTTGGCATTCTTTTTCAAGAGCAGCCCAATGTAGAGTGCATTGTAAGAGAGTCTAATCAAGATGATACCAGGGCATGTACCACAATGGCAAGATCTTGAGGATATCACTGATTCCATAGCCATCTTGTATGCCTGTATATGCTGCATGAAAGATGATAGGCACTCTCCAGTGTTTTCCAAACATCCACCCTAGTGACTTCCCGTGTAACAATTCAGTTCATAGAAACATCCAGTTGACACTGGGACCCAGCTGGGGGGTCAGTCCCAACCCAAGGAATGCAATCTGAGCACTATGGTTGGACAGCAGCAATCCTTGGTTTCCAAGCAGGTTGATGTACAGGGCTGTGAAACGCTTCTGGAAGACAGAACACAGTAGTGTTTTCCTTGTTTTCCACATAAGGTCAGAAAAGTCGTGGCCGATAAGGTTTGTTGAGTCATCTTCTGCAGCTTCCCTTCCTCAGTCAGAGGAACCAGTTGGGCAGTCTAGATTAGCAGCATGAATATGCAACTCACTATTCATCCCATGGGCAATACAGATGGTATCATGTCAGTCCATATTCGTCCAGCAGATTTTCTTGGCTCCCAGTGTTTCCACCCCCCGCATCAGACTCTTGTTTGTACTACTGTATTTCTTTCCTAAGAGCAGACTATATTTCTCTCCTTCAAAGCTGCCCTTATGAAGATAAGGAAAAACAGAACTTGCCCTTGAGACTTGACAGAGACAACAGTTCCTCTTGCTTACCGCTAGGTGGCAAATGCAGCCTAGCTCTCAGGCCACCCAGGATTATTATAGTATGATTGTACTAAATAACTCTGCTGTTTATTACCACAGCTAATTCCTTAATTAAGAAGATCTAGAATCCCAAGTATTTATACCAATTATATAAATATTCAGACCTATGGTCGAAGTATTCCATAGCAGATTAACAACACAACAGCATTGGAGTCTTCAGAATAAAACACTGTAATCAGAAAATGCCTATGTTAAAGAGAAGTGCTGAAAGAATACTAAAATGGTCTGCAAAACTGGGCATTAAGGCTTAGTTTAATAGAGCTGTGAAAATGCTAGGTTTTGCTAGGTTTTTGACAGGCCTTGTTTGTCAATCTCCGCTCTGATTGTTTGGGTCCCAAGTATCATGGCTTTCTCAGCCTTTGCCATCTGTTCCTAATAAATTGGGTGTGAAATGATGTCCAGTAGGGAAATGTACTGAAGCAGGGTGAATGGTCAAGATCAGACTATATCACTTGGGAAATGATGGGGGAATGCGACATGTTGTTTTGGTTAATACCCAGGCTGGCTTTACTGTGACACAGAACAGTTAACACTTTCTTAGCAACGTTTTGTTGTGCACGTTCCTCTTAAAACAGTACTATGTCTATATATTTTCGAAGGCACTTAAAACGCCACATATGTATCCTCTGATTTATTTATCAAGTTGAGAGCGGTGGTGCTTTAATTCCTTAACAATCTCATGAAATAAGTTAGAATGAAAATGTTTTGACTAAGACCAAAAGTGAACATTGCGTATAAGGCACTTTCTGATCTACAGAACCAGTGTGGTGTAGTGGTCAGAGTGTCGGATTAGGATTTGGGAGACCCAGGTTCAAATTCCTGCTCAGTCATGGAAGCTAGCTGGGGTGACCTTGAGTCAGTCACACATTCTCAGCCTCACCTATCAGGATTTTTTTAATTGTTGTTTCAATATGTTTTACAGATTCAATCATTGGCAGGAGAATACATTTTCCGCACACAGTTTGTTTTTGTTATAGTTGAACCTCAAGGTGGGGCCTGAAGTTTCCCCAGAGTTATAACTAATCTCCAGACTACAGATTTCATTTCCCTTGGAGGAAATGGCAGCTTCAGAGGGTGCGTTTGACGGCATCTCACATCCACTGAGCTCCCTCCCCCACCTCAGGCCTCCCTAGGGCTGTCCCCAGATCTTTAGCAATCTTCTAAGCTGGAATTGGCTGCTTTAGTGAAGGATCAGGCAATTCACGCTGTGGGTGTAGAGGGGGGGCCTCTGGGTATACTGCCATACTTGGAGCATTTTTTCATTCCATTTAAGATTTTAGAAACCCTAACAATTAATTTATTTTTTATTTTTATTTTATTTTATCAAATTTACATCCCGCTCTCCCCTGATGGGCTCAGGGCAGCTAACGACAACAAATTAAACCACATAAACATTAAAAACAAAATACATAATAAAATCATTTATGCAATTTAAAATCCTAAAACCAAGATGTGCATTTCTTATTTCTCTGATGTTCTTGTTTCAGTTATAATAATTCAGTGGGATTATCGGTGCCATGGAGTAATAGCTACCTCCCTTCAACCGTTAAAAGTGAGTCTAAATAATTCAGTCTTACAGGCCCTGTGGAACTGTGGCAGGTCCTGCAGGGGCTCTGAGGTTTTCGGGGAGGGCGTTCCACAAGCAGGGGTTATTACTGAGAACGCTCTGGCTCTGGCGATGGACAGTCAAGCCTCTTTCGGTCTGGGGATCTTAAGGAGGTTTTGAGACCCTGAACTAAGTGCCCTCTGGGGCACATATGGGGAGAGGCAGTCCCAAAAGTAGGCAGCTCCCAGGCCATATGGGGCTTTAAAGGTTATGACCAGCATCTTGAAGCAAATCTGGAATGCCACAGGCAACCAGTGTAATATTTCCAGCACAGGTTGAATGTGCACCCGTACAGGTAGCTCCATTAACAACCCGGCGGTTGCATTTTGCACCAGTTGCAGCCTCCAAATTTGAGTCAAGGGCAGCCCCATGTAGAAAGTGTTACAGTAGTCAGTTCTCGAGGTGATCGTTGCATGGATCACTATTGCCAAGTCATTGTGCTCAAGGTATGGAGCCAACTGCCTTAGCCATCTAAGATGATAAAATGAGGATTTGGCAGTGGCTGCTACCTGGACCTCCATTACCAGCGATGGCTTCAGGAGCACCCCCAAGCTCTTGACCTTCGAAGCTGGCACCAACGGCATTCCATCAAAGGCTGGCAGAGGAATCTTTCTTTCCCAGGCTGCCATGACTTAAGCTCAGGACCTCTGTCTTTGTTGGATTCAGTTTCAATCTGCTCTGCCTGAGCCATTTCATACAGCTTGTAATGCCAGGTCCAGATCTCCCAGGGCGCAGCCAGACTGGCCCCCCATCAATAGATAGAGCTGGGTGTCATCCACATATTGGTGGCAACCCAGCCCATATCTCCAGACAATCTGGGCAAGGGGGCACATGTAGATGTTAAATAACATCGGGGAGAGAACCACCCCCTGAGGCACACCACATACAAGCAGGTGTCTCTGGGACAGCTGCTCCCCTATAGCTACCCTTTGTCCATAGCCTTGGAGAAAGGAGGTAAGCCATTGAAGTGCAGACCCCCGAATCCCCACTGTGAGGCAGCAAAACAGTAGCTGGTGAATGACTTGTCAAATGCAGCTGACAGGTCTAGTAATAACAGCACTGCTGAGCCGCCCCGATCCAGATGTCTCAAAAGGGCAACCAGTACTGTCTTTGGCCTGTGACCTGACCAGAAGCCGGATTGAAATGGGTCCAATAAGGAAGTATCATCCAAAAACCCCTGCAACTGTACTGCCACTGCCCTCTCAATAACTTTACCCAAAAAGGGCAAGTTTGACACCAGACATTTATTTTAAAAAGAGAAAAGAATGGGAACTGTTATGCATATAGAACACACCTCCATTTTGTAGTGTCAGACGAAGCCATTTAAGAGAGCTACTTGGGACCACTCAAGCACTTAGAGAAGAGGAGCTCTTCAGGGGAGGAACAAATATAGCCCCTGGCACTGTTGTAGATTGGAGAAATGGTCTTGGATTGGGTTCCCACACAGCTTTTAATCGGCTTTTACTGGCATTACAAAATAGAGGCATGCCCCTGGAGTGAACCTGGGGACGGAATCACATCTAGTTGTGCCCGTAGAAGTAAAGCACTGGGGGAAGGGGTATTTTATTTAATTCCTGCTGAGACACAAGACAGATTACAAATATATCAGAAGAAATGGAACGAAACGGTGTAACACTCACAATTAGGCAATACAATGCAATAGTGTAAGACATACAGTAAACAATGCAATAAAATTGGGTTTCAGAATTAGAAAACTATGTAGATAAAGGCATGACATGACATACTATAAAATGGAAAAACTGGATTCCCAACTTTATCAACCAGCACTGGGACTAGATAATTCCTTATCATATCATCACTACCCCCCCCCCCCATAGGATTGCCAGGCCTTCCCTGCCTGCAGGTGGGGGATCTTCCTCATGTGCTTTGTGTACATGGTGTAATAACATCACCCAGATGTGATGTCATTGCACTGGGTATGTCATGGCATGCTGGCAGCTCTTCAGTGGTGGGGCTCTTCCCACCAGCCAGTTCTGTGGCAGTGTGTTGGAGGCCCTGAAACTGGGGAATCCCCATCCCCAGCAGGGGAATGGGAGCCATACCCCCCCCCCCACACACACACACACACATGCTAATTGTCTGGAAGGCTGCAGTGGGCTGCTCTACAAAATGTTACTGCCCCACTTAACGAGACAGGTTGACTGATACAAATGGACTCATAGGAGCCAATATAATGCAAAGTGCTCAGTTCATGCAATCTTTCAGGGGTGGAGTGGTCTGGAACACATGTCCTCTCTATTTTCTCTGTTGATATCTGTGTCATCCTAACCAGAGTCACGCCTTTCTGCACCAAGGTCACACAACAAAATCTATAAATTATAGTATCACATTATGTTTGAATGCTGTCTATGTCCATATATTCCATTAACAATTCCCTCCTTTGCTTTAAGCCAGGCCATGTAAAGCAGGACTGGGGAAAAGGCAGCCAAAAATACTTCCATGAAGAAAACATGAAAGTAGAATTTAATAAACTTCTGGCTACACGTTCAATAAATTGAATTTTACATTCTACTCCCACACCTAGTAATGGAGCAGAAAGAGGCTTTTTACCTGCTTTTTTGGATGCTGTTAACTTAGAAACTGATAGGATTTATGGATATTAGTTTCTAAGCTATGCATATAAATCTTTATGGCCACCTTTTGAAGCTGCTTAGCCTTACCAAGGAATATAGAAATAAATCCTGAAATAAAGCAGGCAAAAGTACAACTATGTCACCCATTGTGATACTGTTTTCGCCCCAGTAACAAAATATTTGACAATTCTTTTGTTGCAGAAAATGGGGTTTTGCCCCGAAAGTTGGACGGTTCTCCGAAAGATGTTATCTTTCATCTTTGAAAGCTGGCATGTTTAATACTTGATTATTAGGTTTGGCCTTCCATGAGGAAAACCAATCTTGAAAGTGCATTCTTTGGCTTGGAAACTTGTGTGTTTGTGTGTGTGTCTTTATGTGAATTGTTTTAGCTAAGGACCCTTTAGATTTTGTTTGTGTGTATGTGTGGGTGTATACGTATGGATCATTCATGCAACCTGATTCCGCAAACTGTGACTGACTGTTCAGGAATCCTTTTTTTATTTCAAACAATTTTATTAGTAACATATGGCAATATATTCAATTTCTTATATCATTAATAACTACTTTTTAACAATCCCATATATTACTTTCTACCTATCCCTCCCCCCTTTACTTGACCCCCACCGGTGTACTAAATTCAAAACATCATTTTAAAAGGTACCCCTAATAAGAACCAAAGTTCATAATTTCCCCCCAAATACTTAATCATTATCAAAGATTGTCCAATGTCCTTTTATTTTCCATTCTTTTTCTACGTATCTTCTGAACTTCTTCCACTCCATCTTAAATACTTCTAAATCATAGTCTCTTAAAGTTCTTGTTAACTTATCCATTTCACTCAATGTCATAACTTTAACAATTCAATCCCATTTCTCTGGTATTTTTTCTTGCTTCCACAGCTGCACATACAATGTCCTAGCAGCTGAGAGCAAGTACCAAATTAAAGTTCTATCTTCTTTTGGAAATTTTTCCATTTGTAATCCTAACAGAAAAGTCTCTGCAACTTTGTTAAATTCATATCCCAAGATCTTAGAAATCTCTTGCTGAATCATCTGCTAAAACATTTTAGCTCTTTCACAAGTCTACCACATATGGTAGAAAGAACCTTCATGCTTTTTACGTTTCCAACATCTGTCTGGCATCTTGTTATTCATCTTTGCCAATTTTTTAGGAGTTATATACCATCTGTACATCATCTTAAAACAATTTCCTTTGATATTCTGGTACGTTGAGAGTTTCATAGAGTTCTTCCACAAATATTCCCAAGTTTCCATCTGTATTTCTTTATTTACGTACATTAATTGCCCATTTAATCATTTGAGCTTTTACTACTTCATCTTCTGTAGACCATTGTAAAAGTAATGTATATACTTTTGAAATTAATTTATCATTGTCTCCAAGCAGAACTTTTTCCATTTCTGTTTGCTCCTTCCTTATTCCTTCAGTTTTTAAATGCATAAACCTTCAGATAGATGCAAAATGTAACCTCCTAGCCAGTCTTACATATGGTTCGAAAATTGAGTGGTTATCATTACCTCAATTCATGACTGATTAATAGGCAGATCAATATGACAAATGAAGTCCAACTCAAGTATTTCAAGATGATTCTGCATAACGGTTTGAAAAAGTAATTTCCGATCGTTCATAGTAGCTACTTTCCTTCATTCATGAAATAATCTGATTTGTGGGGAAAAAATACAAATTATGCTTTGAGGCTGTGAATACGCATAACGCACACATTGACATCTCCATATTTGGGCTGAACTGAGAGGTCACAGCTCAAAAGAGGAACAAGGGCGTGGCGTTTTGCCCTTCTCTTGGTCTTGGAAACAGCAAACATGATCTCCAGTGCCACAGGATATCACGGCTTCCTGCCCGCACACTGTTTTTAGCTCCATGATGACAGCACAAAGCCAGAGAGATCTGGCTATATGACAACGTCTGAAAACCCTCACATCAGCATCTTTGGTTAAAAATGAAGTGGAAGGAGTGGTGCCCAGCAGTGATCGCCAGGGCTTTTTTTTGAGCAGGAATGCAGTTCCGGCTGGCTTGGCACCAGGGGGTGTGGCCTAATATGCAAATGAGTTCCTGCTGAGCTTTTTCTACAAAAAAGCCATTTGAAACAATGGTGACCATAGGGGTGTGTGGCCTAATATGCAAATGAGTTCCTGCTGGGCTTTTTATTTTATTTTTTAAAAAAAGCCCTGGTGATCACCAACATTGGTAACAGGGGGAAGGGGAGATATTTTGTATCTTTTTACATTCCTTCCCCCCAGCTGAAAAAGAAGGGTCCTTTTTTGTAGGCTGTGGACACCAAAATAGGGCTGGCCATGTTTCAGCCCAGTCCAGTTCCATGCCGCAAATAAAATTAAGAAATAAATGCTTTTAATAGCGTACACGAAAGAAGTGCAAAATCTTGCTGTGATAGAATTCTCAGGCACGCAGCCGTGTCTGCCGTTCCACAGTTAGCGTTCAGATCTGAATACCGTTTTTTAAAAGTGAGTACTGACGCTTTTCATCTGGTCTCTCTTGAGGCCCATTTCACACAGTTCTTCCGCAGAAGACATTGTTGGGCACATGACTGGCTGGGGAGATCTACCATATTGACCATCTAAATGTGTGGATAAAGTACAAGAAATATGGCGATGAGAGAAGACCTCTGTGGATAGTGCCGGCTGAAGTGATAAAGTTAACGGCCAAAACAGTTAAGGAAAAACAACTATCATACAACCAACTACTAAAAATACAAAGTGGGAAAATAGAAATGAAAACGGCAGAAGAATTGAATTATAAATATGACTGGTTTCAAATGCAACAAATAAAAAGCTTGATGGAGAATGATATCAAAGCTGAAGGAATAAGGAAAGAGCAAACAGAAATGGAAAGAGTTCTGCTTGGAGATAATGAGAAATTAATTTCAAAAGTGTACAAATTACTTTTACAATGGACTACAGAAGATGAAGTAGTGAAATCTCAAATGATAAAATGGGCAATTAATGTAAATAAAGAAATAAAGATGGAATCTTGGGAATATCTGTGGAAAAACTCTATGAAACTCGCAACATGTCATAGTATTAAAGAGAACTGTTTTAAGATGATGTATAGATGGTATATGACTCCAAAAAAATTAGCAAAGATGAACAATAAGATGCCAGATAGGTGTTGGAAATGTAAAAAGCATGAAGGTTCTTTCTACCATATGTGGTGGACTTGTGAAAGAGCTAAAATGTTTTGGCAGATGATTCAACAAGAGATATCTAAGATCCTAGGATATGAATTTAACAAAGAAGCAGAGACTTTTCTGCTGGGATTACAAATGGAAAAATTTCCAAAAGAAGATAGAACTTTAATATGGTACTTGCTCTCAGCTGCTAGGACATTGTATGCGCAGTTGTGGAAGCAAGAAAAAATACCAGAAAAATGGGACTGGACTATAAAAGTTATGTCATGGAGTGAAATGGACAAGCTAACAAGAAAACTAAGAGACTGCGATTTAGAACTTTTTAATCGGGAGTGGAAGAAATTCAGAAGATATGTAGAAAAAGAGTGGAAAATAAAAGGACATTGGACAATTTTTGAAGATTAAGACCTTTAAGACAAGAATATAACTTTCGAAGGGGGGATCTTTTTCTTAATCAATTTTTGTTTTTTCTTGATAGTTAAAGGTACCTTTAATATCTGGTTTTTAAAAAAAAAAATAACACTGGCGGGGGTCAATTATTGGGGAGAGGGATGGGAGAAAAGTAAGATGTGGGGTAGAATGATGTTTTTTTTTCACTTTAGGCTTTTTATAAGTTGTAGATATAGTTCTACTACCATATGTTACTAATAAAAATTGTTTATACTGACATATTGACCATCTAGAGTGACATTCTATGATCGTGGCAGCTCTCAAAAATGCTCCCGAAAGACCAGCAATGGGGACAGTTACGGGGAAAAGAAATTACGTTCACAGCCAGACAGGTGTTAAAACTGATATAAAATGTATTTCAGATAGTATATTACTCCATAGGAAATTGAGAAAGTAGACAAAAATTACAAAGGAAAATGTTGGAAACGTCAAGATCTGTGGAGGACTTGTAAAAAAGCAAAAAGTTATTGGAAGTCAATACATGGGAAAATGCAGAATATATTAAAATGTAAATTCCCTATGGAAGCTAAGGTCTTAGGAATATTGCCTAACAAATTACCAAAATTTTTGGAAGAGATATTTGATTGTATGGTAGCAGCAAGAATCATTTACGCAGGAAAATTGAATTCATAGGACTGTCCAAGCTTAGAATAATGTGAAGAAAAAATTGCCCGCTATGCAGTAATGGCAAAATTAACAACTTATATGAAAAACAGGTCAATTTAAAATTTTGAGGAGAGATGGAGTGACTATTTGATGGAGAGCTAGTATGGTGTATTTGAGAGCCAGTTTGGTATAGTGGTTAAATGTGCAGACTCTTATCTGGGAGAACTGGGTTGGATTCCCCACTCCCCCACATGCACTTGCTGATGTGACATTGGGTTAGTCACAAGTTCTCTCAGAGCTGTTCTGCTCAAGAGCAGTTCTGGGAGAGCTCTCTCAGCCCCACCAACCTCACAGGGTGTCTGTTGCGGGGAGGGGAAGGGAAAAGAGATTGTAAGCCGCTCTGAGAGGCCTTTGGGTAGTGAAGGGCAGCGTATGAATCCAATCTCTTCTTCTCTTCTTCTATTATGTTAGAAGGAGACACACTTAGAATGAGAAAGAGTATAAAATTTAGAATGAGGCTCAGAAGAGGGGTCATTTTGTCAGCTTTGCTTCATTCTCCCCCTCCAGGGAGTCTATGCAGGCATATGAAATAAAAAAAAAATCAAAGGTGCATAACCCACCGTGAAAACCAGCTTCTATTATTAAATTATACAAGGTCAACAAAAATAAACACAAATTCCACCATCATAAATTACAAAACAACCATAACTTTTAGTCCTTAATAGAAAAGGAAGCAATAGCACCAAGAGTCTTTCTTTTCATCCTATGGTAAAACTTCCCATCTAATTCCATGAAATCCTGGTGTAGTACTCCAGATGTTTAATGTCTGTCCAAAGATGCAGCCAATAATCCAAGTTTCCAAGGACAAGGTCGTACTGAACCCTTGTTTTGCGTGAGCTTCTTCAAGCTGCAAAAATCCTCTTAGCAATTTCTCTTAAGTGTTAGGCCAAACAGCCAGCATATTTGAAGGAACACCTACAAGACATATGAAATCAGGCACTCCCACACCCTCACTGCCTGACTGCTTGTCTGCTGGGGCAGCCCTGGGAGGCTGGCTCCCTTCTGTTCCCTGGTGGCCTTCCCTTTCTCTCTCTTCCTGTCCCCTCCAGCCAGCCCAACCTGGCCCACCTGGCTCTCCAGCAGCACCTCACAGTCAAAGTTGGGCTGGAGCTTGCTTTCACTGCCATAGTGCTGCCAAGGGCCCAGAGGATCAGGCCCAGACCAAGCACCAGCAATGGTGGTGAAGGCCACATCTCAGCCCATGGCAGAGAAAGAGGTGGTAGTGGTGCGGAAAGGCAGTGGAGCACTGCTTCTTCACCTCAGGTGCCAGGGTGAGGGGATAGGGCATGGCTTGGGTGGCAGCCTGGCTCAGCTGAGATGCTTCCTTCCCTCCCTTTCCTTGCCAGGCAAGGCAAGGGCCAGTGGGCATCAGTTATTAGAGGGAAGAAGTGAGTCACCAGCGGTGCCCATCTCAACTGAGGGATGCCTGGAAGGGAGAGAGAAAGACAGTTTCAGAGCTCAAAATGGCAGCAATTGAAACAGAACACGTCATAGCAGATTATTTGAAATTGGAGTTTTGATCATTGAAAACACATAGCACCAATTGCATTAAAAGGGGGTAGTAAAGAGCAGTTGTGGGTGGTTCCCATCTGCAGCAGCCACCTCCGCCAGCAGTTTCTGTGCATGCGCATGTGCAGACAGATCTTTTTTTTTAATTTGGGGAAATTTAACCTCCAGTGTATTCTTAAAAAAACTTTTTGCATTTTTCTGCCACCCTGGGGAGTACCCCAAGTTTGCAGAACAATCTCTTTACCCTCCACACACCCCCTATCTGCGGAAATACTTTCTGCATGCCGTTGTGCAGGTCTGCACATTTTCTGAAAGCCACAAAACTCCGGGGAGCTGATACAAGGCGGTCGGAAGGATTCTCAATTGCTCCACCACATTTGTTTACAGCTCGAAGGCTGAGGAATGTGTCTCTGAGAATATCTCTTCCCTTTATAACTTTTGTGCCACTGAGCCTCTTGTTGGATATTACATTGGTGAAGCATAGTGGGCCAGGCATTCCCACCTGAAGATGCAATCATCAAGTACTGCATTATTCAGAGGAATAGAAATGAATTCATATATTCTTCTGGGTAACCAGAGAAAAGACAATTTGCCACTGAAGTTGCTGCTTGAAAATGCAGACTGAACAGTTTTTAGGAATGACATAGTACAGCCATGGAGGACAGCTGGGGGCATATTGTTCAAGGGTCAAGAGGTCCGATGGACTTGAATTTTGGAGGTTATTTAAAGGACAGGTACCAGCAATTCTCCTGCAATTTTGTGTCAATAGCTTCAAAAACATCCCCCAGCCCCCTGGAAAGTTTCCCTGTAGAGAATAATGAGCTGAAAAATATCAGAAGCCAGGGGTGAGGAATCAGGTTTTGTTGGTCTTTGGACTCAGAAAACCAGGAATACCAATATTTTCCTTCATACTCCTTCACACCACAGTATGCTGCAGACAGTTCTAGAAAGGCAAAGGATTTTTGTTTTTGTAGTATTAAGTGGCCTTAAAGCTTTTGCCAAAACTGACTCTGAAAGCTCTTTTTCAAACATCTTTGAGTGCTATGTACTGGAGTAAATGCTGTCCAATTGGTTTTGTTGCAATTGCCACAACTAGTCAAGACATTAGGGCACTTTCTCCCTGTACATGTCTTGATCATGCAGGTAAAAAAGGTAAAGGTAGTCCCCTGGGCAAGCACGGGGTCGTTACCGACTCATGGGATTACGTTGCATCAGGATGTTTCCTTGGCAGAGTTTTATGGGGTAGTTTGTCATTGCCTTCCCCAGTCATCTACACTTTACCCCCAGCAAGCTGGGTACTCATTTTACCAACCTCGGAAAGATGGAAAGTGGAGTCAACATTGAGCCTGCTACCTGAACCCAGCTTCCGCTGAGATCGAACTCAGATAGTGAGCAGAGCTTGGACTGCAGTACTGCAGCTTGCCACTCTGCGCCATGGGGCTCCTGATCATATGGGTATGTACAGGCGAAAAAAAAACTTTGCCATCTTTGTACCCCATTAGGGACCTCAAGGCAATGAACAGTTAAATAAAATAATACAACTTTTTTAAAAAAATATTCTATATGTTTAAAAACAACAAATAAAGATTTGGATTTTGTTATTTGATTGGGGATTAAATTAGTGATATCAAAGGTTTAACTCTTGGTTTAAAAAACTGAGTGATGCATTTCTCAGTATTAAAACTAGGCTTATGCACATATACTTTCTGTCTGTCTTCCAGTGCCTATAGGAAGTCATCTGGCTTGGCTGGACCCAGGGCTGCTGAGATGGAGGAGGGGACTAGGGATACTAAGGCTATTAACCGCGTCCCTGTTCTAATCAAGCAACTGGAATTTATTTTTCTGAATGTGCATGGAGGGTGTAGAGGGAATCTTGGTTGGGGTTTCAGAGGGGCAGCAAAAGGGATGAGCTACTTTCTCATGAAGCATAAGTCATGAGTTCTAGCAGTCCTGAGCAATGTTCCCTCTAAGCTGAGTTAGTGTGAGCTAGGTCACAGTTTTTCAGCCTTCAGCTCCACACGTTTTTGTCTCAGCTCCGGAAAATCACCCCAGAGCAAACTAATTTATGCAGTAGCTCACAACTTTAATGACAGTAGCTCACAAAGTAGAATTTTTGCTCACAAGACTCCACAGCTCAGAGCGAACATTGCTTCTGAGTCATGAGTTCCAGACAGCAGCCAAGAATTGCACTCTGCTTTATGTTGGCTTCTGTCAGCTAGAGGGACCAGAAGTCAGCAAAAAAGCTTTTGCTCCCTTGTTGGTCTGTGCTTCTGTTTTTGTCTGCCTCCTCCGTCCACTATTAGCATGCCTGGACTTCTGCTCATAAATTAGAAATAATGTAGTACTGTTTTTTTTCATAAGATGATTGATCTGTGATGCATAGGGTACTATCAAGGAAGAAAAATCAAGTCTTCTAACCCAGCCTTATGTGTTATGCCTTTACTTACATGTTGGATCGCAGCCTTAGATCTAGTATGTAAGGCATATGGATCATATAAGGTAAAGTAAGCTATTTCTTCCTATTCTTATCTGTGTAGCTATAGAAGTGTGGCATGTGATAAAACTGGAATTCTCTGTTCAATTTGGTTGCTAATGTTCACAAAAGACGACTTCAGTCATGACAAATACAAGGAATAACTCATATAATCATAGGCTTTTGTCTTATGGGACTTGGCTTAGGAAAGAAGCAGCTTGTAGAGAACCTGGTAGCATTCTAGAAGCATTATATGAATTCATAAGCTAGAGAGAGACTAGGCATATAGAATAAAGAAGGGAAAAGCCAATGAAAGTGAATTGTACCTTAACAAATTTCATCAGCAATCAGAAGATCATTTTCAATTTGAGAGAGGTAGGGCTCTCCTTGGAAAATCAAGACAAAGGACCTCACAGGGCTCAAGATGAGAGTTAGATTCAGTTATGATGGTTATTGCTTGGTATCTTTTCTGATGCCTGCCCTTTAGGATCAGGGAGCTATTTTTTAAATTAGGTCTCAGGAGCTGTTACATAAAATGCCAAAGTATGGGGTAGATTGGTGATGTACACCTAAAGCAACGAGCTCAAGATATTTCTGAGCCAGTGATGGTAAGTCCAAGTAGCAGTCTCCTTCTATTAATTAATGTAGGGAACAATCTAGTGGAAAGCTGATCTGCACAAGGTACTTGAAATGACTGGTGGGAAGACTGCAATGCTCTTTTGTATTTCCTCTTTATTTTGCAGAGTTTGCCTAGGAGAGCTTTCTAGTAAACTGTACCCTGTGGTTCAGATCTATGCATCCCCCATTCCATCCCTTAATGGTACCCATTTCTGAAGGAGCTTCTTCACTTCACCTTGTGGTAGGTCATCCTCTTCTGTGGGACGAATTGATGCATAGGCTTTGTTGATACTCTGACTGTTCATAACTTCAGGGGTGTTGGAAATAACTTTTCCTTCCGGTTATATTGTCAGTGACCTTAGGAAGCTCTTGCTTTTCTATGCAATACATGGTTGGACTTATTTGCATGCTATATTTCTATCTCCGGTTAGCAGTTTTGTGGATGTGCTTGTGGGCATATTATGGTTTACACTGAGCACTATTGTTCTCTGGGCTTACAGTCCTGTCCTTTGGCTGGTGGTTGAACCGGATTGCCTTATGGTCTCTTCCATGATTCTGTGATTCTACAAAGAAGTGAAGTTCTGTGCTGAAATTTTAAAACAACATGAAATGTAAATGATATGTGTTGAGCTGCAATGAAGACTGCATTAAATTCTTGCTGAGATTTTTCTCTCTTGAACCTCTTGTGCTCAGAATGCACACAAGGGGTGCAGCCAGACGTACCAAATGTGTTTGTTCAGACATCCGCGTCTGGCAATCGAGCGTCATCCAGGGTCATTCCAACTTGCTGCGGATCAGTGCCGCATTAATTTGACAGCATAGAAAGTCCGGCCCTTTTTCAAAACAGCGGCACAAAATCAGCTTTTTCCTGTTTGGACAGCTCACGCGCGATACTGCCCCTTGGAATGTTTACCGCCCCTCCCACCTTTTTTTTAAAAAAAAAGCCCCAGCAGACATGCGCATTGCCAGATCATCCGGGAATCTGAGGTGATGCTTCTGCTTCTCCAATCAACACAGGATCGGAGAGGGGGGGGACATAAGAGAAGCCATGTTGGATCAGGCCAATGGCCCATCCAGTCCAACACTCTGTGTCACACAGTAGCAAAAAAATTTATATATACACACACACTGTGGCTAATAGCCACTGATGGACCTCTGCTCCATATTTTTTTCTAAACCTCTCTTGAAGGTGGCTATGCTTGTGGCCGCCACCACCTTCTGTGGCAGTGAATTCCACATGTTAATCACCCTTTGGGTGAAGAAGTACTTCCTTTTATCTGTTTTAACCTGGCTGCTCAGCAATTTCATCGAATGCTCACGAGTTCTTGTATTGTGAGAAAGGGAGAAAAGTACTTCTTTCTCTACTTTCTCCATCCCATGCATTATCTTGTAAACCTCTATCATGTCACCCCACAGTCGACGTTTCTCCAAGCTAAAGAGTCCCAAGCGTTTCAACCTTTCTTCATAGGGAAAGTGTTCCAGCCCTTTAATCATTCTAGTTGCCCTTTTCTGGACTTTCTCCAATGCTATAATATCCTTTTTGAGGTGCGGCGACCAGAACTGCACACAGTACTCCAAATGAGACCGCACCATCGATTTATACGTTAACCCACTCTTCAGAACAGGAAAAAAAATCTTTTTTTTCAATGTGGAGGATTTCCAGATATCATTGTCACTGCCAATTTCTAGGAAATTAATTCCTGGCAGTTTCCTGGTTTGAATCTGCAATGTTAATTCTGGAAATTTCCCCCCTTCCCCCCTGCCTCTGAAGCATTGTTTGATTTCCCACCTCCAAACAGTTGGGCGCATGTTCAATGCCCCCCCCACCCCCCGTCCCAGAAATCAACATCTGATCACGCATGCTCCAAGAAAAGAGCGTGATAGTTTTGGATGTGTGATCGCTCAACAACAGAATGAGTCGCATTCTTGGATGCTCGTCTGAACAGCTCTGCATTGAATCAATATTCAGCTGTTCAAATTTGAGCGCTACACACCCGCTTTTAATGTGAGGTGTGGCCGCACCCAAACTCATTCATAAGATTGGCGGCGGTGGTGGTGGAAATTACCATCAAATTGCAACTGGTATATGATTTTTGCCAGTTGATTGTACTGATGATGCTGCATGTGTAATAATGAACACAAAAGACAGAATTCAAAGCAGTAATTTTCCATCTGCTAATGGGAGAAACGAAGATGGGTGACCCCCTTATGGGATTTTCAAGGAAAGAGATTAACAGAGGTGGTGTGCCGTTGCCTGCCTCTGTGTAGCAACCCTGGCATTCCTTGGTGGTCTCCCATCCAGGTACCCACCAGGGCCAACCCCTGCGTAGCTTCCAACATCCAGTGAGACCGGGCTACGCAGGGTCACCCAAGTCAGATTTGGACTGCAGGAAATACTATAGAGTGAAAAATTGTGCTAGAAATTGTACAGGAATTCATCATAAGACATCAAGCATGAAACAGAAAATGTGACAAGCCCTCCTGGCACAATTAACAGTAGCACTACTGTTTGCAAGCAATATTGCAGGGAATATAACAGTACTTTATATTCCTGCAAATACAATGAATACTGTAAAATTTCATTTCCAAAATTAAAGAATTATCCATTGTAAAACTCTGGTTGGCACAGGATTGTAAATTCGATAGTGGCCTTTTTACCCTTTTGATGCAGTAAATTTCCTGAGATGTTCCATTTTATTGTGCCACAGTAGTATATTTGGAATAGTGATGTTTTAACCTTAGCAGTGCAAATGTTTATAAATTTGTATGATTTAAACTTGATAAAGATTAGAAGATGTCAAGTCCCATTTGGTTGAAATGTCAGGCACATTATCCATGAATTTCAAAAAGGGTGGAAAGGTACAAAAGGAAACCTTGCTACACATTTCCTTTGCGGTTTCCATTCCTTGCAATCAGGGTGGTAAGCTGGTATTTCACATTGCCTGAGGCGATGCTTTTGAAAACAAGATCTCTGGGATCATTCTTCACTGCCTCTCACAGTGGCTTACACAGCATTTCTGCCATTTCTGAAACACAGCCTGAAAAGTTCAAGTGCGTGTCTCTTGACTGCACCAAACAAAATGCTGCCCATTTTTTGAGGGGAAAGAATTTACTACTGTACTTCACATGGCTTCATATTTTATTAAAATCAATGGGGGTACAGATTTCAAAGTCTGGACTCCCCCACTCCAGGGCATTGGTGTTGTTTATTCCCCATTGCTTTCTTTTGGATGGGTTTGCTATCACTTGCAGTAGAACATTTACAGCCATGTTCAGAGTGGTTTTTAAGGTCCTGTGGATCTCAGTTCAGACTTTGACTATGCCCTACAAAGGCTACAAACACGAGGGTGTAAGATTTTATGATCATGCATCCTCTTCCCTGGATAGAGGAGACATGAGGGGAAGACATGATTGTGCCCTTCAAATCCCCGCAGAACAGGGCAAAGTTTTGTTTTCTGCCACTCCGAGGGGCAAGATTTAATGGATTTACATTACAGGAGGATAGATTACAGGCAAACAGCCGGGGGGGGGGGGGGGGTGTAGAAAAAGTGTAGCAGGAACTCATTTGCATATTAGGCCACACATCTGGCATCAGCATTGTTTCAAACAGGGCTTTTTTGTAGAAAGAGCTCAGCAGGAACTCATTTGTGTATTAGGCCACACCCCCTGACGTCGAGCCAGCTGGAACTGCATTCCTGCTAAAAAAAAAAAAAGGCCCTAGTCAAACATTAGGACAGATTTACTAATGGCAAGAGGGGTTTGACAATGGAATAAATTGCTGCTGGTGTATCCTTCATTGAAGGCCTTCAAGCAAGGCTCAGCAGCCTCTTGCTGTCAAGTTGCAGCCAACTTGCAGCAATCCCATAGGGTTTTGATGACAAGAGATGTCCAGAGGTGGTTTGCCATTGCCCGCCTCTGTGTAGCAGCCCTGGACTCCCTTGGTGGTCTCCCATCCAAATACTAACCAGGGCTGACTCTGCTTAGCTCCTGAACATAAGAACATAAGACGAACATAAGAGAAGCCATGTTAGATCAAGCCAATGAACATATGAAGCTACCTTATACTGAATCAGACCCTTGGTCCATCAAAGTCAGTATTGTCTTCTCAGACTGGCAGCGGCTCTCCAGGGTCTCAAGCTCAGGTTTTTCACGCCTATTTGCCTGGACCCTTTTTTGGAGATGCCAGGGATTGAACCTGGGACCTTCTGCTTACCAAGCAGATGCTCTACCACTGAGCCACCGTCCCTCCCCAATCCAGTCCAACTGTGGCTAATAGCCACTGATGGACCTCTGCTCCATATTTTTATCTAAACCCCTCTTGAAGGTGGCTATGCTTGTGGCCGCCACCACCTCCTGTGGCAGTGAATGCCACATGTTAATCACCCTTTGGGTGAAGAAGTACTTCCTTTTATCCGTTTTAACCTGAGATCTTTCTTTTATCCATTTTAATCCTGAGATCTTCTGAGATTGAGCTATTCTGGACTATCCAGGCCAACAAAATGTGGTTTGCCTGACTTCTGCTCGTGTCCCACCTCTTTAAGGAATGGAGATATTGCAGAATCTAGACACATTGCACAAATCCAATTCATATGGAAGTTCCTTCCTAGGGTTCCCAGGTCTCCAACTGTGGCAGGAGACCTCCCAGAAAACCTGGCTGTTGTCTATCAGTGCCTGAAGCATTGGTAGTGCCTGGAATTGGGGTCACGAGCCAGCATTGCAGCCATTTCCAATGAAAACTGGAAGTGACATAATTTGGGATGTGCCCTAGGATTTTCCAAAACCACCATAGAGTTTTTGTGACTTTTAGAGTGGTCTCCCATAATCACGATGTCACTTCTGGTTATGGTGAGAAGTGATGTCAGTGTGCCAGCATGATGCCAGCACGTCTGTCTCTGTTCTCCATGTGCCCCCAGGGGTGGCAGGCACTGGCATGGCAATCCTGTGCAGATTATTAGCAGAATCCTAAATATCGTAGCTATTAATAACTGTTAGACTGTTCCATAGATGGGGATGGTTTGCAACCGTGACTCCTTCATAGGGCCATTTAGTTATTAATTTCACAACAGCACGCCAGGGATGAATCATAACTGGAGGATTTTGCCAGTTGATTGTACTGATGATGCTGCATGTGTAATAATGAACACAAAAGAGAGAATTCAAAGCAGTAATTTTCCAGCTGCTAATGGGGGAAATGAAGATCCTAGCGAAATCAATGGCAATGTTTTCTGTTGGCATCAATTAGGACAAGGTTTCATTGATTTCACTGAGGCCTTTGTGTCCTAACGACTTTAAGCCAGGCTAAAAAGGAAATTCAAATTCTTTGGAGCCAGCATCAATTTTTCGATGCCAGACTGGCACATACGTTGAGATTCTAAGGGATCTTTCCTTCAAGTACTTTGGGTTTTTCCCCACCCCAGTCCTGAGTTTCAATTGGAATTGAGTCACAATCTTGGCTCTGCAGAGGTAAGAATCAATGCTCCCTCTAAGCTGGGGAGTCTTGTGAATAAAAATTCTACATTGTGAGCTACTGGCATTAAAGTTGTGAGAAACTGTATAAATTAGCTTGCTCTAGAGCCATCCTTCCTGAACTAAGACAAAAAATGTGTGAGCCAGACGCTAAAATAGGTAGCTCACACTAACTCAGTTTAGAGGGAACACTGGTGATAATCTAATTAACAATTTCAGTTGGTTCAGCACAATATGCAACCTGGGGCACATATATGTTACCTAGTGTGCATTTCCAAGAGCATGCTCACATAACCATCTCTTTATAGGACCACTTATCACCAGTAGTGTGGAAGTTCATAGCATCCTACTGTTGGTGGTTTTCGTTACTTGTTTACGCTTTCACATGATAGGATCAAACTGTTCATATGGCTCTCTGTGAGTCAAGTCTTAAACTCCCAAACATTTAGGTGGATTTTATTTATTTGCTTATTTGCTATCTACCTTTCTTACTGAGACTCAGAGTGGATTACAGGGTAAAGAGTGAAGAAAATGTAATCGTATGACATGACATCCAATGAATAATGCAATAGGACTAGGAATACAAAATCCTGAAATAAGGGATCTGATCCAAACATAAAGTGTTTGTTAAAGGGCAACTAATCTAGATGGAATTTCTTCTCACTGTACTGAGAAAATAAATCTGTACCAACCAGGGCTTTTCTTCTGGAAAAAAAGTGCCAGAACTAGGGCTTTTTTTTTTTGGGGGGGGGGGGGGGTAGCAGGAACTCCTTTGTGTATTAGGCCACACCCCCTGATGTAGCCAAGAGTTTACAGAACTCTTAGTACAGGACCTATTGTAAGCTCCAGGAGGACTGGCTACATCATGGAAGTGTAACCTAATATGCTAAGGACTTCCTGCTACAAAATAAAGGTCTGGAGAACTCTCAAGAAGGAAATGAAGAAGAAACACACGTGTGCTTCGTGTAAACTTTTTTTTAAAAAAAATAGGATTTTGTTTCCATAAAGAGGTCTTGGAACTGTGTTCCACCATGTTCCACCAGAAAAAAAGGCCTGGCATTGACTAGGTCAATCTGTCCTTTCCTTGGCATTGGTGCAGTTTGTCTTTAGCTCCATTCTTGCTTTCAACTTCCATTTCCCCATGCCATCTTTCAGCTTTCATTTCTCTGGGTTCATGAAGCATAGGGGAGGGGCAATGAGGGGAGAAATTTACTCAATATGTGCCTGGGAGGGACACCATCCAACCAGAATGTTTGGCCCATGTTCACACCACACAGGATTGTGCTAAAATTATGTTCCTGTGTACACTGTTCCCTTCCATTACATCATGGAATCTCTGACACAGGGAAGGCTCTTAGGAAACAATCCTAATCAAGTCTGCTCAGGATCAAGTCCTCTATATTCAATTCTATATACAAAGGAAAATGCTCTAAGGATTGCAACTTTATCTACTAACTGAGTTGCTGTTTGTCTGAGCCATTCTACTTACTGAACAGAAGCCTGGTTGCAGGAACAGGCATATACTTTTATCTTCTGAGAGAGAAAGAGGGTTGGGCTCTTATTGAGCTCCCTTTGCCATCCCACCTCTTGGCATCTTCAGGGAAAGTGACAGTGGTTTTATTTGTAATTCCTTTCAGGCTGAAGGACTACTGTGCTTTGGGAGAACATCAAAGAGCCAGTCCTCTTCGGTATTCTTCACCCACAGATAGGAAACCCACTAGTGGGGGAGGGACGGTGGCTCAGTGGTAGAGCATCTGCTTGGGAAGCAGAAGGTCCCAGGTTCAATCCCTGGCATCTCCAAAAAACGGTCCAGGCAAATAGGTGTGAAAAACCTCAGCGTGAGACCCTGGAGAGTTGCTGCCAGTCTGAGAAGACAATACTGACTTTGATGGACCAAAGGTCTGATTCAGTATAAGGCAGCTTCATATGTTTATATGTTCATAGTGTGGGCTGACAAAAACAAAAGAAACACAAAATTGCAGGATGAGATTATGAGCTCTTTGACACGAGAGGGTCTGTTCTAAGAAGCAGCTCTGGGGGGCATGATTAAGCTCAAGTTTGTCTATTTGCATGTTAAGCAAGAGGAGACTGTAATTAAAACAAAGCGTACAGGCAAGGGGAGACATGCCCTGCTCTTCTTCCCTTAGCTTGCAATCCTGAACACTTCGCCATTTGAAGCTCTTTTTCTTCCAACACATCTCGCAAGAGAGAATTCTAGTTGCCTATAGAATACCCTTTAGAACCTGCCAGAAAGTTGGAAGGGATACAACAATTGAGAATTGCACCCTTGGGTGAGGGATACAACAATTGAGAATTTCATCCTGGTTGTTTGGGAGATAAATGGTACCAGTGGAACTGTCTTTCCCATTGACAGCAATGTAAGCCTGGACATAATGCCTCTGAACACAAGCCATAATGATACTGAAGAATACAGACCATTACTAACTATTTCTATGCACAGCCATGTAGCTGGGCTAGAGGTGCAAATGTGTTCTATCCAGCCAAACATGCACTTGCCATCCCATCACACGCACCAGGCAAACTACCTTGTCTTTGCTCTCTGCCTGGGTCTGCCTCTCTCAAACAGACTGGTTAGCTGCATTTGGCTTGATGAGAGTTATTTTCCAACCGCACAGGGTAAACAGGAGTTTACTGAAGGCACTTCCAGTGATTTCCAGTGATGGCAGAAGATTTGGCAGTCCCATTTTACAGGCAGTAGCATTTATGTACACTGGTGTTTCCCAGGGTAAACAGAAAGAGCCAGTGTGGAGTAATGGTTAGATTATGATCTGGGAGATCCAGACTTAATTCTCTGCTCTGCCGTAGAACTTTGGGCCATAGAACCTGGTGACCTTGGGCCTATCACTCCTTTCTAGACTAACCTGCTTCACTGGGATACTGTTGTGAGAATAAAAGGAGGTGGGCAGAATCATAATGTAAGCTGCTTTGGGTCCCTGTTGGAGTCCAAAACAGGGTTTTAGATATTTAAGTAAATAAATGAAATGACACCAATATGTACATCTATATGCATGTGTTAGAGACCCTTCCGTTCCCTAGGAAAACTCCCAGGTGCATCCAAAGGAATTTGAAGGAACTGTGCCTGTCATGCTCCATTTAAAAAGATGGAAATACCAATATATTACTGGTAGGGCCTTTTTTGTAGAAAAAGCCCAGGAGGAACTCATTTGCTTATTAGGCCACACCCCCTGACACCAAGCCAGCCGGAACTGTGTTCCTGTGCATTCCTGCCCCCACCCCCCAAAGCCCTGATTACTGGCAAACACCATTGCCCCTTGAAGTGTGAAGTCGCTCCAAAAATGAAATGTTCAGCAGAAGTATCAGGGCCCTTCCCCAACTGGGGGCTGCATATGCATTGGCTTAATGTCTAAGTGGAAGCAGAATTTTGGATTCGAGCATATAGTTCTCTTGCAGAGCCAGTCCTATTATAATTCATTTTTGTTAATGTGTCTACAGTCTAATTCAACAGGCAATTTTCAGAGACCCGGCAGATCACTGCTTCCAGCCCTCATCAGCTGTTCAATGTCCTTAAATTGCCAATCTACATATTGGACTCATTTACAATGACTAAAAGGGCAGGTATGTCTGGGAGCCAGAGGGTGGAAGGATGTCAGGCAAGCTCTAGAAATCTACATTTTTTTTTCTAAAAAGAGGGGGGGGGGATGCTTTGGGAGACATCTGAGCACAGTGAAATGGTGCATTGCAGAGCACCAGCTAAAGGTGTACTGGAGTTTCTCCTCTGAACATCATGCTGTGCCCTTTTCACTTTCTATGCAGCAGGTGTTATAAGCACTCCCCTGTAATAGACAATTTCTGGTGCTTGTAGTCAATCTTAATAATGCCCTCAGCATTCCAGCAGATGCGCAACATGATTCTGTGCACTCTGTGAGCAAAACTGCAGCAGGATAAATTTCTATCATGTTTTAATTAACAATGCAAGCCACACTGCAAACAGCTTTTCTTTGCTAGCACCCCGCTCTTGCCAAGGGTTTCTTTTCCCTTCTCCAGCCCGGGACGGGGGTTCAGTGGTAGAGCATCTGCTTGGGAAGCAGAAGGTCCCAGGTTCAATCCCCGGCATCTCCAAAAACAGGTCCAGGCAAATAGGTGTGAAAAACCTCAGCTTGAGACCCTGGAGAGCCACTGCCAGTCTGAGAAGACAATACTGATTTTGATGGACCGAGGGTCTGATTCAGTATAAGGCAGCTTCATATGTTCATATGTTCACCCTTTTCCCCTTTTAAGTACAAGCTGCTAACTTTGATGTCTTGTTTCTATTTGGTTCTGCTTTTATACATTCATGACTGTGTTTATGGGGAGAGAATTTGCAGGCTGTCGGACTTTCACATGAACTCAGCATAGCTTTTAATGCATTCCTTAATTCAGCACCATGGCACTATGTATTAGAATGTGTGACGCCAAAATCAGTCTGATAAATAGGTATCAAGTAGAATCTTCACTGAATTTTTTTTTTAAAAATTATATGGTTGCAAAATGCTTTATTATAGCAAAATCAGTGAATGATGGAAATCCACTATTTTAGATTAATTTACTTGCTCCGCTGTTATGCAGTTCACCAGTTATTCTCTAAACAAAGCAAAAAGAATGAAGGGAAAATTGGAAGTGATATGCTCATTATATATGAAAGCAAAGAAATCAAACTATAGTAAATAAATTTTAAAAATAGTGTAATGAAATGAAAAGAAAAGGTGTGTGTTTTTTTTACTAGACTGGTTTTTTTTTATCTTATTATAATAGGACTATTAAGGGCAGGTTTCCAGTGGATGGGCTAGGGGGACAAAATTCTGAGGATCTTAGTCAACTTGGGAATCTATTAAACTGGACAATACATAAGATGTTTGGATTGGCCTACTTTGGGGGGGCAGGAGCTTCTTTGTCTGTCTTGCGATGGCTCACACTGAAGTCGATGGAAGCCTCCTGAGGCTGAGGGAAGGCTACTGAAAGGATGGTTGTATGGCGGTCACTGGAACCCACCTATGAGGGATCATTACTTTAAATAGATTCTGAAAGCATGTGGTGAGAAAGACTCAAAAGATCAGAATCATAGTGCCATTGCCAGGGTTTTTTAGCAGGAACACACAAGAACGCAGTTCTGGCTGGCTTGGCCAGGGTTCCATCTCAGAAAAAGGTCTCTAGCGGACGGAAGACACTAGATAGCCATGCGCTCCCAGACCACACGCTCTGTCCTCTCTGCTGCCTCCAGCCTCCAGCCCCCAACAGGCCTGCAAAGAGAGTGAGACACAGAGTCGCCCATGAGCACCCCCTCCTGGGAGAAGCTGGGCCTGCAGCTGCCTGCTCTGCCTCACGAGGATCTCTCACTCTGGCCGTGTTTGGGGTGGGGGCGAAACAAGGTCTCTCATTGGGCTGTGTGAGAACACGTCCATGAAATGCAGCTGATGACACTGTACTATTCTGTATCAATATGCGGAAAGTAACCTACTGAATGGATGACGTCACTTCTTGCAATGTCAGGGGGTGTGGCCTAATATGCAAATGAGTTCCTGGTGGGCTTTTTCTTCAAAAAAAGCCCTGGCCATTGCCAATGCTCCCTCTCAGCTGTGGAGTCTTGTGAGCAAAAATTCTGCTTTGTGAGCTACTGGCATTAAGTTTGACTGTTGTATAAATTTGTTTGCTCTGGGGCCACCCATCCTGAGCTAAGAAAAAAAATGTGACTCAACTTAGAGGAAACTCAGCTTAGAAGAAACACTGGATCACTGCCAGTATTTAATGGTTATAAGCCATGCCCCAGTTTCCACCAGGGCCTGTCCAGTTTCTGAGCAAAGAGCTGTAGATGGCACACAGTACAGCATTCCCACAATTTTACAAAGAAATTTGAACTGGATACATTCCATAGAGTAACCAAATGCACCGATTCCTAACGGTATGCCATATAATAACTGTGGGCCCATTATAGCATTAAAAACCTTTAATGCAACAGACACAAATTGATTGCCTTTGCTATAGAAAAAGTGAGTAACAGTCATAACACTAGTCTTGGCCATATTTGTTACTGGCTTGCAGTGGGTACTCCAAGTTGCATTATATTGAAAATGTCAGTTGTTGCTATTCCTGAAATCCAAGCCCCAGCTCAAACCGAGTAACCCTATCTCTGTGCCAAATTTCTGAGAAAGGGGGAAATGCTGATCACAGCTTAAAGTGCTTTGAACTCTGCTGAAGTCACTTGCTTTGAGGTCTGGGCAATAGGTAGGGTTGTCAGTTCTGGGCTGCAAAGAAATTTTGGGAGTGGTGCCTAGGGAGGGTGGGATTTGGGGAAAGGAGAGACCTCAGTGGGATAGAATGCCACAGAGACCACTTTCCAAAGCAGCCATTTTCTCCAGGTGAGCTATCTGTTGTAATTCCAGGAGATTCCAGCCACCACCTGAAGATGGGCAACCCAAGCAATGGGATTGCTCTGAAGTTGGACAAAACCCTCAGATGGAATCCTGAGCGAGTGTCTGGTTTGTGGCCTATAATTACACCACTGAGGCCATAAAGTTTACCTCCATTAGCTTTTCTTGTGAAAGTTTTAGTTGTTGTTCAGTTGCACTGTCAAGTCTGACTCTTTGCAACCCAATGGACAAAGTCACACCAGGCCCTTCTGTCTTCCACCCAGTGCCAGCCTGACGGTGCACAGCGCCCTAGGCAGGCTTCCTGTCCACTGCCCCCCCCCCGCAACTGCCCCCGCCCACACATCTCTTCAATGTGGCACTGCGCTTCGCCCACACATGCATGAGGCTCGGTTCCCCCAGTGGCCCCACCACCACTGCCCGCCTTCCCTCCCTCCCTGGTGCTGCAATGCAGCCATGCTCCGTTGCCCCCTCCTTCTCCTCAGAGGCACACTGAGCTGCGCTGTGCCGAGGCTTAGCCCTACCAGCTTCAATTAAGCTGGCATGCCATCTAACACTTTGAAGCCTGCATGGGAGAAGCCTTCTCCCCCCTCCTTCCTGGAACCAGAAGTGAGGGAGAGCGATGCCTTCTCCCACATGGGCTTCAAAGCGTTAGATGGTGTGCCAGCCGCTTCGAAGCTGGTAGGGTCCAGCCTCGGTACAGCGCAGCTTGGGGCACCTCTGAGGAGGGGGGGCAATGGAGTGCGGCTGCATTTCAGCACCGGTGAGGGAGGGAAGGCGGGCGGTGGCAGCGGGCAAACTAGGCAGTTATTGTGGGCACTGGGGGGAGCCCAATTTGGCACCCCCTCCTCCCGGCACCCTAGGCAACTGCCTAGTTTGCCTAGTGGGTGAGTCGGCCCTGTTTCCACCATCCTCTGAAGCAGGGCTTTTTTGGTAGAAAAAGCCCAGCAGGAACTCATTTGTATATTAGGTCACACCCCCTGACATCATCATTGTTACACATAGGGCTTTTGGGTAGAAAAGGCTCAGCAGGAACTCATTTGTATATTAGGCCACACCCCCTGACATCAACATTGTTACACATAGGGCTTTTGGGTAGAAAAAGCCCAGCAGAAACTCATTTGCATATTAGGCCACACAACCCCTGACAACAAGCGTTCCTGTGTGTTCCTGCTCAAAAAAAACCCTGTTCTGAAGTCTGCTCAAATTTTGGTGCAGAGCCAGTTTGGTGTAATGGTTAAGTGCGTGGACTCTTATCTGGGAGAACCGGGTTTGATTCCCCACTCTTCCACTTGCACCTGCTGGAATGGCCTTGGGTCAGCCATAGCTCTGGCAGAGGTTGTCCTTGAAAGGGCAGCTGCTGTGAGAGTCCTCGCAGCCCCACCCACCTCACAAGGTGTTTGTTGTGGAGGAGGAAGGTAAAGGAGATTGTGAGCTGCTCTGAGACTCTTCGGAGTGGAGGGCGGGATATAAATCCAATATCTTCTTCAAATTTGTGTTAGTTACATCAGTAACGCTGTCCAGCCATCTCATCTTTTGCTGTCCCCATCTTTTGCCTCCTGTCTTTCCCAGCATGAGGATCTTCTCCAGTGAGTGCTCCCTTCTCATTGGGTGGCCAAAGTATTTGTGAAAGTTACAGTATCTTAAAAGCACACAGTATTAAAAACACTTGAAATAAGTAGGCCAATTAAGAGAGGCTTTCTGTGCAGCTGGAACTCCTGCTTACAAATTAGCTATGTTCTGTCACCTGCTTCCCTCCTCCTCTCCCCAGCTGTACATAGGGAAAAGATAATAATTTGATAAAGCATTTCCCTCTATTTTAAGCCTCATGTGTCTTGGCTTCCTGACCTCTAGAGGAACAAAGGGTCAGATAACAAGGAGAAAAACCCACTATCTAAATGAAGTGTAACTATAGAGGAGGGAAATGGGGAGACTTTATCTTTGACATATTCTGAATATAATAACTACATATTTCTTAACATACAGCGTTTGGATACTTCATTTTAAAAATTGCCCATAAGGCACTGAGTAGGCATATTGGAAGATGAAAAATAAGCTTTTGTTTAAAGCCCTTCCTTCAAAGATTGGGGAAGCAGCAGATCTAAACTTAGGAACTCAGCCTTGAAAACATTTAAAACGGTTCCATCTCTATGCAGCAAACAGCCCAGAGTATCTGCTTAATGAGGACTTTCTAATGAATCTTGCTGAGTTTAAGTGACTGCTTCCATTTACAGAAGACTGCATTTCATAGGTGCCGAGCTACACAAAGCTTTAAAAGAAATCCTTTGAGGAAGAATAAAAATAATCCTCACTATCTTCATTGAGACTTTTGCTCTGCATCTTTCTCTCCTCGCACGGCCATGGGGATTTAGAGTGAAAAGGACGGTTTGGCCTCTAACTAATTTTGCTCTGTCATGAAGTTAAAACTGATGCCAGGTTTCTAGCCTAAGGTGACAAGTATCCTTACAAGTCCTGGCCATTTGCCTAAACAAACTCCTCTGGGAAATAGATCCAGGTTGGCAGCCATGTTGGCGTGAAGCAACAGAACAAAGTTGGAGTCCAGTGGTACCTTTAAGACCAACACAGCTTTATTCAAAATGTAAGCTTTCATGTGCTAAAAGCACAATTCCTCAGACAATGGAATGGAGTACAGTGAATAGTGCTGGATATAGGCATTGGGCAGTGAGTTGGAAGCAAAATAGTGAATTTTTAAAATATTTAACAGATTAAAAGAATAGCAAATTTGTCCCTAGTTATCATCTGCATGAGTTCAACCGGGGGGCAAAAAAAGAGCAAAGGCAATAAATATGTCAGAATGGGAGAATGATGGCGAGAGGCTATGTCACAAGGTTACTTAATCGTAGTTGGTTATAAATTTAGAGTATCGTGCAAGCATGGGTTAAACTAACAATATCTTTCTCTTAGAGGTGTTTCTGTCCACCTAATTTCATTCTAACATGCAGACTCAAATTTCATTCTAACATATATTATAAATATTATTCCAGTTAAGTTAATCATGTTGGGGTTACAGGGCTGGCGTTAGAGGCTAGAAGTTGGGTGAGAGTGCAGGATTAAAGGGTGTGTGTTGAACGCCATCAAGTTGCTTCAAAGTTGCAACCCGATGAACGACCTCTCAAACGTTCTATTGTTAACAATCTTGCTTGGGCCCTGCAAACTGAGGGCCACGGCTTCCTTTACTGAATCAATCCATCTCACGTTGGGTTGTCCTCTTTATCAAAGGCCTTCAACTTTTTATAGCGTTATTGTCTTTCCTAGTGAATCTTGTGTTCTCATAATGCAACCAAAGTACAATAGCTCGGGTTTGGTCATTTTAGATTCCAGGGAGAATTCAGGCTTGATCTGATGTAGAACCCCACTTGTTTGTCTTTTGGTGGTCCATGGTATTCAGAAAAATTCTCCTCCAACACCACATTTCAAATTATGGTGTGGCAATCATCTTAATGGTAGGTTTTTATTGTTGTTCAGTTTATGTTGTGATCTGCCCTGAGTCCATTATGGAAAACGGTGGAATATAAGCCTACTAAATTAATTAATTTAATTAATTAAGTCACACCTCTCCTCCAGGGCTCTGAACCAATCTTTATGCTTTAGGTGTCATGCAAATCCAAATGATTGTCAGCCAGTTAGACCCTACGGAACTCTTCTTTTTTCTTTTAGATAGGGGTTTTGTGGCTCTGGAAAGGAGTCTTGTCTTAGGGAAGAAAGCTTGTTTTAGATTGACAAACTGTGTTGTTCATATTGATTTGGTATTCACTGTTGTTTTATACTGCTTTTAGAATGTTATCTGCCTTGAATCCATTTTTGGGAAAGGGAGGAATATAAATTGCCTAAATAAAATAATAAAATAAATACGCATCCTGTTAAGGGCCCATCATTCCTAACTGTATGTGTAGGTTCTGTGGTAAGGTGCTCTGGAAGAGAAAAGAGCAGCCTTGAACTTGCCAAGTAACCTATCCAGAGAAAGGGGAATCAAATCTCCCCCCAGGGGTTGTTTATTTTATATATTTATCTTATTAAATACTTTGTTTTCTGTTAAATAAACCTTTGTTGTTCATTTCCCTCTGTGTCTGGTCTTTCAAATCAAAAATCTAAGAAGCAGTGGTTTCCATTTACCTCCATATAACTTCAGCCTTAGTCTAACAGGTTTCCAAATAAGAGACTTTTAGGGAACACATAGCTTTCATGCTATCAATCCTTTATTTAAAGGTTTCAATCCCCCTTTTTTATTTGACAGTGGATAGTCGGGGTACAAAGAATCTATAGGAGAGGCCAGAAAGCGGAACTGGGTATTCTTCAGTCCAGAAAGTAGTTGCCTCAGAGCCCCACCCCATAATCTCCACAGACGGGTCAGGTTAACAAGTGTGAATTTAAGATCTGCTGAGATTTCAGATCTTAGGCTAATTTTGCTGCCTTGGGAACTGAAGGTAAAAAAGGTGTTACAATAGGTCAGCCAGGTTTGCTGTGTCTGATGTGTGACCTAATTGCAGGAGAGTGCTGTATTTTAATGATATACCTTCCTGAGAGAAAGTTTTCCCTTGGGCATGTAGTTTAAAGCCTAACATCCCACAACTCCTGATTAAGGATTAATGTGCCTCTGTTGTGTATTTATTTCTGGATAAGCTTTTTCTTCTTCTTTGCTGTCAATATTATCCCTGAGTTTTCAATTCACACTTGGGCAAGTTTATACCCAGGCCCAAATTCTCTCCCTTCAAAGCTTTTAAAATCCCCATTAGGAACCCTTGTGCTGTGGGGTAAGAGTGAAATTGTGATGGGCAAAATCCTGTGGGGTATTGTCTAGCCCCCAGAAAATCCATCATAGACTTAAAAACAAAAAACCTTTTTTGCAAACTCCAGCACCAAAAAGGTTCATTTAACAGTCATGGGTCTGGACAGATTTTGAGTCCAATGGCACCTTTAAGGCCAACAAAAGTTTATTCAAGGTATGAGCTTTCATGGGTATGCACACTTCTTCAGACACAAGCGTTGGTCTTAAAGATGCCACTGGATTCCAAATCTGTTCTACTACTTCAGACCAACACGGCTGCCCACCTGGATCTATAGTCATGAGTCTGTAACTGGTTAACGAATAAGGAGAGGGTAGAGGTAAATGGCTGTTCTCAGAATGCAGTGAAAGATGAAAGATGCAACGGCGTTCTGGACAAGGCTCCTGAACTACAAACCACCAGCACCATTTCACATACTGCCCACAGAGCTTGCAAGTGGTTTCAGTGATCCCTCGGAAGGGTGGGGGAGTGAAAGGGATCAGTGAAATGACTTGCATCTATTTCAGCCTAACAGCTGATGGGCACACCAGCCCCACTGATGGGCACACCAGCCCCATTTAGGTGGAAATGGATGCGAGCCATTTCAGTAATCCCTCTCGCTCCCCCTTGCTTCTTATCACAAAACTCACAAACCTCAAAAAACCATGTAGAGGCTCGTAGGAGAGTCATGGCTAGGAATGTACATAAACCTTGGTTCACGAACCACAAACCTGCAATTTTCATGACAAATTAATGGTCTTAGGGAAGTTTGTGCCCATCCCTAGTTCTTATAGATTTTAATGAATGTCATGAAACAAAATAATCAGCTAATTAGAGGAATACATAAGAATCCATCTTAATTTTGGAAGTGGTTGTTTAATCATTATCAGTAACAATAAGAACTTGTCATAATTCACAACTGATTCCCTTTAATAATAGATACAGGAGGAATAGTGTAGACTCTTTAATATTTATAGATAGTTTTATATACTGCTAAACAAAGTTCAGTAGAATTATTGATCTTTGAAACTTACTTGTTCAGTATCAGAGCTTAATTTGTCACCCATGAAATTAAAGGTACCTTCCAGCTTCACTGATATTATCTTGTAGGAGTTAAATGTTTGTAACACAAAACAGAAAAACAACTATTTGAAAATTTATTTAATGCATTTTATACCACTATCATGTTTTTTCAATCTTTTGCTTAAGGTGGTTAATCAGGTGTAGTGTTCTCAGTGGCATGCCGACATCTCTCTCTTTGGTTTGGAGAGAACAGAACGAAAAAAGCGTTGTCATTTTTGGAAACTGTCATATTTAAGTAGGCCTTAACTCAGAAACTTGCTTCAGTGCCAGAGTTCAGCCCTGGAATACGGAATAATAACTGTCCTCACCAATAAAATGCAGTTTAGACATCACACAAAACCATGGTTTAGCTAAGCTAAGTATGGTTGTCTGAATGTGGACCACTGAACTCCCTAGGGTTAGTTAGGGTTTGGTAAACCAGGATCTGAAATCATAGAATGAAGTTGTTTTATTACCCACAGTTAGGTTTACCTATGATTTTTCATGATGAATAAAATCCTGGCTTAACTTTTGTTTATTTCCCAACACCACCCTCCCCAGCTATGAAGTGAAGCCAATGAAACCAACATTTGTTGAGACAGACCATGGATGAAATGATCATCTGCTAGATGAACCATAGTTTCACAAACCAAGGATCGATAAACCATGTTCTTCAAAAATGCCTCTGAGTACAAAAGTGGAGAATTTGTCTTTCTACCTTCCCTGGCATAAAACTTGAAGTCAATTTTATATTCACTAACCAAAGGCGGCTAAAGCAACTTAATCGAAATCAAATTGCATGTAAACAGGTCTAACAAAATTCTCTGTGGATGCTGTATAACAAATGAGTGCTAATCAGGAAAATGAGTGTTTTTTAAAGCTATTAGTATATGGGACTTACCTCTGAATTCTCCAAGAGCCATTAAAATATAAATTCCAAGTATGTTGTGTTATCCTATGGCTAAGCTAGCTGTGTTGTCAGGAAAGTTTGTATACAGAGGTGACTAACCCTACCCCATACCATTTTCATGCTTTGATTGACCTATGGTGGCAGGGAAACTATAAAGGCATCTTATGGGGCCAATTGAGGCTGGAAAATGATGCAGGGTGAAAGGGGTATCCTTTCCCTCTGTCCCCTGTAGCAAGACCACAAAACAAATTGGGGGCTCCAGTAGCTGCTTTTTTAAAAGTCATGGGAAAATCTGTTTTCAGATTTCCAGATCTTGCAATTAGTTTTACTTAGAGGTATCAATCTTAAAGTGGGACTAGAGTTTCCCCAGAATTACAACTCACCTCTAGACTACAGAGAACTGTTCCTCTGGAGGAAATGGCAGGTTTGGAGGCTAGAGTCTTTGGCATCACATCGCACTGAGTTTCTTCTACTGGAGAGCCAGTGTGGTGTAGTGGTTAAGTGTGCGGACTCTTATCTGGGAGAACCGGGTTTGATTCCCCACTCCTCCACTTGCACCTGCTGGCATGGCCTTGGGTCAGCCATAGCTCTGGCAGAGGTTGTCCTTGAAAGGGCAGCTGCTGTGAGAGCCCTCTCCAGCCCCACCCACCTCACAGGGTGTCTGTTGTGGGGGAGGAAGATAAAGGAGATTGTGAGCCGCTCTGAGACTCTTCGGAGTGTAGGGCGGGATATAAATCCAATATCTTCATCTTCTTCTTCTTCTTCTTCCACACTCTGCCTTCCCCAGGAATTGTCCCCCAAATTTCCAGGAATTTTCTAAGGAGAAGCTGGCAACCCTAGTTTGATTCTCTGTGTTGTGTATTGGTTATTTTGACTGCTGTTTTGTTATGTCTATCAGTTGACCTTGAACTGACCTTCATTGCCCTCCAAGACCCTGATGCCTACATTCTGACTGGCTGTTCTGTAGAACCAGCCAATCAGGACACAAGGCATTTATCTCAGGAAATGCAAATGAAGAATCCTGGAGAGACCAATAAGGTGGATTCCTGCCCACCTAAGGGGGTCAAATGTATATAAGGAGTTGCCTGTTTGTGTTCAGTTCAGTTCTGCTCTTGTTCAATAAATGTTCTTGCTTACCTCAAACTGGCTGAACTTACTATATAATACTTTGCCTGCAGTTTACAGGACAGCAATCTCTGCAACCCAGGAAAGGTTCCTGCCATACAGGAAAGTGGGGGTATATTCAAATATTACAGCTGGATGCAAATTATACTCTTCAGATATATGGGACAAAAATTGTTATAAAGTGGGTTCAGTAAGCTCTTTCCAACAAGAATGTGTTTATTGAGGAATAGTCACGCAGCAAACAACAAACTAGCAGTGAACAAATATATAAAGTCATGGAGGCACTCACGAATCCCACTGTACCCTTTATGATCCTTCATTTGCATTTCCCTCCAAAATGCCTTGCTTCCTGATTGGCCAATTCTAGCAGAACAGCCAGTCAGAATATGGGCATCCAGATCCTGGCCTGCAATGGATGTTTGCTTCAGCGTAAGCGTTAACTTAGTACATAACAAAAACAATAAGAGTGCACTGCACAGTAGAAGATTTCCAAAGGCGTGACAGATCTAGAAAGCCACTCTCAAAAACATAAAAAGTGGAAACCTCACGTTATTTGACAGATCAGAAAGAAACATCCGTGTTTTAAGAAGAAGAACCTCAAAAGCAGTAATGTACATAGAAATGTATATCTTGGAAAGAACAGTTTGCTTGGAGAAATGAATGTACTTCAAGGTTGGCCTCAGGCTGCATACATAACATTTTGGAAAGGAAAGGTCCCTTGCGCAAGCACCAGTTGTGACGTTGCTTTCACAATGTTTTCATGGCAGACTTTTTACGGGGTGGTTTGCCATTGCCTTCCCCAGTCTTTTACACTTTCCTCCCAGCAAGCTGGGTACTCATTTTACCAACCTCGGAAAGATAGAAGGCTGCGTCAACCTTGGGCTGGCTATCTGAATCCAGCTTCCGCCAGAATTGAACTCAGGTCATGAGCAGAGAGTTCAGACCATAGTACTGCAGTACTGCTGCTTTACCACTCTGCGCCACGGGGTCGCTACTAGCAAAATACCTTCCAATGCTCCAAGTTATGTTAATACCTTAAATATTGCTTGCGTTAATCATCCAGCTGTACCTCTCTGTCTTGCATCTTTCTAGTTTAGAATAACCTTCTGTGCCAGGAGCTCTATATCTTTACCAGCTGCATGATGATTAGATGTTCATAAGATTGCTAACTCCGGATTAGGAAATTCCTGAAATATGCGGGGGTGGACCCTGGAGAAGGCAAGTTTTGGGGAGGAGAAAGACCTCAGTGGGGTATAATGTCATACAGTCTACCATCCAAAGCAGTTACTTGAGCCCAGTGGTGGTGGTGGTAAGAGCCTGTTTGGTGTAGTGGTTCAGTGCATGGACTCTTATTTGGGAGAACGGGGTTTTATTTCCCACTCCTTCACATGCACCTGCTGGAATGACCTTGGGTCAGTCATAACTGTCAGAAGCTGTTCTGCTCAAGGGCAGTATCTGTCAGAGCTCTCTCAGCCCCACCTATATCACAGAGTGTCTGTTGTGGAGAGGGGAAGGGAAAGGAGATTGTAAGCCACACTGAGGCTCCTTCTCTCTTCTTCTTTCTTCAAGGGAATGGATCTCTGCATTCTCGAGTGCAGTTGTAATTTCGGGAGATCTGCAGGTCCCACTTGAAGGCTGGCAGACACCCCTAGCCAATTTGGTGTATTGATTAAGTATGTAAACTCTTATCTGAGAGAATTGGGTTTGATTCCCCACTCCTCCACTTGCAGCTGCCAGAATCGCCTTGGGTCAGCCATAGCTCTCTCAGTCCCACCTACCTCATAGGGTGTCTGTTGTGGAGGAGGAAGGTAAAGGAGATTGAAAGCTGCTCTGACACTCTGAGATTCAGAGTGAAGGGCAGGGTATAAAATCCAATATATTCTTCTTCCAGGAGACTCTTTCCCACCGCAATACAGGCATGCTGCTTAGGGATGCTATCCATATATTTTTTTTTTACAGATTTTTCATGTTCTAGGAATTCTGGTCATAATAAATACAAAGCTTGTTACAAATGAACAAACACATATGGGGGGGGGTGATGTTGGCAGCCATCCATACCTACTCAGTCTGTATGAACAAATATTATCTGTGTCTGTATGGTTAAAACATTGGTTTGTCTATGTCATCAAGAATTCTGCTTGTTTGGGTAGTGATTTCTGCTTGTTGATGCAGAATCCAGGACAATTTCCATGCATCTCAGGTCTGTTCACACAAACTACTAAACATGTATGGGTTAGGGAAGACATCTGTCCCCACAGCGTAGCTTCCCCTTCCCCTCAGACATTTATCACTCAGTGTGGCATAGGATAAAAAGGGCTCGTAGTAGTAGTCGTAGTAGTAGTCGTAGCAGTAAGGTATTCCTTGTAAGAAATGTTTTCAAATGAAGGCAGGCTCTCCCCGCCCCATCCCTGGGGGCAGAAATGGGCCTGAACAAATTACAATCAAGGCTGGCTTCAGTTTCAAAAATATGTGGTTTTGTTTGAGAACAAAAGACTTCGGGAGGCAGATGAAAGCAACTTCAGGGAGGCTTTTTTTAAAAAAAACCCAACTAATAAAGGTAAGAGGGTTTTTTGTTGTAGAAATATAATGCGCAGCGGAGTTTTGTTTGCGGTACTCACTCTGAAGCCTGAAATTGTTGTGTAGGATTATGAGGTGCTATGAAGTCCATTAGGCAATATCGATCTGTTTTCCAACTCAGAATAGACAGGAGAGGAGAGGTAGCTATGGTAGAGACTGCGAAACTTTTCAGGGAAACACTGGAGGTCAAAACATTTTTCTGTCTCCTCACAAAGTAGTAACTATCCAAACTGGCTGAGGAGCCAGACTCATGATGTACATCTAAGTAAGGTACAGCATAGGGCCTTCAGATTATAAAACACCTCTAAATAAAGAAAAATTACCACAAATGACTCAATAACCATTGTGTGTAGGGGTGTGTGTGTAATTTTATAGGTCTTCTTGAACTGGACATACTTTAGGGCCTCGGCATGCCTTAATTGAGGACTGGGATGTGGTAGTGGGAGAGTTAATTTTGTTGGCTGAGGGAAGGGGGCATTACTTCCACTGTTTCTAATCTAGGTTAGGTTGCCAGCCTCCATGTGGGGCCTGGAGACCTCCCACTTTTACAATTGATCTCCAACTGGCAGAGATCAGCTCCTCTGGAGAAAATGGCTGCTTTGAAGGGTGGATATGGCATTGTACCATGCTGAGACTCCTCCCCTCACCAAGCCCCTTCCTCTCCTGGATCCACCCCCCAAAATCTCCAGTGTAAAATGGTTTTTCTGCCCTGGCCCCAACCTGGTGAAACATGCTCCCAGCTGAGATCAGGGCCCTGTGGGATTTATTACAATTCCACAGGGCCTATAAAATGGAGCTTTTCTACCAGGTAGGCTTGCCAATCCCCAGGTCCCAGTGGGAGTTCTTTCGCTTTCCCAGGCTTCTTCCTGCCCCCTGTCAGCTGGCCGGCGGGGGGAAGCCTCGCCCCCAGAGGATCATGTGCCTTTGGAGGCTCCAGTCTCCGATTGAAAGGCTTCCTCTTGGGATGGTGTGTCTGTGTTACTTTGAAGAAGTTAGCAGCAACTCATGAGTAGAGACTCCAATCCCTCACTTCAGAGTTGCCAGAAATGGGGGGGGGGGAGGGAAACTTCTGCTGAGTACTTCATTATTACCTATGTGGAGATCAATTCTCATAGGGAATAATGGGGAATTGATCTGGAGGTTTTGGGGGCTCTGGGGGAGCTGTTTTTTTGAGGTAGAGGCACCAAATTTTCAGTATAGTATCTAGTGCCCCTCCCCAAAGTACCCACCAAGTTTCAAAACGATTGGACCAAGGGGTCCAATCCTATGAGCCCCAAAAGGTGCCCCTATCCTTCATTATTTCCTATGGAAGGAAGACATTTAAAAAGGTATGTGGACCCTTTAAATGTGATGGCCAGAACTCCCTTGGAGTTCAGTTATGCTTGTCACACAATTGCCCCCAATGTCTCCTGGCTCCACCTCCAAAGTCTCCTGGCTCCACCCCCAAAGTCCCCAGATATTTCTTGAATTGGACTTGGCAACCCTACTACCAAGCCTTTGGTTGAGGCAGTGGTTGTCCAACCATCTTGGCATCCCCTGCTTGCATTGCTGCACTGCTTACAGTGTCCAACACAATTTGCCCTGCTCACAGAGACCAAAAGAGCATCGCCACAGGAGTCTATTTGATTAGACTGGAACTCGTTTTAAATTCTAAATTTTATTTCAGTGCTAATTTTGTTTAATTTGGTTGTTTCTACTTAAACCATAAAGTTGTATTGTTATTAAGTTGTTGATGGAAATGTCGTGACCTACCCTGAGCCCACTTGTGGAAGGGTAGGAGGGAATATAAGTCAAATAAAGCAACTCGAATCAATAATGATGTATCAAAGATTTCAGGTTTTCATGGCTGGTAACATCATTAGGGTTTGTAGAATCTTTCGGGCTCAAGTGCCGTGTTCTACTGGAGAAAGTTTTTCTTCCAGACGTTTCTTTCTCGGCTGCGGAGAACATCCTCAGTGGCGTCACATTCAACAGCCAGTTTCCTTATCACTATCCTTCCAGGAAGCCCCACCAAACAATGGGCACATCCATAAACCTATTGCCCTTTCACCACACCCCCTCCAGCCTAGAAATAGCAGCTCTCCAGCAGCCCTGGCCCCACTCAATGCACAGCAGCCAAGAAGGTCAGAGCGCCTGCTCCGGCTGCAACGCCACTGAGGATGTTCTCCGCAGCCGAGAACGAAACGTCTGGAAGAAAAACTTTCTCCAGTAGAAAACGGCACTTGAGCCCGAAAGATTCTACAAACCCTAATAATGATGTAGTTTAGAGGGAATACTGCTTACAAGCTACTTTTGGCCCCCATTGGGTAGAAAGATGAGGTATATAATATAATATCTAAAGAAAGGAATATATTCTCTCCTGTCTGTGGAAAAAGCCCCTTGCTCGGTACAACTACAGCAAGGCTTTAACAGAGCATCAGCACAGCAGCTTCTGTTTCAGCCAGATGCTGGTTCCCAAGGCTGATGCTTCATCAGTTCAAGAGCAAGGAAAGCAGCACAAGGTTCTAGCAGCAGGTCAGAGGAATAAGCTCAGCAGAGCATCAGATCAGGAAGCTCTGGCTGTTTGTTTCCTGTAATTTCTTTCATACTATTTGGAACTGCAATACCTTGCATAAAAGAAAAGAAAACGGGGATTAACCTCTTCAGTGCTTTTCAAGGCTGAGAATAAATTATCACAAATAGGTTTGTGCTTGTTCCTTCCCTTTCCTTCAAGATTTGTGGAGCTAGGGATTCTGTGTAGCCCAGTTCTGTGTATATTTACTAAACAGTTATGTCTGGTTGTGTTCAATGGGGCCTTGTTCCCAAATAAGCTTGCATAGAATTACGCTTACTTAGAAGCAAAATCCATTGACCTCAGTGCGACTTGCTTCCAAGGAAATACAGAGCAGGCTGTCAAGCAATCTTGCATAAGACCTTTGTCGCACAGTCCTAAACAGAGGCGCACCCTTCTAAGGCCATTGGCTTCCATGGATTCAGAGGGCTGTAGCTCTGTTTAGGGTTGCACTGTTCTTGTGCTAATTCTTCAGCTTTCATATGCTCTTTCCATTCAATGGCTATTCTAGTATGTGGGAGGAGCATAGAAATTCCTAGCGCTGATTTTGCTCATGACAACCCTTTTTGCATTGAGACGTTTTAATGTAATTGTTGTCTTCAGTGTTTACAGTTAAACTTCAGATCCAACATCATTTTAAAGAAAACATTGTTTTATGCTAAGTAGCAATAAAGCATTACTGTTCTTACATTCTCCTTTCAGCCTATTAATGCCGCAATAACAGCAAAACTACTACCAGAGCCAAGGCAACTGTAGAAGTGAGCAAAGTTGTGATTTTCTTGGTTACATAAAAACAAACATGAGTCTTCTCAAATGTTCAAGTATCTTGTTAACTCCCCCCCCCTCCGTCATCATCTTAATGCCAGATTGCTTCTTGTTTCAGGTGGCCTCAGGTTGGTCCACAGCAGGGCTCCCCAACTTTTTCATACAGTGGGCACAGCCACAAAATGGCTGTCATAAAATGACTACTGCAGGAGATGGAGCTAGTCACAAAATGGCTGCTGCAGCTTTCCTTCAGTCACACAGTGAAGATCATTGTGCTGAAATGGCAGCTGCTGCTAAAGCAACACTTTTAAAAATCTGTGGAGTCAACCACATCTCCAGTGCTCAGTAAGAAGTCTTGCTGGGCAAAAGCCCTGCCTGTCCCCTCCTACTTTCCAAAAGAAACACTTGGCAGGGACCAGAGAAGGTGTCAGCAGGCACCATGGAGGAAGCTCCTGGTCAACAGCCTATTGAAAAGGCCTGGTAGCCTGTTCCAGTTCTTCTGCAAACACTGCACTAGAAATGGACAGATTAAATTTTGCTTTTCTTCTTCTGCTAAATTTCTCCCAAGTTGATCCAATAAAACAAACAACATGAATACTTACAAAAGAACAAGAATATAAACATGTCACTTCTCATGTTTTTGCTGATGGTTCCCAATTCCATGGCTCATTATGCAGGTATTTTGTTTGTTTATAAGTTTCATTTCAGACAGGGAGAGCTTGGGTGTGCTGGCATTCTGGGCTCTGGAAAGGTGTTTGTGTGTGTGTTCAGTTTCTTGAGAGGTGATCCCTTTAAAGGAGAAGATGACATTCAAAACACACTGCATAACAGCCAGTGCATCAACAAGAATACATAAAAGAGATGAGCACTATTAATCTCAGAGGGTCAGTCCAGAAGCACTTAGAAATTACTGCAGGATGGTTTATGGATAGATCAGAATGGCATATATCTTTGATGGTGCTTTACATTTCATAGCTTGGGGGCTTGGAGAGTTCTACCCTCCCTCATACTTCAGCACAAGGATAAAACTCCTCAACCAGTTGCACCATTATGCATATGTATATTCCAGCTTGTTGTTGGGTGGATTGGTGGACCATGTAGTATCGAAACAGCTCCAGGGAATGTTGAATGAAACTAATGATCTAAATCCTTACATGTCTAGTTGGTCTGAGCTGGGGATGAAAATAGCTTTAATATGATGGTTGACAACCTTTGTTAGGAGATGGATTGGGACAGATGTGCCTGTATAGAACTTTCAGTGGCTTGTGATATCAGCCTTGGTCCTTCTGTACTGTCTGGCTAGCTTGGTGGCAGCATTTGCAGTGATTCCATTCTCCTCTGTCCTACATTCTCTGGAAGCTATCTCTACCACTCTACATGCCTGTAGTCAACTGCATACTATTGTAACATACATATAATTATTAATGGAGGTTATAACTAGGAAAATGAAGTGAGGGAGAAACATATACATTGCAGTCATTACTTTAAATGATAGATAGATAATAGATGATAATGATGATGAAGATAGATAATTGAAAGTTGATAGATGGATAGATGATGATGAGACAGACAGAAGATGATGATGATGATGATGATGATGATGATGAAGAAGAAGAAGAAGATAGATAGATAGATAGATAGATAGATAGATAGATAGATAGATAGATAGATAGATAGATAGATAGATAGATAGATAATCAGTCTATTGATTGATTAGGCTGTATTTGTTCAAGGGGCATGTGCACACTCAGGAGTCTACCTCTACTTTTACTGAAGCAATTCTTAGTACTGAATGTTTTTTGTGTGTGTGTGTTTTAAAATCACCTTTATTGTAGAGTTTGAAAAGCAATTTACAGTTCAGGAGCTGGCTCTGCAAATTAAAATTGAGATGAAATGAGTTGTGTGCCTCCTGATCATAGCCTTGGTGTACCGTCACAATAGCAGGACATATTAAGTGAAAGTAAAATCAGTAATATGCAAATTATCATTGAATAATAATGTATCACAGTGCAAAAGATTTATACTCTGTTGGCATGAAATTTACATACGTAAGCTTCAAAGAGTCCCGCAAGGATGACTAAATCACCTCTGAGTATATACGCAGGATCTAGCCAATTTTTGCTTCTGTCTACAGCATCTCACTGCTCTTTTGCTTTGATCCCCCCCATCAATGGCTGCTCAGGAAGGTGGCAGCTACTCTTGGGAGCCCCAAAATACTCAGTTCTTGCAGAAAATGCCTTGTGATTCTTTGGACCCTAGCTTATATAAATATATTTGTAGAATTTGTGTGTTGAAATGCCAATTTTCTGTTGAGACCATTTATTCAGAAATATGCTATGTTTGGGCATTTCAGTGCAATTCTGTGATTCTCAGGAATAGATTCCAGAAACTAAAATTGATGCAGAATGCTGTAACCAGAATTCTGACTGGAGTGGTTCATAGGGACCATACCACTCCAGTTTTTTTCCACCTATACTGGCTACTAAATTGCTTCTGTGCTGAATTCAAGGTGTTTGTATTGAACTTTAAAGCCCTTTACAGTCAGGGTCTGCATGCCTTAAGGGCTGCCTACTCCCATATGAACCTTCCCAACTACTACAGTCACATTCAGAAGCACTGCTTTGGGTGCCTTTGCCTTCTGAGGTCAGAGGGTGGCAACTCAAGGAAGGGCCTTCTTAGACATGGCATCATAATTATGGAAATTCCTCCCTTGGGAGACTCATATGTCCTTTTCTACAATTTTCTGCTGCTAGCCAATGAAGATTTTTTTTAAAAAAAATGTCTGTAATTTCTTTACTATTCTCATTAACACTTTCCCATTTTTTTGTTATTTATGTATTGTTTCAGTTAGGGAGTAAAAACTAGCTCATGAACTGAAGTTCATGACAAATTTTAGGCAGTTTGTGGTTTGTGAAGTGAAGTTTGTGGCAGGCCAACTAACAGAACTTTCCACAAACTTCCCAGCTGTTCATGGAGGTTTGTGCCAGTTTGTGAATAGATACATCTTCAGATAGTCTCCACTCAATCAAAATGTTTACACAACTTCAATGCAATGGGGACAGGACTCGGAGAGCATGTAGATGAGCATGGAGGAGAGGTCTCCTGTGACTTTGATATCTCTAGCTTGCACAGGATCCATTCTATATGCTCCTGAACCTCATGAACCTGCACCTGTCAAAATGACAGGTAGTAATTTCTCCAGAAAGCACTTTCCTGGGGCCATAACTCAGACCCTCTAAATCCAATCCTCACTAAACTTGGAGGGCCAGCTGAAGATCCCCTATGAGTTTGTTGTTTCTAGCATGGCGGGGTTCTACCTATTCATGAACCTCTTGAACCAAATCAGTTCAGTTGGCCCAAAAAAGTTGGTGACATTTTGTGGTTTGCAAACCAGATATACCACAAACCCCTAAGCTTGTTTTTCTTTATATGTGTTTTAATCTTGTTTTGTTGCTTACCACCTTAGGGACCCTAACCTAAGTTGGTGGAATGGTGGTTTAGAAATGCTTTAAATAAATAAAATGAAGATGCCCAAGCTTATCCTTTTTATGTAAGCTTATCCTGTTTATGTAAGAATCAGGATAAAACAGAAGTACGGAGTACACATAATGTCCTTTACAAGGCAATGCTTCATTTTCAAGGAGACATTCATACACAGTGCATTTGCCATTGTGAATGGCTAAAAGTTTAGCCATTAGGATTTTTCACTGCCACTTGGAAAAGCCAATCAGACAGGTAAAAAATATTTGTTGGGAAATCTGTGTCATTGCCATTTTTCTAGGACCGCTGTTAGCCTTTCCTGAGGGAAAAAAATCAGCTTCTGAAGTTCTGCTTGAGACTAAAATATGACATCGTTTTCTCCTTCTACATGCACAGTTCTTTTCAGCTTAACATTACCTACATAAATGAATAAAGTTATCTAACCATCATTTGTATCAGGGCATAGAAAATGTATGGGGTGCATGCGGCTCACCAAAGTTTCCCCCCATCCTGCCTACAGGGTAAATTTGCTCGGGGGGGAAATTTAGGTAGACCAAATACAAGCCATGGACCTTATAATATTTCATTTCTTGATGCCTTCAGTTTAAGGAGAAGAAGATGATATTGGTTTTATATTCCGCCCTCCACTCCGAATCTCAGAGTCTCAGAGCAGCTCACAATCTCCTTTATCTTCTTCCCCCACAACAAACACCTTGTGAGGTGGGTGGAGCTGAGAGGACTCTCACAGCAGCCGCCCTTTCAAATACAACCTCTGCCAGAGCTATGGCTGACCCAAGGCCATTCCAACAGGTGCAAGTGGAGGAGTGGGGAATCAAACCCAGTTCTCCCAGATAAGAGTCCGCACACTTAACCACTACACCAAAGAATTTCCATGCCCCATCCTACGATTCACTGTGCTGAAAACAGCTCATAGGATCGATCGTGGAACTAGTCCATTGGGGCTGATCTTATCAACTGCTGTAATTATTACAGGCATAGAATGGGATGGGAAGGAGCAGCAGCACAGCACTTTTTGCCTTGTCTGATCTGGTCTGGACCCAGGGCCGGTGCATGGGAGTAGGCAAAGTAGGCAGTCGCCTAGGGCACCACCTGGCCTAGGGGGCACCACTGGGTGCCCCCTCCCTGACGCATGACTCCGCCTCCTGACCACTGTCACCTTGTCCTCTCCCATCACACAGCTGCCCTCAACAAAGCCAAGCCACCTCCCTCTCCCCGATGTGTGACTTGGCCTCTCACCTCATCCTACCCTGCCACCCTCCTTCCTAACATGGCCGGCAAGCATTTACTCTCACAATTTTTTTTATAACATCACATTTTTTTTTGAAAAATTAAAAATCAGTAAATTAAAAATGTGAAAAGTTTCAAGTTTGGCGCTCTTTAATTTCTCTATATTTTTTAATATTGGGGGGCACTAGTGGGTGATTCACCTAGGGCACCAGAAAGCCTAGCACCGGCCCTGTCTGGACCATTTGTAAGTTCAGAAGCAAGGAACTTTCTTCCTTGGGGAGGGACCACAGCTCAATGGAAGATCCTCTGCTGTGAAAGCAGAAGGTCCCAGGTTCAATCCCTGGCATCTCCAGTTGAAAGGACCAGGCAATATATGAAATGAAAGATCTCTGCATGAGACCCTAAAGAGCCACTGCCGGCAGTATATATAAAGCACTTATAAAGCAGTATATATAAAGCACTTATAAAGCAGTAATGAGGGGTATATTAATTACATTGAATAATAAAGACAAAAGAGCAAGAGAAGAAAGGCTGTCAGCACTGCAAAATGAAATAGATAAAAAAGAAAAGGACTTAAAAAAAAGACCAGGGAAGAAAAAATTAATAAAAGAAATTACAATATTACAATCCCAAGTTAAACATTTGCTGAATAAAGAACTAGAATGGAATTTAAAAAATTTGAAACAGAAATCGTTTGAAAGTGCAAACAAACCTGGTAAATACCTGGCCTGGCAATTAAAAAAAAGGAAAGAAAATAAGACTATAAATAAAATCATGGCAAATGGGAAAACAGTAGTGGATCAAGAAGGAATTAAAAGAGAATTCTTTAAATACTATGCAAATTTATTCAAGGGTGTGAATGTAAGTAAAGAAAAAGTGGAAGAGTATCTACGAAACATTCAGGTGGCACCTTTGACGGAACATATGAAAAAGATATTAAATGACCCAATAGAGAAAATTGAAATAGAAGCAGCAATAAAAGCAATGCAAGAGGGTAAAGCTCCAGGGCCAGATGGATTCACGTCAAAATTTTACAAATCTCTTAAGGATGAATTAACACCCAAACTGTGGAAGTTGTTAAACACGATAAGAGAAGAAGGGAAAATCCCAAAGACCTGGAGGGAAGCTGTAATCTCTCTGATTCCTAAGGAAGATAAAGATAGCACAAACGTAAAAAATTATAGACCAATTTCATTGTTGAATAATGACTATAAGATCTATACAAGAATTTTAGCAGAGCGACTGAAACAATACCTGACCAACTTTATAAACAAAGACCAAGCGGGATTTCTTCCTAAAAGACAAATAAGGGACAATGTAAGAGCTGTTATTAATGTTGTGGAATACTATGAAAAGCACCCGGAAAAAGAAGTGGCCTTATTTTTTGTTGACGCAGAGAAAGCCTTCGACAACTTAAATTGGGACTTTATGTTTGCGGTAATGGAAAAAATTAATTTAGGGGAACAATTTATAAAAATGACAAGAGCAATATATACAGATCAGCATGCAAAATTGTGTATAAATGCAGACCTTACCAAAGAATTGAAAGTGAGTAAAGGAACAAGGCAAGGATGCCCGCTATCACCATTGTTGTTTATAATGACTCTTGAAATTTTGTTACAACAAATTCAAAAAGATGAAAAAATAGAAGGTCTAAAAATTAGAAGATTCTCTTATAAATATAAAGCTTTTGCAGATGATATAGTGTTCATAATGGAGAATCCGGTTCAAGTGTCACCACTGCTGTTAGCTAAGATAAAAGAGTACGGAGAACTAGCAGGATTATACATAAATAAGGAGAAATCGAAATTCCTCTGTAAAAACATGCAACCAAATAAAACAAAAGAACTACAAAAGGTGACAGGTTGTGAAGTCACAACCAAAGTTAGGTACCTTGGAATAGAGATAACAATGAAGAACATTGATTTATACAAAAACAATTATGAAAAACTGTGGTGTAAGATGGACAAAGATTTGATGAAATGGAATAAACTCAACTTGTCCTTACTGGGCAGGATAGCTGCAATCAAAATGAATATTTTGCCAAGGATAATGTATTTGTTTCAAACCATCCCGATTGTAAAAGAAGCAAAACAATTCAACAAATGGCAAAGGAAAATCTCTGATTTCATTTGGGCCGGAAAGAAACCAAGGATAAAGATGAAGATCTTAACGGATGCCAAAGAGAGAGGTTTTCAACTTCCCGATCTAAGACTATACCACGATGCAGTTTGTTTGACATGGATAAAAGATTGGATAATGCTGTTAGACAAAAAACCTTTGTGGTTAGAAGCTCACGGAAATAGATTCGGCTGGCATGCATACATGTACTATGGGAAGAATAAAATGGATGGTTTTTTCTCTCACCACTATGTCAGAAATACATTACTAAATACTTGGATAAAATACAAGAAATACGGGGACGAGAGAAAACCATTATGGATAGTGCCAGCAGAAGTAATAAAAATAACAGCTGATTCTGAAGAAAAAAGAGAAATGTCATATAGCCAACTGCTTAAGATTCAAGGAGACAAAATTGAATTAAAAACCTCAGAAGAGCTAAATAACAATTATGACTGGTTTCAAATGCAACAAATTAAAAGTTTGATGGAAAATGACATAAAATCAGAGGGGATTAGACGAGAACAAACAGAACTGGAAAGAGTCCTGTTAGGTGACAATGAAAAATTGATATCAAAAGTATATAAGTTATTATTGAAATGGTCTACAGAAGAAGAAGTAGTAAAGTCTCAAATGGTCAAATGGGCAATTAATGTGAATAGAGAAATACAAATGGAAACATGGGAGCACCTCTGGAAGAACTCAATGAAGATATCAACTTGTCAAAGCATTAAGGAGAACTGTTTTAAAATGATGTATAGGTGGTATATGACTCCGAAAAAATTGGCTAAGATAAGTAAGAAAATGTCGGATAGATGTTGGAAATGTAAAAAACATGAAGGTTCTTTCTTCCATATGTGGTGGACATGTGAAAGAGCGAAAGAATTCTGGAAGATGATACAACAAGAAATCACCAAAATTTTGGGCTATGATTTTAAGAAAATTGCAGAGACGTTTTTACTTGGATTACAATTAGAAAAATACCCAAAAGAAGACAGAACTTTAATTTGGTACCTGTTATCAGCTGCTAGGACTTTGTACGCGCAGCTTTGGAAGCAAGAAAAAATACCAGAGAAATGGGAATGGACCATGAAAGTTTTATCGTGGTGTGAAATGGACAAATTAACCAGAACACTAAGAGACTATGATTTAGAGATATTCAAAAGGGAGTGGAGAAAATTTAAAGGATATATGGAGAAAACTTGGAAAGTAAAGAAATATTGGACATTTTTTTAGTTGTAAGAATATATATGTGGAACTTTGAGCAGTCAGAAGTGCCTTTAGTATGGATTTGAACTTATAACCTCGGGGAAGTCAACATTGGAGGGAGGGGGGATGGAAATGTCATATGGGTTAATGTGAAAAAAGAAAAAATTAAGAAATAGATAAGCTTTGTAACCATATGCTACCAATAAATTGTTTAAAACAACAAAAAAAAGAGCCACTGCCGGTCTGAATGGACAATACTGACCTTGATGGACCAGTGGTCTATTTCAGTATAAGGTAGCTTCATGTGTGTCTGTGTGTGAATGGTGTTCCAAGCATATATCGTTTCCTACTGCAACAGAAAAGAGCTGATCCAGAAGATTTATTTATTTAGTATATTTATATTCCTCCTTTTGCCCCAGTGGGGACCCAAAGTGACTAACGATACGATGGGAGAAAAAAACTAGCCAAACAAACAAGATAGGGAAGGGAGGCTTTTGATGGTCAAGCAGGCCTTCTTCTCTCAGCTGACTGATCTTCAGGCTAAGAGGTGATTGGCTACTAGGTTCTGAAAGATCTCTGAGATGATCATGGCAATAGCTTCCATTGCGTATCCATTCAGAGACTCCTCCAGCTACTTGATATTCCAACATTTGTGCAGATCCAGACTGAATAAACACATCCAGATAGACAAGCAACATCCAACTACATCTGAGAAAAGCAATTTGCTAAATATCCATGATGCATTTAGAGTTCTTTCAAGAACTTGGCTTTGGCTGGAAAGAAACCATATGAGTGGACGTTAATTTCAGTCATCATGCTTAGCGCTGCCTTTGCACCTCCATTAACAGTCAAAACAATACTTTAAAATGTCACGGTGTCATGCATATTTCACTCCCCCCCCCTTAATTGTACACAATGGGTTCTCAAGTAAATCTCAGCTCGCCTGGCATTTTCACAGGTACAGAGTTGTGGCAGCTGCCAACAATCTTTTGGCTGTAGTCCTCAAAACATTATTGGAGAGTTTTGATTATCTGCCATGGAAGTGTTGTGGGGGTCAAGTATTTGGCAGGATGTGGATGCTGCCTTTTGAACTGATCAGCTCATAGTGGGGAAACAGGGAAGTTATGAAAAACTGAGTCCGCTTGCGGAGAGGGCGGGATATAAATGCAAAGTAATAAATAAATAATAAATAAATAAACTATGAGAACCGTGGAACATTTTTCTGTAATTGTGAGCCTGCTTAAGTCCAGCAATATTAACTTGCCCATGATTGATATCTGCACAGACACAGCTGCCCAAGTTGTATTGTGGCCAATAGCATTCTGAAACCTTTCCCCTCATAAGCCTGAGTTCATGTGTATTGCATCACAATAGGACGTTACTGGGAAAGAAGATCTGTGCATGTCTCATCTCACTGTCCTTGCTCAGTACAAGTTCTGAACTCATGCTAAAGGTGGGGAGGGAAAACAGGGCACTTTTGACTCTATCCTGGTTCCTTTGCAAATGGGGAAATACAGATATACAACAGTTTAGAACTACAAAATTAAAAATGGGTCGATTTCTCATTGCATGGGAGGCTAGTCATTTCCAAACATTGTTTTTTAAGCCTTAATTTTAACTGACAGACATATAATGTGCAAAAAAAATCATCAGAATGACGAACAGAACAGTTTAGAAGAAAAATATGCATAAAATGTTTATTTGGTTATACTCATTAAGTCCTATAAAATATTATAGGAATTGCTTTTGTCCTTCAGTACAGATAAGTGCAGAGGCGAGTTTTTTTAAAATAAAGCAAGGTGAAGGAAATTACATGGAAAATTTATATCATGGGTCTATTAAACAGACACAAAGGCTGGAACAGTTAGATAGATGGCTGTGTCCCTCTCAACTAACACCCTCACTCATGCTTGAAAGATCCATGTAAATCAGTCTTAGCCATATGTTCTGGTGTGCTTTGGAACCACACTATACTGAAGCAGCTTCTACACGTGGCTGCTGGGAGCAAAGAGAGAATATATTTTCTGTATATGTCCTAACTATCAAGTCAATATGATAACAAACAGCCCTCCAGATTTAGTAGAGCTGCCAACCTTCAGGTGGTGGTCTCCTGGAATTACATCTGATCTCCAGGCTACAGAGATCTGTTCTCATGGAGAAAATGGCTGCTTTGGAGGGTGAACTCTTGGCATCACATCCCAGCTGAACTCCCCCCCCTCCCTACACTCCAGCCTCCTCAGGCTCCACCCCAAAATCTCCAATAATTTCCCAACTCAGAGTTTGCAATCCTACCATTCGCTGATAAAACATATTTCTGTTTTAAAGGACAACTTAACTACTGGTTTTCTGCATGCATGTAAGCATTACTGTGTGGAATGCATGGAAGGAAAATGGGTTTCGGGGGTGGTTAGTAAAAATCTGTTTGAAAACTACAAGCTTTCGTAGTTTATTAAAAGTCAACTGGAATAGCTCCAGCTTCCAAAATTATTTTATGCATATTATCAGAGCTTTTTTGTAGAAAAAGCCCAGCAGGAACTCATTTGCATATTAGGCCACACCCCCTGATGCCAAGCCAGTTGGGACTGTGTTCCTGTGCGCTCCTGCTCAAAAAAAGCCCTGCATATTATGTCAAAATAGTTGGAGCATTTTCCCAGGGCTTTGGCAAAAAATGCATCCGTTTACTCAGGACCCTTTTTATTGTGATTCTTACTGCAGTCTTTCTTTCTGGGAAAGGTGAATGCGCCTAAAATAAATGCCAATTGAGAACAGCAGTGATTACCCAGCTTCTGTGTGTCAAAAACTTAAACTGATTGTAAATGTGCATTTGCAGCCCTCTTGAATGATATTATAGAGAGCTACCCTGAAGCGTATTGGCAAACATCAATCATGTAATGGAACCCCACCACTCCCTCCCTCACCTCCTCCCCCGGACAGCCACATCTGTTTCCTACTGATAGCTTTTAATACACATCCCCCTTAATGTCTTCTAACAGGAAGTAGAAACTGAGAGAAGTTTGCGATCGCCAGCATTTAAGAATCAGCCTGGGAGCCATTCCATCATTTTTGTGAAGGACCCAGAAGCAAAAGGTGAGAAAACATTGTTTTTGACAAGTCGTCATCGGAAAAGGCTCAGAACAGCTCTGAAGGTTAGCAGAACACTTTTCGTTCTGATTTGTTGCTTCCACGCTGTAGGCAGAAAAAGTAAGAAAACTTTATTATGTGGTGATTTCTTTTCATGAAGATTCAAAGTAAAGTGGGTGATGATAATGGATAGATGAGCTTCTAAACTGAACAGCATTAGTACTATAAAGCAAAGATTTATTTAATGTTCTCATAACTTTCTAAAGACAGTTGTGTGCTGTTTGGAAGAAGTGTTCTGCAATGACGTGCAAGAAAGAAGAACTAGCTGTCACCTCTTAAAGAGGCATTAAAGGGCTTCAAATAAAGCATCATATTAATTTTTTCACCAATAAATAGTGCAGGGTTTTTGTTTTGTTTTCTTCATCATTAAAATATCACAGGAAAATCATGACATAAAGGTGCTTTTCAATTTGGAGAGGGGGCAAAGACTTATCTTAAAACCTACTTAATGAGTTCCCGCCAGAACATGATGGAATGATATCATACTTTAGGAAGACTATTACAGGGCATAATTTTCATTTATTAATGCTTTGAAAATGTTATTTAAATGTTAATAGCTCAGGTGCTTCAAATTGCAGAATTTACCATCCACATCAGTGTCAGGAGGTCAAAATACAAATACTTGATTTAAAGAACAGATACTATTTAGCATTTCTAGAGAGTCCCAACAATGGTGTTACATTCTGTGTTTTGTAACCAGCAATGTGTTTATCAAAGTCCTTACAAAAAAGCTTCTCTTTGTTTCTGTGCGTGCATGCATCTATGTATAATCAGATCGCTAATACATTGTACATCCAAACCATACATTTTAAAAGCCAGCTGCTTAAAAAAATTAGGGAAGTTTAAATGCCTTGTATGAATATAATTCCGCATTGAATGAATGTTACAAAAATGGCATTGCAACTTAGTACATAATAATACTGCAATGCTTTTCCTAGTTCGGCTGGTTCAGTTCCGTAAGCTTCAGTGGGATTTTGTGGCACAACCACCAGTAGGATGCCCATTTACTTGGCAATAAACCTAAATCAATTGGAGCCTATATATTTGCATATCTCCAATTGATATGATTACAACTTACAAACACGATTACCTTTTTGAAAGGTTTAGATTTCCAAATGGCCAAACAGAAATCAATGCTATTGCGTTTTTGCTTTCAGCAAATTATATAGAGCTTTTTACAACAAAACATTGCCTTGGCCAAATGTATTACCAGTTGTTGTTGTTTTATTAAACATATAGTTTTGCAGTTTGTTCTGGAACATTTTGCATGTCTGATGTTGCTATCAAGCTACAAAGAAAAGCTACTGAATGTATAGACCTTTCCTACCCGCCATTTTCCCACAGCAGCAATACGCATCATAAACTACTTCCTTAGTGTTCCAGGTGCATGCGGAATGAACTGTGGCTTCCAATTCGAAGTGCACCATTTATGCCAAAGCCCTGACCTGGATGGCCCAGGCTAGCCCGGTCCCGTCAGATCTCTAAAGCTAAGCAGGGTCACTACACAGAGGGTCACTACACAGGCTGGCAACGGCAAACTACCTCTGGACATCTGTTACCTTGAAAGCCTCATGAGTTGCCAAGTCAGTTGTGACTTGATGGCACTTTCCTCCACTATTCATCTCAAATGGCTGAGGCATAGTGAACTGGGCTCTTCAAACCATAGAATGAGAGTAACATATTAAAAAAAAGTTAGCTTTTCTCATTTGCTTTGCCTCCTTTCTGGAGCTCCCGTACTGCGTGGCTTTTGTTCACGTACTCAGCACCTTCTTTTTAATGGACCAAAGGAGCCTCATTCCTCTTTTGCCAGCAGAAAAGCTGGAAGGATTCAACCCAGAGGGAGAGACATTGTAAGAGCGTTTTCCCACATAGCTTACCTCGGAGCGACGTCCCTCTTCACCGCGCAGCATCTGCGTGGATTTCGCACCAACTGCTCCGCAGAACCAGGAGGAGTTGCGGCTTTTGCGTCACAGATGTAAACCGCTAAAACCCAGTTTACATCTGCGACTCAAAAGCCGCGGCTCTTCCTGGTTCTGCGGAGCAGTTGGTGCGGAATCCGCGCAGACGCTGCGCGGTGAAGAGGGACATCGCTCCAAGGTAAGCTATGTGGGAAAACACCCATTGCAACCAACCAACAACCTGATCACCTTGACTGTACGCAGTCTGCGTTACTCCCTTGTGAAGCTTCATGCAAGCGCTTATGGGAATTTGACACTAGGAGAAACAGATTTACCGGTTCACTTTTGCTTCTTTGCTTGTCACGGCTCATGGCCTGGAGGCAGGCATATGGTTCAAAGGGGGCTGCAGCAGGGTGCTGGATCCAACCAGCTTTTTCACTGGTGAAACAGGGAGAAGGGAGTCTCCTTACACTACCAAAAAAAAATGGTTATGTTGGGGATCATGGGACCTACATGCACAAAAGCCCTGTGGGATAGACACTGTAATGAAAGAAGGAAATTGAGTGAGATTGAAAAGTTGGCAGTCTCAACTGAGAGAGAGGGAGTTCGTGAAATGGGTTGAACTGGAGTGACAAGTTGCTTTATTAGGCATAGGTAACACATCTGCAGGAGGTTTCCGCTGTACAAGTAGCAGGATGCCAGGATGCATAAGCACCTAACCCTTTCTGACCTGCCATTTTCCCACCACAACCACCCACCTCATAAACTACTTCCTTAGGGCTCAAGGTGCACGTGTAATGTGAATATAAATCAGAAGTATGTCTGCGCAACCTGTATTAAAGGTAAACACTGAAGGAACCACCAGTGTCAGAAAATTCTATAGCAGGGAAAGGAAATTGTGACCGATTTCGCACTAGCCGTACCTCACTCTCACTCTCCTCTTCTCTGCGGGGCTTCTGCTGGATTTCATATTGTCTGCCCCAGGGCTGCAACTCTCTCTGCCTTATTCGTGCAGCAAACAAGAACCTCTAAAAACCAGTTTCTGTTCGCCGCCAAAAAAGGCGTACTCAGCGCCTTCTTTTTAATGGACCAAAGGAGCCTCATTCCTCTTTTGCCAGCAGAAAAGCTGGAAGGATTCAACCCAGAGGGAGAGACATTGCGGCCAACCAACAACCTGATCACCTTGACTGTACACAGTCTGTGAAGCTTCATGCAAGCTTATGGGAATTTGGTACTAGGAGAAACAGATTTACTGGTTGCAGCCCCGGGGCAGATAGTGTAAAATCCACCGGAAGCCCTGCAGAGAAGAGCAGCATGAGAGCGGCATAAGGCTAGTGGGAAATCGGTCTTTAAGTTTCTGGGAAGTACATAATTTTTTTCAAGGGCCGTGGGAGCTACCAGTTACAAATGATAGCTTGGTGAGTGGAGCCGATCACAAATGTTTGGTCAGCGGATGGAGACAGTCACAAAATGGTGACTTGTCCAAAGATTACAGTATTCAGAGTAAGTCTTCATTGTTTGTGAGGAGCAATCCTCAAAGCGAACCACAACCAACACTTCTCCAAATTGTAACTTGCTCTGCAGGAGGAAAATACACAGCTACCTCTGTATGTTCCTTAGAAAAGACAAATAGCAGCTTTGATGCAGGGGGAAGGAGTCCATAGTATGTCCCTTTCTCATTCAGAGCAAGGGTAGCCTGTGTACACATGAAGGAGAGGAGGAGAGGCAGATGGGAAAGGATGTGGTGCTGTCATTTCCGCATCCTAACCAAAGGTGCATGTGTCCTGGTGCTGGGATACCTTTAAAAAGAAAGATGAGGATGTGATTACATCAGCACTGGAGGAGGGGTGGGGAGCCACTCTTAATTGCTTGGAGAGTGACTGTTCACTCATGAGTAACTTCTGGGTATCCCTGCTTGCTTCTAGCAATCGCACTGATACCTGGATAGTACAACAGGTAATGAAATGGATAGATAGAGCTGGGAAGCATGCAGCCACTAAGGGGGTGCTAAATAATAAATGAATGTAAAATGTAATCGTAATTTATTAACCAGAAAAGCAGCAGACTTGCACAGCTTCAGAATATTTAAGGCCCTTCTGTTGGGAAGGTCCATGGCTTAGTGGTAGAGCATTGTGCTTGCCATGTGAAAGCCTGCAAAATCCATCCTTGGCATATCTGTCTAAAAGGGTTAAGTAGTGGGTGATGCGATAGATTTCTTCCTAATACCACAGAGAACAGCTGTGGTATCAATATCTATCAAACTAGCATGAAGTGTTTATAATCTGCTTTGAACATTTTGTGGGCAAGTGAGCTGTAAACCAACTAAACAATATGTGTCAGATCCGTATTCAGATGCCCTTTCTCCATAACATGTAGGTTTGTTCAGTCTTCAGCATCCCAAACCAGTGTGGTGAAGTGGTTAAGAGTGTGGGACTAGTATCTGGGGTTCAAATCCCCAGTTGTGCCATGGAAGCTCACTGGGTGACTTTGGGCCAGTCACTCTCAGCCTAACTTACCTCACAAGGTTGATGTGAGGATAAAATGGAGGAGAGGAGAATGATGTAAGATGCTTTCAGTCCCCATTAGGGAGAAAGGTGGGGGTACAAATGACTTAAATAAATTATAACAATGCTGATGGGGTGACAGAACAGCAGTAATCATGGTAATACTTCTGAATTCCACTACAAAATAGACAATATGGTATCTGTGAATATGTGTAGTCACGATAGCATGGTTATAGAGAGATGAGCACCAAAAATATTTTTAAAACCCAATGAAGTGGAGGTTAACTATGTGCTAAACATAAAATAAAACTGAAGTGCTAGTGGCTGATTATTATTTCTCATCTCCAGTTTGCATGTGTAGTGGTTACTACAAGTAGGTACACTTAGAAGTCTTAAAAGATGCCATCAAATTGTGATCTTAGCTGATGGACCTGAGATTACTTGCCCAGATGCATGGACTCCCAAATTTACCAGAAACAAAGTCTCCCCACTCGGGGTAGTCCTGAAGCTAAACCAGTTTACACCTTACAATACAGTTGTACCTAATATATTTGTCATTCTCATTGGAGAGAGAAAAATAACTTCATCCAAGGCAAGGTTCTTGAGAGTTTAATTCTGCTACCTATAATCAGTGCCAGGACCAGTGTTCCCTCCAAGCTGAGTTAGTGTGAGCTAGCACAGAGATTTTTGGCCTTTGGCTCACACATTTTTGTCTTAGCTCAGGAAAAATAGCCCCAGAACAAACTAATTTATGCAGTAGCTCACAACTTTAATGTCAGTAGCTCACAACTTTAATGCCAGTAGCTCATAAAGTAGAGTTTTTGCTCACAAGGCTCTGTGGCTTAGAGGGAACATTGGCCAGGACTCCAGACATACAAAGTATGTGGCTAAAGGAAAGAGTTGCCTTGAGCCTATGCCATTCCCTATGAGGAAAAGGTCACTTTGGATACTCTGCGGCCCTGTAATGAATAAATTGTTGTTGACACCAGCAACTCTTATGTGCCTGGGATTAGGGGAAGTGTGCTTCAGTGCCTCTCATTTTAGAAGTTAAGGGCTGTAAATAAGCATGAGTGCAAACTAAGCTTAGCTGAAGTCTATTTGATTTGTTTGTTCTGTTCATGCACATCTGTGAAATTTCCAGATCAACCTTGATCTATCATCCCTGAGAGAAGCACTGTCTTTTGCCATGAGCCAAGTAAATCTTTAAGAAGGAAGGTGACACAAATAAGGAATAAGCAGAATCCTGTCAGAGGCATGTGTGAACTTTGCCTTCTTTATACGTTCACCACAGTAGGCTTGGGGGCTGTATGAACAGACTGGTTAGGATTTCCAACTGGGGAAAACATACTTTTCTCAGAAATATGCTCTTAAAAAGATATTTTTGTTGCATTTTTTCCACAAGCAAGTATCATAAATCAGGATTTTCAACAGCTCTAATGGCCTCTCTCCCATTAATAACAGTTAGACTGTCAACAGCAGAGGAACGATAATGCACATTTTTAGCCAAATGATTTCATATGATGTAGCACATCGGATGAAATGCACCTTGGTAACAATCCATTTTTCATTTAGTGGTAGACCAGGCTGGACAGTTCAGTCGTATCATTTAAAATATTTTGATATACTCATCCATGATTCTGAATATTTTTATTGGGGCCACTGTGTCAAGGTCTGGAAGATTTTTTCACTTCAGAATTACTCCCGTTGGTTGTACTGAGTTAAAACATATATTTATTCAGTTTCATTTTGTGGAGAGGCCATTGCTAAGATGAAATTCTCAATTACCTCGGTTCATATGTGACATTTTTTCAGAAATTCTTGCTTTCGAACCCTTTTCCCTTTCAACTTCCTAATCAAATTTTCCCGAGACGAGCATCAGTTTCCTTAGGAGGACAATGGAAACCTAGAAGAGAACAAGAAGGACATGATGGGAACTGGCACTTTTCAGCCAAAAATTGTATTGGAGTAAAAACACAAAAAAAATCTGAGTGGCTGAGAATTCTTTGCAGGATAGGATGATGGTCAGTCAGTCAGTCAGTCAGTTTAATACGGCTCTAGGCCAATCAACAACAACAACACAACACATCGATAACAATACAACACAACACAACACCAATCTAAAATATCACATAACAATATAATAACTATGTACAACCATCAAAGTAGTAATAAAATTAGCTGATATAGGCAATACTTAACAAGGGCAACTTTCTTTCAAATACAAGCAGTGTTAAATTTCTTCCTGTCAAGGTCGGAAACATATAGAAACTTTGCAAGATCCAGGGAAAGTTGATCACACCCGTCCCCAAGGAGGAAGTGCATGACTTGAGCCTGATTTAAAGATTCAGCTAACATTAGGTGGTTCCGCAGAAGTTTGTACCTTACCTCTGTATGGAAAAGACAGTTCAGAATAAGATGGGGAACAGTGTCAACCTCCTCCAGGCCGCACGGACAGATCCTGTCTTCTAGCGGAATCTTATGGAAACGGCCCCTCAGTACTGCTGTGTCCAGGATGTTCAAGCGTGCCAAGGACAGCATACGCCTGATCTTAATTGGCTGTATCTTTTCTAGATACCTGGCACTTTTAAAATCACTTATAAAAAAGGATGGGATATACGTCCCCCCAACTTTGGCCAGAGATTGTTTCAACTCCAATTTCAGTAATCGGTCTCTGATAATTGCTTTTGCCCCGTTCTTAAACATGAGGGCTAGGGAATCAATATTCAGATCACTTTCCTCTAATTTAGAATTTAATTTCATCAACCAATTGCTAACGAATGAGTCATAGAAAATTTGATGTGCAATATCATCCATCTATATAACAAATAGAGAAGGAGGTGAAACTGAACTTTTGAAGGTGAGCCTTATTATAAAAGAGATTGGGTGCATCTGCTGTAGCCCACAGTAAACCTGTCAACAGCAGAATCCAGAAAAACTAAATTCATTCCAGGCATGAAAAGATTGCTGCCTCCCAGATAGAATGACAATCTTCTACAGAGCAAATTGCTGTGAACTGGAGGGCCCAGTGTAGCCTGATCTGGTCAGATCACGGAAGCTAAACAGGGTGGGTCCTGTTTAGCACTCAGATGGGAGACCACCAAGGAAGTCTGCGGTTGCTATACAGAAGCAGGCAATGGGAAACTGCCTTTGGTCATCTCTTGCCTTGAAAACCCTACAGGGTTGCCATAAGTCAGCTGCAACTTGACAGCACTTTTCACCACCACCGAGCACTTCTCCAGGTCTCACTCTACAGGTTGGATGAATGACTATGAAGGGAGGCTTGCCCACTGTGGTTCTTTCATTGTGAAACTCCTTTCCCGAGGTGGTCAGTAGTGTGCCATCAGCTTAAGGTGCCAGCTGAAGATTTTCACTTTTATTCATTCAGGCTTTGAGCTGGCGCCATGTGTGTGTGTGTGTTTAGAGTCTTGTTTGAGTGGTGGAGCACAACTCTGTAAAAATGAATATAGAAATAATGCAGCAGGCTCATAAACTAATACCATATCAACAATGCTTGTCCAACAGATTGGGTCATAATAACACTCCAGTAGACCCTTGCCGTTGGCAAGGGGTCCTCTCCTGGAGTCACTGGTAATGACACTGTCCACAAGTACTGGGAAGCAGGATTCTGCAGCCTTTCACTAGTAAAACAACAGAACTTCCCACAGTAAGTGAAATGGCAAGTCAAAAATCCATGAATAACAAGGGTCTTCTATACTTTTCTGACACATTCATAGCATGCCATCTACATAGTCTTAGTAGATATTGCAACAAGACCTGTACAGTAGGCTAATATTGGTGTTCTCGTATTATGAACCAGGAAGATGAGTGAGAGATATGGAGGGAGACAGAGAGAGTTGGTGTCACGAATCTGCTACCTAGTCCATTGACTGATTGGGCGTTTTCGCACTGACCTTAATCAGCAGCGACGCCCCTCTTCACCGCGCAGGATCGGCGCGGATTTCGCACTAATTGCCGCGGAGCACCCGGAAGAGCCAGAAAGTCCCGCGGCTTTTGCGGCGCAAATGGAAACTGGTTTTTGGCGGTTTCCGTTTGTGCCGCAAAAGCCGCGGGACTTTCCGGCTCTTCCGGGTGCTCCGCGGCAATTAGTGCGAAATCTGCGCCGATCCTGCGCGGTGAAGAGGGGCGTCGCTGCTGATTAAGGTCAGTGTGAAAATGCCCATTGATTTCCGTGGCACTGCTGGTTTGCCAGGGCTTTTGAGGTGGATTTGAATGCAGGCATATTTAAAAAGAAAGGAGAGATTTGGGGTTTGTTATTTTATTCTGGTTTTAACTGGAAACATTTTAAAACTTTTACTGTAGGCCACCTCGAACCATGAAGAAAGATGGGGTATACATGCTTAAATAAATACATATTTCTACTCCCGCTCTCTTTCCAATGGAAAACCAACAAGGCTTATAACATCATTCTCCTCCTCTTCAATTTTATCCTCATAACAACAACCATGTGAGGTAGGGTTAGGCTGAAGTAGGGTTGCCAGCTCTGAATTGGGAAATATCTGGAGATTTTTGGACCCTTAGGAGGGTGGGTTTTGGGAAGGGGAAGGACCTCAGTGGGATCTGCCATAGAGTCCACCCTCCAAAGCAGCTGTTTTCTCCAGGGGGATTGATCCCGGTCATTTGGAAATAGATGGTAATAGCAGGAAATCTCCAGGCGCCACCTGCAGGTTGGTAATCTGAGGCTGATGACTCAAGGTCACCCTACAAGCTGCTATGACAGAGAACAGATTCAAACCTCAGATCCCATTCTGACAGTCAACACAGAACAACATGGCTGTTGAGAAGAGGTTTGTAAGGACTCTGGGTCTTACAGCTCATTTTTTCACCCAATCCATGGAGATCTCTCAATGTACATAATACATTCTTCTTATGCTGTTTTTCAGATTCCTCCCTCTTAGGGCCAAACTAAATGCTCTGGTTATAACAGAGTTGTGCCCAGCTCTCCCCACAACCACACAGCAGCTTGGGGGGGGCGGGATATGTCTGTTAAACATAAAGGTGAGCCAAACAGTACATGAAAATGGATGGGAGGAGGGAGTAGATGAAGGAGCCTTTCCTCCCCTCATGGCAACAATCTGAGCCTGACCAGGATCTTTTTTTTTAGCAGATGTTCCCTGCAGCTGCACGTTCAGTTTGACCCTTTAAAAAGTTCACATATGAACAAATCTTATTGTGTACTCCTCAGCTCTGAAAAAGTGGATCCCTGCACTTAGACATTGTGCTACTGTAATAATTCACCTGCTAAGATTTCCTGTCTGGACAGGAAATGATGACATTTGTCAATACTCCATGGCTTCTACCAAAACTTCGTTTCTCACAGAGCGAGATGAAGAGTAATGGCTCCCCCTAGATAATACTAAAAGTGTCCCTGAACCCTTTGTGTCTGATTGCAAACCTCTTTCTGATGTGTGGGATACCACAGAGATAGAAAATGATGATCGAAATGCTTGCAGAGTTGGAACATATCCTGTAAAAGAAAAGCCTAGTGCTATATAATTTAGAAGAGAAATGATTAAGGAGGGACATGAAGGAAGTTTGTAGAATTCGCTGTTGTGGCTCCCACTTTGTGGGATGAGCAGCCTGAAGAGGTTGTGAAAGCCTCCGCCCTTCCATCATTGTGCAAAACACAAATGTTCACAAGGCATCTTTATAAAGGGATCTGAAAATTGCTATATAATGCAACAGGCCAGGAAGATGCATTTGCAGTCTCTCACAGAGGTTATTGCTTGTAACACCTTGTTTTCACTGCACTGTCCAGCACCTTTGTAATCTACTCAGCATTGTTTTATGGGTTGCCATGCCTGAGACAGTTTTCTGCTTGCATAGTTGCCTAATTTCTGACATCCTATTCTCATTCCATTGTTACTAGATGTTTTGTGCTGCTTGAACAAATTGTTTTCATGTATGTTGTGACCTGCCTTGAGTCTCGGTGAGAAAGGAAGACTATAAATGAAATAAAACCATAAGGGCAGGGCTTTTTTTGTAGTAGGAACTCCTTTGTATATTAGGCCACACACTCCTGATGTAGCCAATCCTCCCGGAGCTTACAGAAGGCCCTGTACTAAGAGCCCTATAAGCTCTTGGAGGATTGGCTACATCAGATGGGTGTGTGGCCTAATATGAAAAGTTCCTGCTACAAAAAAAGCCCTGCATAATGGTATAGAAATGAGGGAATATTTGCTTGTTTTGCCCTCAAGTCACAGCTGACTTATGGCAACCCAGTAGGGTTTTCAAAGCAACAGATGTTCAGAGGTGGTTTGCCATTGCCTGCCTCCACATCACAACTCTGGTATTCCTTGGTGGTCTCCCATCCAAATAATAACCAGGGCCAGACATGCTTAGCTTCTGAGATTTGGGCTAGACTGGGCTATCCAAGTCAAGGCAGGAAAAAGGGATGCAGAGAGGTTGTTTCCTTGGGTAACTGAATTGGTTGATAAATATTGTTTAACACGAAGAAAAGATCATTTGTGGGATTTGCTGGTCTGTGAATTTTTTTTATTTATTTTGTGTGTGTATGTGTGTGTGTGCACACCTGGAAGTCATGGCGGCATCTGGTGGCTGACCCCTATTCAGGGCATGGAGCATATTCAGAGGTGACTGAATAACGCCTGCCCTTGTCCTTCCAACTCTTCGTATTCCAAGGAGGTCTCCCATTCAAGCACTAGCCAGAGTTGATCCTGCTTCGCTTCTGAGATCTGATGAGATCGGGTTTGCCTGGGCTGTCTAGGTCAGGGCACTAGTCTGTGGTGTGTTGATGACCTCCAGTGTGGATTTAAAGGGGTTATTAGACAGTTCCATGAAGGATATTGCTATCTGCAGCAATTAGATGTAGTAGATCAATGGGACCTACATACAGAGATGCAGTAGACCACAGATTTCCAGCTGCTATGGGCAAATAAGGAGTGCACCTGGTCAATGTGACAATGAGGATACTGAACCAGATGGTGCATTGGTCTGATCCAACAGCATTGAGATAGAGAGCCATTATTAAAACAATTGTACAATCTGGCCATGTACATTTTGTCTTCTTATTACCAACTTGGGGAATGTGTCAGTAGGAGGGAAAAAAGACTTTTAGTGCTTTGTGTTACACTAGACTCAGTCTGGAGGGGAAAGGTCTCCCCACCTTAGAGTCTTTTCATTGACCCCTTTCTGTTTAATGCCCAAGTCCCTTTGCCAACTGTCAACACAGCCTTTCCCTATACGTTCTAGAGCAAGGGAGCTGTCAAACAGCCAAGCCTAAAACCATTAAGGGCATGAAAGGTTAAAAGCGAGGGTGATTTTACTCTGAGATATTGCTTAATAAAAATAAAATTTCATGTTTATTATCTTCCAATGACTTTTGAATCAACTTGCTCCGGTGTCCTCTTTTGCTTAAATGGAGGCCTCGTTAACTCAGTTTGAAATTAGATTTTTAAGAGCCCTGCCCACCTCCCTCCTTGTAACCCAAGTACTCCAGAATGCACTTCACCTCTTAGCAACTCCTGGGTCATCTAACTGCCTTTAATGGCATAGACTGATAGATAGATGAGAGATAGATTTAAACTCTAATTTACACTCTTTTACTGACACACGAGTAGGGATGCCAGCCTCCAGGTGGGACGTGGGGATCCCCTGGAATTGCAGCTCATTCCCAGACTGCAGAACTCAGTTGCACTAAAGAAAAGGAATCTTTTGGAGAATGGACTCTATGGCATTGTACCCCACTGAAGTCCCTATCCTCCCCAAGTTCCACCCCCACATAACCAAGACTTTCCCAGCTTGGCTCTGGCAACCCTATCCCCTCATCCCCCAGCAGTGGCCAGGTGGGACCTGACAACATTGTGCAGAAGGGATAGAACTTAAGCTTGTGCTAGCACTGTAGGTGGAGAGGTCGGTTTCAAAGAGGCACCAGCTGGAATCTACAAGGAATCATGGGAGGAACAATAGACAGCTGGGAAATTTCCCCATCGCTTCTGCTGATTCCTCCTTGTCTAGAATATTCTAAGCTTTTAGGCTCCTGAGCAGACCAGTTCTTCCCCCCTCTTCTCTCCCTCCCTTCACAGACTCTGAAGGGCTCTCAGTAGGGCTGCAAATCCCTGGGTGGGGGCAAGGGAACCCCCATTTGGAGGCCCTCTCCCCACTTCAGGGTCATCAGAAAGCAAGGGGGGAATGTCTGTTGGGCACTCCATTATTCCCTATAGAGATTGATTCCCATAGGGTATAATGGAAAATTGATCCATGATTATCTGGGACTCAGGGGGACTGCTTTTTGAGATAGAGGCACCACATTTTCAGCATAACATCCGATGCCTCTCCTGAAAACACCCTCCAAGTTACAAAAAGATTGGACCGGGGGGGGGGGTCCAATTCTATGAGCTCTCAAAGAAGGTGCCCCTGTTCTTCCAATGGGGGGGAAGGCATTTAAAACGTGTGCGGTCCCTTAAAATGTGATGGCCAGAACTCCCTTTGGAGTTCAATTATGCTTTTCAGAACTTTGCTCCTGGCTCCACCCCCAAAGTCTCCTGGCTCCACCCTCAAAGCCCCCAGATATTTCTTGAATTGGTCTTGGCAACCCTAGCTCTCAGCATTATCCTTGGACTCATCCCACTGCTCCCCCCACCCCCGTGTTCCCATAGGGCTCCTGTGCTTTTCCAGAGCACAGCGGCATATGCAGGTCCAGTGTGGCTCTGCTCAGCACAGAGCGGCATCAGCAGAGAAGCCCTGCACTGTTGTTAGTCTCTCTCTACGATGCATCTGTCAAAGTCAAAGCAAGTATGGAAGGTTTGTTGCGATATCACTGTTTTGCTCAGGAGGCAGTTCTTTAAACAGACAATTTGGTTATTCATACAAATCCTACAAAACAGTCATTAATAAATGTAGCGTTTCAGTAAAATGCAGCGTTTCAGTAAAACTCCATAGTCCTTAGTGATGCTAATGGCTGTTGCTTGGTTTGAATTGGCAGTATCTTGGCACTCGCACAGCTTTGGGAAAACCCAGCGCGAGCTGGTCCAGTAGGCATTCATGCCTGCTTGGCACAAACTGAACAGACCAAGTGATCTGCTCACATCTGATGGCCACCTTTGAACATGGTAATTTCAACCATGAGGTGTGCTCATAGCAAACACCACAGCATCCCTAGCCTGTATCTTTTGCCCTGGAGCACTAGAAAGCATAAGGTGGGTATCCCAGTCCCAGGAGTCCACTGGTATGTATTTGGGACTTTCCCACTTCTCCTTGTGCTGCAGCCGCTGTGACATTTATTGCTGGTGGCCAGTGCCCCTCAGGAACAGCATGGGGGTGGGTGGGGGGAGTGGGAGACTGACACATAGGGTTGCCAGCCTCCAGGTGGTGCAGGAAATACACACGCTCCAGGGTAGAGTATACAAAATAGAAAAATCACAAACAATGACAGTTTAAAGCAACCAGAAATATATACTGATGTTCAATAAAGTTAGGAAGCCCCATGGATCAGAGTGGTAGAGCTGCAGTACTGCAGTCAAAGCTCTGTTCACAACCTGAGTTTGATCCCAGTGGAAGCTGGGTTCAGGTAGCCAGTTCAAGATTGACTCAGCCTTCCATCCTTCCGAGGTAGGTAAAATGAGTACCCAGCTTGCTGGGGGGAAAGTGTAGATGACTAGGGAAGGCAATGACAAACCACCCCATAAAAAAGTCTGCCATGAAAACGTCACATGCGACGTCACCCGAGAGTCGGAAACGACTGGTGCTTGCGCAGGAGACTACCTTTACCTTTTTTCAATAAAGTGTAGAACACTATTAGACAATGTATGCATAATGCAACATTCATACAAATAAGTAGTGCCACATCAAATCCAAATGAATGAAAATGTGTAATAGCTACAGTTCCGGAGTTCCATTTTGATACTGTCTCTTTAAGAATGTCCTAGCCCAAGTTTTCTATGGAGGAGACTGACCAAAGCACTTTTACCTCCCTGATGCTTCTGTGGGCATGTAAGCTCCAACTGTTTCTTAAAATTTGCAAAACTTTCCACTGAGCAATGAAAAGCAATGTCAAAGAGAACAGAGAATCCACAGAGTGAAAAAATCAATGAGAGAGATCTCATCTTCCCAGAACTTTAAGACGGTTTCATATGTTAACTCAATCCCTCTTCACAGTGTATGAATTCTTCATGGAGCCACAGAGAATAGCATTCAAGTGGTAGCTGAAGATCTCCTGGGATTGGAACTGATCTCCAGGCTACAGAGATCCATTCACCTGGATGAAATGGCTGCTTTGGAAGGTGGACCCTATGGCATTATATACCCCACTGAAACCCCTCTCCTCCCCTCCCAAACCCTGCCCTCCTCAGGCCACACCCTACCCCAGTCTCCAGGTATATCCCAACCTGGAAGTGGCAACTCTGCATACGAGCAAGAATCAGTGGAAATCACCACAGCCTCTTCCACAAGCCATTCCATTGGCTAGAACTGTGTCACTGGATACAGGCCAATATTCTCAGGACACCCCCACCCCCAATCACTAATGGTATAATGGCAACCTAAGCAGTTGAGTCACATGAAATGGAAGGGATAGGATGACTGATTTTTAAAGGTGTCTTGGGATAATTGCTTGCAGTCTTCACCAATCATTCTGGTGAGGGCATGGCTGAATGGGATGATAGATGCTGGGAAACAGATGTCTTGGGGCTTGGATGGGAATGACTGATTTGTGTTCCTGTCATTCTGATTGGGTATTGCACTCCTTTCCCAGCTTTTCACACATCTCCTCCCAGCCATTTTTTCCTGTGCAGACTACAGCCAGAGACAGAAGAAGAAGATGATGATGATATTGGATTTATATCCTGCCCTCCACTCCAAATCTCAGAGTCTCAGAGCCTCAGAGCGGCTCACAATCTCCTTTATCTTCCTCCCTCACAACAGACACCCTGTGAGGTGGGTGGGGCTGAGAGGGCTCTCACAGCAGCTGCCCTTTCAAGGACAACCCCTGTCAGAGCTATGGCTGACCCAAGGCCATTCCAGCAGCTGCAAGTGGAGGAGTGGGAAATCAAACCCAGTTCTCCCAGATAAGAGTCCGCACACTTAACCACTACACCAAACTGGCTCTTGTGATTCTGCTTGTGTATGAAGCCTCTGCTTTCCCACTGAGCTGTGTCTCCACATGGCCTCTTCAGCCATGGGCTATAGTGCCAGGAATTCTTCTATGGACACTGACAGTAGAACTCAGACCTCCCTCCACTAGATTCTCAGGCCTGCTTCCTACAACACTATGGTCATTTGTGCAAGTGAAGGTCTTTGTCAGGCTTCCTGCTGGACTTTGGTGATGTCAAGGACTCATTGAGCCATTGCTGGGCTTCTATTGGTGCCTTTGTGTATGGCTAATACAGAGGGGTGAGCGGGGAGGTCGCTGTGCAGCATTCTGATAGGTGAATAGAGATTCCAGGATGCTACAGACATGGCTGTTTTGTTTCTCCAGATATTGTGTGATGCTGACTGACCATGAGGCCATGCCAATTGGCTAGTGTTGGCTCTGATAACAGTGGCCACCCTAGAGTCACTCTGCAGTGCATTCCGCTTGAATGCTGACAGCAGTTAATTACCTGTAGCTATCCTGGCTCACTATTAACTTGGAATCGTGAACAAGAAAGATAATGTTTTTGAGTATGGAAACTGAAGCGCAAGTAGGTAAAGTACATTTTCATCTATTACTAAATGACAAGTGATGCACAGACTTTTTGAAATGTTACAGCCACCCTTAACAAAACCCTCAAATGGGCACTTGCACCCTTCACAATGCTCCTGATTTGTGCAGTTGCCATTTCCTGTGAGGAGGGCAAGGCATGCATTTTCCACGTGCATGCATCTGTATGCACCTGTATGCAAAAATCTGTGTCCTTTTCACATCAAAATAGCTACTGCATAAATCAGCATGGGTAGTAGATGTCCCCATGAGTGACCCCCTGGGGTTTGCGGTTGTAACATCTGATTTGTGGCTGTAACATCTGGGACAGTGATGCTCTGTATTTTTGATGCTTGGGGCAGCACAGTGGGAGGGCTTCTAGTAGTCCTGGCCCCACTGGTGGACCTCCTGATGGCCCTTGGTTTTTTTGGCCACTACGTGACACAGAGTGTTGGACTGGATAGGCCATTGGCTTCTCTTATGTTCTTAAGAAAGAGGCTCATGTTGTTAGCAGTACTCTTTGAAAGTAAGTGGTTATTATTTGGGGTTAAAAAAAACCCCTTAGTTATGTAGAAGCATGGATTTTATTGACCTTGATATTGTTGAGAATGTATAAACTGTAAGGGATAAACAGTGGCAGTAGATACTAGTAGCTTCTGTCAGATTAACATAATTTGATAAATGTGAATAGTCAGAGATGGAGTTCACCTTGCACTTATGTTGGTTTTATAACAATGTCACCCCAGAGTGATGGCTCATTTATACCACTTTAAGTGCTAAAGGACTCGGATTCTATAAACCTATACAAGGGAATTTATCTCTGCAATATACAATTGCATGTATTTCTTTAAATCTGACAAGCATTCGGAGAGCTGATGTCACTGCACAGTGCTTGTTCCTTGTCATGTCTGTAAATAAGATTAGGATATTTTTTTTTTTTTGAAGCCCTCCTGCCTGACATTTTATTTGCACAAGAGATAGAGGTGTCCTTTTCCAGATTATTTTATCTCACCAAGTTTAAGTTCCTCATTCAGCAAATTTATCATCCTTTTACGATACGGGTCTGCTTCTTCACCCAGCGTGCAGCTCTTGCTGTACAAATCCTTGACTGAAGGGATACTAGAGCACGGCTGGTTGGGTTTGTGTCACACACAGGAAACAAGGGCTTTGTGTTATTCGTACGATAATTGCAACGATCCCTTCCATAAACAGGTGGAAGTGCTGTAATCAGGCACCATGCGATCAGCCAGTGTGGATCACTGCCTTTAATTACTTCAGGCTTTAATTACTTTAATAGCTTCAAGCAAATATCTAGGAGAAGAAAAGATGTCAGGCAAAATGCACACCTAACCCAACCTCGATAGTGGCTGTATCACATGCCTAAGTACCTTCCCGAATCGCAAACACCATTAGTGCCATTTAAACTCATGAGGTTGGAGTATATGACTGCCTTCCATTGAATGAGATGTCTTACTCTTGAGGAAAAGATTCAGCTCTCCAGATAGAGACCGATTCCCCACTAGATTTGTTCCAGCGCTGGAGCTCTCTCCCCCCCCCCCCGCAATGCTTCTGTCCAATTTCGCACAAGCTGCCCTGTGGCTAAAACTTGGCCTGCCTCTTTCTCACGGCAAGCAGAAACCAGTTTTCAGAGGATCTTGCTTACCACAGGAAAGAGACAGGCCAAGTTGCTGCAGCGTGGCAGCTTGTGCGAAATGAGATGGAAGTGTTGGGGGTGTGGGGAAGAGCTCTAATGCCAGAATAAGCCTAGTAGGGAGTCCAAGACTCCTTCCTCTGGAGCAGGGATTCCCAACCTTTTTGAGCTGGTCGGTGCCTTTGGAATTCTGACTCTATATGATGGGCGTGGCCACAAAATGGCTGCCACAGGAAGCAGACCCAGCCACCAAATGGCTGCCGCGCCTTACCTCCAGTCACACAGTGAAGATCCTTGTGCTGTGGTGGCAGTGGCTCCCCGAACCACATTTTTTTAAAAATCCACACAGCCAATCAAATCTCCAGTAGGCAGTCAGAAGCCTTGTCTGGCAAAAGCCCCACCTCCCCCTGCCTGCTTTCTAAAAATACTTGACAGGTGCCAGGAAAGGTGTCGGCAGGTGCCATAGTGCCCATGGGCACCACATTAAGAAACCCTGCTCTGGAGCATGGTTCCTTATTCACAGGAATGTAGTCAAGGCTGCTTTATGCTGTAGATACCATCAAAAAAGCGATCTACCAAAGGACCTCAAACTACAGTCAGGCCTCATTCATTTTAAACCTTACAATCCAATGGAAGCTCTTTTTTGCATAGTTAAATCCCTGTATTTATATAGTCCTGACCTGCAATCTGTCTCTTGGGAAGGCCAGAGTGTGACAAAGCGAGGCAACGTGAGCTGTATAAGATTACATTTAAGATCTCTAGAATAACATTTGAGGAAATGGGTAGTAGGTGATTAATATCAAGCTTCAGATAAAACTATAATGGAATGGGAAATAACATGCCAGCAACCTGCAAGGAATTGTAAGGGAGCATCTCATTTACCCCTCCTTATCTATATCCTTTTTCCCTTTCCTAAAAGCCCCCGTAGCCTCTCCCCTCTTGCTTCTTTCCTTTCCACTCACCAGCCAATGCACCTCTGTCTTCAACTTTCCCCCCCTTCCCAATCTCTCCAGGAAATCTATGGCCTAGTAGTGTGGTGCTGTCTGAGCTGGGCCCATTTGCACTGGCAAAGAACCTTCAAAGATCCTGCATCCCCCCCACCACCATTTCCTCTCTCTCTCATCTTAGCAACTTCCATATCCTCACTTTCCCTTGCTACTTTCTCTGCTTCACACCCGCCACTCTGCCTTGTACATGCCTCCCGTCTTTTTCATTTACTTCAGTTATTATATCCCATCTTTGTCCACAATGAGGACTCAGTGCCGCTTACATCAGTCTCCTCTCCCCCGTGAGAAAGCTTAGGCTGAGAATGTAAGTGGCCCAAGACTCCCAGCAGAATGGAGATTCTGGGTTCCAGTCTGAAATTCTGACTGCTGTACTACACTGGCTTTTGTGGGAAGACAGCTCAGAACGACCTTATTCAACACAAAGGTGAGCTTTACAGCCCCTAAATTCAGCCCCTTCTAAAGAGACTGAGAAGAGTGTAGCTCTGCTTAGGATTGCTCTGTTACTCTGTTAGCTAGTGCTGGTGCAGCGCCAGGTTGACCAACCAGTGGATGCACAAGAAATCTTTCTGTCCTTCAGCCTCCTGTCTCTTAGAATGGAGGAAACAGTTGACATTTGAGGCAGGACTGGCACCAGCATACTTTCGGGTTGAGGGCAGCTGCCATGCCCCAGACAGGGCCCACTGCTGTTAACCCCTCAACTTACCATTTCCCTGCCAGCTCACTTGTGAGTAGGCTTGCCATTCCTTGGGTATGGGGGGGTTCCTTCGATTTTGAGGGCCCTGAAAACCTCACACGTTGTCGGTGATGCACTGACATCACTGCATCAGTGATGTCAAGGGCACCGCTCTCCTTTTTGGGCAAAACTATATGGTATGTAGCTGTTTTTATCATAGAGTTTTGTGCAAGTAGTAGAGCATTGCCCCGATGTTGCTGATGAAATGATGTCAGAACATCACCAATGTCCCTCACCCCTGGAATGTCCCCCAAATCCCCCTGCCAGCAGGCAGAAGACACTTGGCAAACCTAGTTGTGAATGCTTTGCCACCCAAGCTGTATACACTGCCCAGTGCAGTCAAGGAAAGGACTGCTGGCAGTGTAGGCATATGTGAGCATGGGTAGCAGAAGGGTTTATAAGCAGGGCAGGTGAAGGATACACAGGCAGGAAGTGAAACACATGGGCGAGTGGATGGGAAGGGGATCCCTGGGGACTCTGTACCCAGAGCCCTCCCTAATCTGAAACCAGTCCTGATTTGAGGCACACAGAGAGCAGGGAAGGAACAAGAGATTCTCCATTTATCTGGTTCTTGGGTAGCTGGTTGGTTGACGGGCCACCCACCTGCTGTCTCAGCCTGACACCAGTCTATGCAATGGTGCTGAAAAAGGACTTTGGGTATGCTGCTTGTGGCATGCACATACACCTTCCACCCCCACTATGCCTCAGATGTATGAAAGGGAAACTTTAAGCAAGTTCTGGTAGCCTTGGCTAAAATAAAACCTCAGGCTTACTGGTTTTGCAGTTTTGCATGTCTTGATATTTTCTTGTACCTCTGTGGCCTTATTTAAAATAAAGATCCCTGTTATACACACATGTGGGCATACACATTAATCATGTGTACAATTAAGCAAAAGGGATAAAAAGGCTCATTTCAAATGTCTTCAGTATTGGTTTTACTTTTTAAAAAAAAAACTGAAGAAGGCATGAATAGAGGCTTAGGTAAGTGAAAGTTTGATTGACGGAACAAGTGGTTAATGCCATACCTAGAGATATGACAAAAGGACACTATAAGATTGGCTTTACTAACAGGTTTCTAGAACCAGTCGTTGACTCAGCCACCAGCTCGTCAGGCCTCAGTCCCTAAAAATAGGTGCCAAGTGCCATGTTGTGCATGCAGGGCTAAAATAAAATCAGCTGTCTCGATTGCCTCACTTGAGAGAAAGGAGAGTGTTTCAGTGGAGCTGGTCTCCACTAGACCGTTGATTCAGGGGACTGGGAACTTTGTCTTGTCAAGAAGACCAAGGGAGAAAAAAAAGTCTGCTGAGACAGAGGGCTGGAAAGAATTTCCCCTCACGAATGTGGCCACAGTTCTACAAGTCACGCTGAGGAAATTGGAACAGTCAGAAAGGCAAGTGTGCGCGTGACAGAATTTTGTGTATAAATGTGAGTCTGGGAAGAACTTTCCACTTCGAGCAGTAAAAAGAAACTGCTAATTTCTTAATGTGTGCTTTTTACATGAATTTTATGATGTGTGAATACAGCAGAATGTGTGTGGAACGAAAAACATATATGAGCGTCATCGAAATTGTCCTCAGAAGCCACGTCAAATGCCGTTACTCCAATATGCAGAGGGGTGTGCTGTGTGTGTTTCTTTTAGACTGTTCGCATAACCACTTTTTATTAGCCTGTCCTGACTTACAGTTGTAGTGCTGGGAGCTCAGCTAGTTGTGTGTACACAGACACTGAAGGTTTCTAGAAGCCAGTCACAGCCGCAGTAGTTCTAAGCAATTGCAGCTGGGGGCCAAAATGCAACTTCCCCTTGAGGATTACCATCCTACTTTCTGAGGAGTCAACCTCACCAAAATCAGTGGGACCCCTACTTGATGCACTAAAATATAACCCACCATGTTAGACACCTGAATAAATGCCATCAAAGCAAGTAGCAGCTGCTTCTTAGATAGCTGTATAAATTGCTATAGAATTTAAATTCTTAAGTGTTTAGCATTTTTTTTTTAAATAACACTTTGGGTTTCATGTCAGCTTCACTTTCTGGAACTATGGTAAACATAATGGATATTAGGTGTGTTGTGGATTTCTTCACTTTTTTCCAGCTGAGGCTTGGGTGACGTAAGGCCATAGTGTGATCCGTTATCTGACCTGATACGTTAAAGCAAACCCCTTGTAAAATATTTTGGGCAGATTTTTGAAAACAATACTGGGACTGTCAGAATTGGAATATAATGCATCTTTGTTGTTGAGTACAATATGTTTTCAAATGGCGTATGGATCCAAGTGGCTTGTTTGAGCTTAGACTGGCAACTGAATCGTTAGCCCCGTGGTATATCTTCTTTATGATTCATCTTGGCAAATCCGGGATCATCGTCACAGTCCAGAGTCGGTTGTGTTAGGTCAATGTTATTTGCTTCCTAATGATGTATTCACAAGATAACATGATATGATTATACGTTACACATTACTTGTTCCTTTCCATGAGATCACTGCCCCTAGTTTTGCCATCTTGGCTAATAGATTGATAAGGCTTTCAGCTTCAGTGTGAATGCTTAGCCCTTTAGTGCAGCAAGTATTTAAAGACTATTACAGAGTGGCAATCTTCATAAAAATAGACTTGGGGAAAAGAAAGAGGCATGTTTGCGATCATTTATATAAGCCCAACAATGCAGTACTTTACAATCAGAGTTGCAATGAAAACCTGCGGGTTCTGGCTGAAAAACTGCTGGTGTCAATTGGTACAGGTGCTTTCTCTGATTCCCCCTCCTCCTTTCCCTAGAGTATTCAGCTTGGGCTTCAAAAGTTTAATTAAATCTGAAACTGGCTGTTGTTAAACCCAGCACTAAGGGCAATTTCCTAATGGGATGATCCGTTTTTAAGATTGCATTTTATTGTTCTGAAAGTCTATCCGTGCTAACAACAATGCTTCATGCTAGCTTGTGCACAACCAACTCAGCCTATGATAGCACTGCAGGAATCCAGCACAGCAAAGGATGATGAAAAGCTGTGACCACCACAGGCCAGAGCAGCTACGGAACACTTAGGCCTTTTTCTGTTCAAGACTCCATTATGAATAAGATATCAACCTACCCGCGAGATCACACAGGCCTCTCATTTGAAACACAGTTGGAATGATAGCTGCCAATTTTAAACAGTTCCATAGCATTCTTGGGAACTGGAGTCTGAGTCTCAAAAACCCCTTTACTTGATGTTTAAGTATAGTGAATATGGCAAACTATTGTGGCTCAATAGAAGAACTTTTGCTTTGCATGCACATGTCCAAGGTGCAATCCTCAGCATCTGCAAGTTAAAAGCAGGCGGTGGGGGGGGGAGTGGAATATGGGAGTAAGTGATATGAAAAACCTCTGCATAAGACCTTGGAGAGCCACTGCCTGTCTTAATATAAAATACTGATAGGGTTGCCAGCCTCCAGGTGGCACCTGACGATCTCCTGCTGCTAGTTTGATTGTTCTCCAGACAATGGTCTGTTCCCTGAAAAAAATGACTGCTTTGGAGCATGGACTCTATGTAGGGTTCCCAACCCATAGGACCCACCAGGGATTCTCCTGCTTTTCAGGGTTTTGATCTACCACTGGCCAGTTGGCTAGTGGAGGAAGCCCCACCCCCGAACAGGGACAACACCAGGGGACATCCCTGACACGATATCACCTGGAAGTGACATCATCATATCACCGACATCAGGAGTGACACTCTAGGTTTTTTTGCAAACTCTATGGTTTTGAAGGCAAAACCCCCATAGAGTTTTGGCCAAAAACTAGAACGCCAACCCCTCAACGTCGGTGACATGATATCACTTCTGGGTGACATCATTGTGCTGCATGTGCAAAGGGAAGGGCCCAGGAGCTCTTCAATGGAGGCCAGGTAGGACCTGGCAACTCTAACTCTATGGCATTATATCCTGCTAAGGCCCCTCCCCTCCCCAAACCCCACCTTAATAATAATAATATTTAATTTGTATCCCGCCCTCCCCGCCGAAGCAGGCTCAGGGCAGCTCACATAGCATAGCATAAAATACAAACATTACAATAATAAAAGCACACTGGTTACATAACAAATTACATATTACAGTTCACATGTATACTATTACATTAAAACCATCTAATTAAAACCATCAAATTCAATTCCAATGAATTAGTATGGTGCTACAGTCTCGATGTTACAATTTTACGTGACGACGGTACAATAGGTTCCACATTAAGAAAAAAAAAAACAGTTGAAAGAGGGTAGTTTTGCAGGCCCTGCGGAATTGGGTAAGGCTCCAAAAGGCCCGCACCTCTTCTGGTAATTGGTTCCACCAGTGGGGAGCTGTGATCGAAAAGGCCCTTTCTCTTGTAGCTTTCAGTTTGGCCTCCTTCGGCCCAGGGATTGTCAATAGATTTTGCGAACCAAATCTCAGTACCCTCTGGGGAACATACCTTCCACCACCCAAAATCTCCAGGTATTTCCCAACTCAGAGCTGGTAACACTAGATACTAACCTTGATAGGCAGCTTCATGCATGTGACCTGTTCTTAGGTAAGATCCTTTTCTACATCACTCTTTTCTTCTTTCCTTGACTTACTAGGATTTTGTTCATTATTGATTAGTTTTGTATAGTACTGCTTAAAGCATTAAAATACAGAATGTTCAAAAACTCTGCCTAACCAAGTGGTTCACCTGTTGATGTTTGGTGACTGACATTCTACTCAGACTTCTGGTCTCACTGGGACCGACATTCGCAAGCTGAGATGATGAAGATAAATGGGCATAGCTAAGTTTCATACCTTTTAGAAAACTTCTGCAATGGAGGTGACCACTTTATCTGTCTTCCTCTGAAATCTATCAGCCTGGCTTCCTGCCCAGCTTCCCACACTTCCTGTTATTTTTACTGCACATCATGATGTAGACTCCTCTGTCATGACCACCATCACTGCCGTAAACTGAACCTTGTTGACCAGCCATTTTATATCTCAAGGCTTCATCTTTATTTATGAGCATGTACATTCCACTGATGTCACAATCAGTTTTAGGATTGCTGCTCAACCACATAGAGCAGCATTGAGATATAGTTTTAGGTTACTCCAGGGGCAGATTATTTTAGGCCGTGTGCCTATCTGCAGCTTGCATTCTAATCAAGCAATGCTTAGCACCATTGAACCTCTGACATTTAAACTGTTCATAAGTTATGCTGTTTTCTTCCCTCCTTATCAGAGGACACTGAACCTCTTAATGTCAAATTATCCCAGGAACGAAAAGAAAACAGATGTCACGATGCTAAAATTGGACATCAAAGACTTTCCTAAACATTTGAAGAAAGGGGACAGCTTGAAATTTTCATTCGTTTAATGGAAAAATTATGAGTTGATAAGGTCAGAATTGAAGGTTGCCAGCTCTGGGTTGGGAAATTCCTGGAGGTTTGGCGGATGGAGCCTAGAGAGGGTGTGGTTTGGGGAGGCGATGAACCTCAGTGTGGGATAATATAGAGCCCGCCTTCCAAAGCAGCCGTTTTCTGCTTGGGAGCTGTTTTTTGAGATAAGAGGCACCACATTTTCAGCATAGCATCTCAAAACACCCCCCAAGTTTTAGAATTAGACCAGGGGGTCTAATTCTATGAGCTTGAAAAGAAGGTGCCCTTATCCTTCTTTATTTCCAAATGGAGGGGAGGCATTTAAAAGGTTTGCGGTCCCTTTAAATGTGGTGGCCAGAATTCCCTTTGGAGTTCAATTATGCTTGTTACATCCTTGCTCCTGGCTCCACCCACAAAGTCTCCCGGCTCCACCCACAAAGTCTCCTGGCTCCACCCACAAGGTCCCCAGATATTTTTTTGAGTCTGACCTGGCAACCCTAAGGTTTGGGCACCTGACAGTCTCAACTGAGTCTGGTGGAACAGCTCAGTTTTGCAGGCCCTGTGGGATTTATTGCAATAAATAGCGGGTCAGGCTTGGACTGGGGAGGCCTTGGTTCAGATTCACTCTTGGTAGGGTTGCCAAGTCTCCTGCGGCCTCTGGCCAGTGGGTTGGGAACCTCCAGGGCAGGAGAGCGCCCGCCAGGCCCAGGAACTTGGCAGTCCTAACTCTCAGCCATGAAATTCATGAGGTGACCTGAGCCAGTTACATTCTCTCTAGGCCCAACATACCCCACTCGGTTGTTTTGAGGATAAAGCAGAGAATGACATTTGCTGCCCTGAGCCTCTTGGAAGGAGGTTAGGGATCAAAATGCTTACACCAGAGCATCTGTAACAAGAGCAGACTGCAAGTCCCCTGGGGCCTGTGGATCTAGTAACAGTAGCTAGGCTTCTCCACAAGTTAGACAAAACATAGTCATCTGTATGTTGCGTTGGGTGAAGAAATACCAAGTACCTCACAGAGCATTTCATTCAGTCTCCTGCTTATTCATATCCATATGACAGATTATGCCATCCCCCATTATCCATTTTGTTTTCCACAAGTTTTATATATAGGCCCGTTCAGGGAAAATGAAATCTGATCATGTGAATTATTAAAGCTGAAAATAAAAGAGATGGTTTATTTTTTACCACTGGTATGCACTATAATCTGTTCGTAGCCCATGTTACATGAGCCCTGCTCTCACAGTGTCTCATCACTGGGACACGTATCGTTTTTCACAGAAGATCTCTGGAATGCCTTAAAAGAGCTTTTGCAGATTACGAGACTCACACGGGACGTTTTGTAATTGCCTTGTCTGCCCCAACAGTTATATGTGTCAATTTATTTAAAAGGCAGATGCTTAGCTTGAGGTCAAAAATATGTCTGGTCACAAAATTAATCCCAAAATGGTTTTATTTTGGGAGATTGCTGTGCTAGTCACAGATCAGGTAGCACCGTCCTCAGAGGCCTCCTTCCCTTCCGTAGGACTATGAGTTGGGTTCTAAAAGTGCAGGTTATGTTTTTCAATTTGTAGCCCCTCATAGGAGTCTGAGTTTTAAATTGCAACCCCCCCTTCCAAACAAACCCTGTACTGAGAGAGAAGGAATGGGTCCTGATCATGGATGGTTGTTCTAAATATTTCCCCAACCCAGAATGCCCTAGGGCAGGGATGTCATTTGTTATGGGGCCGGATTTGACATAAATGAGACCTTGTCAGGCCGAGCCGTGTGTATCATAAAATGTAATGCCAGGTAGCAGAGATATAAACTTTATAAAGGGCACAGACACACAAAGATTTTTTTTTTTGCTTAAAATAAAACATGCTTAAAATATTAGCCCGCTTGCAATATTTTGTTTTAGTCTCTGATAAATGTCACCTCTTGCTATGAATTATTGCATCAAAAACTGCAGACAATGTCTGTGCTGTACCAGTCTTCAATATGTGCTGTTCAGGTGTGCACATCTGTAAGTTGCAAACCTACTTTTGATTCATTGACATACATTACAGACATCTCATGGTCAACGCTTTGAGCCTAAGACCCAGAGGAACATGAAGTAGCTGGGCATTCTGTACAGAAGTTGCTTCACGTACTAGTCAAGAACACCATGGCACAGACTGAGGGCTATGTGCTTGTCTACAAAACTATAATTTCCCCCAGAACAATGACTACAACTAAAAAAAAAAAAATACAACTCCCCCTCCCCCCCCAATAACTACAAGAACAGAGAAACAGCCACGTACAGTGGTCAGTGTCAGCCTACTATCTGGGAAGTCTAAATTCAAGACCCCCAATCAAAGGAAAATGTGAAAGAAAGAATAAGGAAAATCTGCTGGGTAAACCTGGGGTGGAACGCACTCTCAGCCTAATGTCTCTTCTAAATAGTTCACATGCTTTCCTATTGAGAAAGACTGGACGGCATGAGTACAGTGAAAAAGAGGAGGGGAACCCAGTTACAAGCCCAACAAAACTCTCTCTCTCTCTGTAGCAAGGTAAAAAGCTCATACCTTCACTAAAACATTGTTAGTCTTAAAAGCATTCTTTGAAGCTCTCCTGATGGTGGGGACTGGGCAAAGGAAGCTCTGGCTCTTTCTTTCCATCCCCAGGACAGGAGGAGGGGGAGGAGCCTCAGCCATTCATTAGAAAGAAAAGCAGCTTGTCTCAGTAGCTCTGCAGAGTGATTAATTGAGCCTGGCAAATTTAATCAACCAGCAGAGCTATAGAGTCAAGCTCCCTCATTGGATGAGGCTGCTCCTCTCTTCTCCTCCCTTTGGGAAAAGGGAGGGGGGAGGGGGAAAGGTGCTTTGCTGCTCTGGCTTTTCCAGGGAGAAACACAAAATGGCCACTGAAAAAAGCAGGCAAGAGAAAATGAAGCAGATGACAACCATTTGCTGGAGGGCCTGATTGGAGCCCTCTGCAGTCCTCATCCGGCTCGTGAGCCATTTGTTTACCCCTGCCATAGGGTGTGCTTTTTGCTAGTTTTGTGCCAATTTTAGAGAGTCAGTTTGGTGTAGTGATTAAAAGTGGTGGACTCTAATCTGGAGAATTGGGTTTTATTCCCCATTCCTCCTTTACATGCAACTGCTGGATGAGCTTAAGTCAGTCGCAGTTTTCTCATAGCTGTTCTGTCAAGAGCAGTTCCCTCAGAGCTCTCTCAGCTCTACCTGCCTCACAGGGTGGGGAGAGGAAGGGAAGGAGATTGTAAGCCATTTTGAGACTCTGAGTAAAGGACAGGATATAAATCCAATCTTCTCCTCCGCCTCCATTGGGGAAACTGATGTGCAGCTATCTGTACACATTACATTTTCCCATTGGGGCAAATTGCACCCTGTGCTATTTCCAGCTGGGAGAAGGATGCATGAAGGGGGAAGGCTTGAATACATGAACACATGAAGCTGCCTTCTGCTGAATCAGACCATTGCTCATCAAGGTCAAATATTCTCTGCTCAGACTCTGGCAGCAGCTCTATAGGGTCTCAGAATAAAGGTCTTTCATATCACCTGTTACCTGATCCTTTCAACTGGAGATATCAGGGATTGAACCTGGGGCCTTCTGCATGACAAGCAGATGCTCCACCTCTCAGCTCTGGCCCCTGCCCTCATGTACCACAACCCCAATCTGAACAGAGTGTTCCAAGCAGGGAAGTTCCAAATCATGTGTGTTGACTGGCCATGTGGATTTCTTAACATGTTAATCAGCCCTCAGTATAACCTGCCTCACAGGGTTGCCATATGGATAAAATAAGGAGAGAGAAGTGCTATGTGTACATTCTTAAGAGAGTAGTGTGAAATAAAATTTAATCAATAGGTAGACAGGACTGTGGAAAAAAGCTTGAGGATGTGGTCTTAGTGACCTTTATATGTTAACCTCATAGGCCTTTTCCTGCTTGCTTAACCAATTTGGTTATGTGAATTACTGTGAAGCCTTTGGCTTAACGCTTTTAGACCACATCCCCAGTTGAAAGGAAGCCTTAGTACATGTAGTTGCTTCCTTCCCTTCTGTTGTGGTCTCTAGGTCCTGTTTGTTACTTTGGCCTCTCTCTCTCCGGCCCTCCTCCTGTTGTCTCTCCCCCCACTGCCCTCATCAAAAATGTGGATTATAAATTAATTGTGGAAGGTACTTTATTGTTTTTCTTTTCTTTTCATTGAAGCTCTTGCTAAAGCACCATGTAGAGTCCTGGCATAATAAACAAAAATGTTTTTAAATGCATAATTGAAGAGTGGGGAAGGCAATAGTAAACTTGATATTTGGTGACAGAATATTTATTTTATCAGAAGGTTAATTTGCTTGACATAATTTCTCATGAAGTTTCAGACCCCAGTTGGCAGATGTCTGTTAGGTCTGACTAGAGCCATCATTGGCTATTAACCATGAGGGATAAATTGGGCTTCTGCAGGGGTGGAATTCTAGCAGGAGCTCCTTTGCATATTAGGCCACATACCCCTGATGTAGTTAATCCTCCAAGAGCTTATAATGCTCTTTTTTGTCAGCTCTTGGGTGATTGGCTACATCGGGGGGTGTGGCCTAATATGTAAAGGAGCTCCTGCTGGAATTCCACCCTGGACCTCTGTGTTCAGAAGCAGCCTAGGAAGGCCAACTCTGGATTGGGAAACATCTGAAGATTTAAAAGGTAGGGCCTGGGGGGGAGGGTTGGGAAGGGAGGGACCACAGCAGAGTATAATGTCATAGAGCCTGCCCTCACAAGCAGCCATTTTTTTCCTGGGCAGCTGATCTCTGTTGCCTGACAATGAGTTGTAAAAGTGGTAGATCTCTAGGTTCCCCCCCTCCGCCCCCCGAAGGTTAGCAAACGCTAGGCATTGTCCTCTGGATACCTACTGATAGCCCTTCTGGAGAAGTCTGGTTGGCCACTCTGTGTAAGAGGATGTGGCCTAGGATGGGCCATTGGTCTAATTCAGTATAGCTTCTCTTATGAGCTCATGTCTCCTTTCTGAATTAGCCACTGCCGCAAACAAAATCTATGTGCCTTTAAAAAAATTAACCACAAATCCTTTTCCTCACCTCCCACCCCAGCTCTGCAATATTGGAAACATTCCATTTCTGGCAGGGAGCAGAGCTGGCCGAAAGCCCAAAAGGTGCTTGTTTTCCTTTCCATACAAACGGTTTTGTAGGTTTAATTTTCCCTTGTTTGTGTGGCGCCTATTGGAGGTTTTTGGCAGCAAGCTTGATTGCATTATAGGAGGTTCACAGGTTCAAAGCAGCCTTCTATTTTTAATCTGCCATGGGAGTCTAATTCCCATTCTTTCATGCCTTTTAAGTGCTACAATGATAATTACTTAAGTGATCTCTTTGACACATGTTTCCCTTGCACTTTTAAACAGGTGAAGCAGAGCACACAATACATGATACCACAACATGTACGTCTCAGGTTATTTTCAATAGTTTGACTCCGCTGTCATCATAAGCTATAAGATCAGTGGGACTGATTCCTCAATAAAATATGTTTAGATTGAGGCAAGGGAGAATTTAGATAGACAAGAAATGTCATGTTGAGCATGAGATGTAGACTCCTGCAGGTGGCTTTTGTTGTAAACGCAGGTCAGAAAGGTTTGGCAGTCCTATGGTTTCCCTCCTCTGCTGGAGATAATAATTCACTCATATGGAACTGGCGTGTATGCAGGGTTTTTTCCTTAATGCTGCAGGATGGGTTTTGAAACAGAAAGGAAAACTGTTTTTTTGAAATTAAAAAAGGGAAGCTGATGCAGGTGGGCCTCGGGGGACGTTTGTTTTATCTACCATTGCAAATGTAGAAAGTATAGATTTCCCTGAACTCAAAAAGGTAATTCTTGACAGTTTAAAAGCCAATCAACTCCTTGCTAATCTTGCAATTCCACAGAGGTAGACCGTTAAGGGCAGCCTCTGTTCAGAATGGGAAAGCATTCTAGCAACGCAATTGATTACTCTGTTCCCCGCCCATTGACTTCAGTGGACTTAGAAGGGTGTCACTCTCCTTAGGGACTTAGAAGGGTGTCACTGTAGAACTTGTGAGTTTTATCAGCTGGTTTGTCAACAGGTTGTCTTTTGCCATGCAAACACTAGAGCAGAGGTGTCAAACGTGGTCTGGAGGCCAGATTAGGCCCCCAGAGGATTCCTATCAGGCCCGTGAGCAAGTCTGCTTCCTTCTCCCTCTCTCTTGCTTTCTTCTGTGTCACAGCTTGCTTTGCCAGGCTTGCTGAGTCATATAGGAGCTACAGAGCAAAGCCTTGGGGAGGAAGGGAGGAGGGAGAGCTTGCTTTGCCAGGCTCTCTCAATCCCACAGCAGAGCTACTGAGCCAAGCCTCTTTTCCTTCTATTGGCTGAGGCTCTGCCCCCTCCTCTGGGGAGGGAGGGAAAGAGCCAGGGCTTTGCCCAGTTCCCTCGATCACATGGGAGAGATACAAAATCTTTTACTGTGTTTGTGTCCTTTATAAAGTTTATATCTCTGCTACCTGGCATTACATTTTATGACACACATGGCCCAGCCCGACAAGGTCTCATTTATGTTAGATCCGGCCCTCATAACAAATGAGTTTGACACCCCTGTGAGATGATTTTTTTCAGTGGGGTTCTGTGTACCCATGTTTGTTTGTTTGTTTTGCACATGTTGATTTGAAAAGACCAAAAACTGGTAGAAAGACCAAAATTGTGGTTCATGACCTGAATGTTGACAACATAGCTGCTTTCAAACATGATGCCAAACTAATTGGAATAGGATGGCTATATTCCCAAACATGCCTTTTGTTCCTTTGAGAGTTCTGAAATAGGTCGTATGCAATGAGTGAAGGTGTCCCCGACCACAACAGTTGCATTTTCAGACATTACATTCCTGGCACTGTATCTGCACATACAGAATGAATAGGTTACACTTCCTCCCAAAATGTGCATTTACCAAGTGGGAGACATGGGGTTTCTCTGCCTTCATTCACAAATTCCCATTTCAAAGGAAGGAATAATTCATGAGTAATTGGTAAGCTTGTGTTTAGCATTTTTTTCTCATACGATGTAACAACTGTGCAGGGCAACTGTGATGGGGTAAACTGCACTTGTCACTGGGGAACTGTGGCTCTACTAGCTTCCTTGGAGCATTTAAGAGGCAAACGCCCTGACCTTGGTGAGAAATAGACTCCCTCTACAGAAAATAAGTCTACAGGCGGAAAACGTCATTGTAATGTGACCCTCTCTTCCTCAAATGGTTTGGATATGGCCAATAAATATGAGAACTTGGCAAGGATTCCAAGTCCTCATAGGGACATTTAAACAGAATGTCAAGCTTGCATTCATTAATTTAAAAGGTGCCTTCAAAGGTAAGGAAATGTTTGGTGACCCTGGGATATAAATTCAACCCGAGTCAGAGTGGATTTGAGAGCCACAAAACCATTTTTTTTTTAAAGAGTGGTGGTATTTTAAAAGCTAGCAGAGGGAACCGCTGTCGTTCTATGGTAGAACATCTGTGTGGAATACCAAAAATCCCAAATTTAATCCCTAGTATCTCCATTTTAAAAAGCCAGGTAGCAGGTGCTGTAAGAGACTTCAAGCTGAAACCCCGGCGAGCCCCTCTGCACAGACAAAACCAACCTTAATGGACCAATGGTCTGATTCAGTGTAAGGCAGCTTAAAATGTGTTTTCATGCTCACGTGTGTTCACATGCACCTTCCCCTCTCTTTGTGTGTATTAAATAATATGCTACTAGCTTCACCTGCTTTATAGGCTGGATTACCCACGGGGCTGAGTATTTCACTGTGTCCCACTTTATGTGCAATCTGAGTACACCCAACACTATCAATTCTTTCCCAGTAGTTCTTCTGTCAGAATTTGTTACTTCTCTAGACTTAATTTATAAAGGAGAAAATAAAAGGAAGATATAACAGCTCAAGAGATGGAGACTCGTGGAGGGGAGAATGCCTCTGTTGTACTGGTGAAAGACCTTGTGATGGATTAAGTTGTATTGATTATGACATCATGCATTTTTTCCCCCTGAAGTTATAGCTGAGTAATTCAGACGCTGTTCTTATGGGAATGAGAGCCTGTGTGGATGCTAGTTTTGCAATCAACGTATCCAATTTTCAGTGGTTCTATTTATAATAATATCTACCCCTCATTAAGTTAAGGATGGTTCGGCAACGTTATTTAATGTGCCTGCAATAATGAGGCATAGAACGCAAATGCCAGAACAATGTAACCACAATTTACAAGTTAAAAGATGAATTGGAACACAATTTAAATGCCTTTTAAACTGGATTATGTTTTTTTTTTATCATTTGCTCCTACATTCCGGTATCTTTTTTGCTTTTCTATTTCACTTACCATTTCTTAGCCATAAAACGCCTAACGATGCCAACCTAAGTAGAGTTACACCCTTCTTAGCAGGGTTTAGGGTTGTCAAGTCCAATTCAAGAAATATCTGGGGACTTTGTGGGTGGAGCCAGGAGACTTTGGGGGTGGAGCCAGGAGACATATGGGGTGCAGCAAAGATCAAGGCTGTGACAAGCATAATTGAACTCCAAAGGGAGTTCTGGCCATCACATTTAAAGGGACGGCACACCTTTTCAATTCCTTCCTTCCATAGGAAATCATGAAAGATAGGGGCACCTTCTTTTGGGGCTCATAGAATTGGACCCCCTGGTCCAATCTTTTTGAAACTTGGGGGGTATTTTGGGGAGAGGCACTAGATGCTATACTGAAAATTCGGTGCCTCTACCCCAAAAAACAGCCCCCCCCCCAGAGCCCCAGATACCCACGGATCAATTCTCCATTATTTTCTATGGGAATAAATCTCCATAGGGAATAACAGTTCCCAGCAGACATTTCCCTCCCCTCCCCCTGCTTTCTGATGACCCTGAAGCGGGGGGAGGGCCTCCAAACCGGGGGATTCCCTGCCCCCACCTGGGGATTGGCAACCCTAGCAGGGCTTTTTTTGTAGCAGGAATTGCTTTGCCTATTAGGCCACATACCCTTGATGTAGCCAATTCTCCAAGAGTTTACACGGCTCTTAGTAGAGGGCCTACTGTAAACTCCAGGAGGAGTGGCTACATCAGAGGGTGTGGTCTAATATGCAAAGGAGTTCCTGCTACAAAAAAAGCCTTGCTTCTTAGTCAATCAAAGTCAATGAGCTTAGAAGGGTAAACTCTAATTGGGATGCCAGTGTAATTTTTGTTTTCCAAATTAATTATAGTAGAGGAGGAGATTTCTCTGCCCTAAGGAATCACAAACAGTATACAATTGCCTTCCCTTCCTCTTCCCACAACAGACACCTTGTGAGGCTGAGAGAGTTTGAAGAGAACGGGAACTGGCCCAAGTTCATCCAGAAGGCTTCATGAGGAAGACTGAGAAATCATACTCAGTTCTCCAAATGAGAAGCAGCCACTCTTAACCACTACACCATGCTGGCTCTCACATATACAACAAATACATACAGTGCACACATGCACACACACACACACACACACACACACACATCATTATCTCTAATACCAAATTCACTGGCTCCCTGACCAATCACAATAGGTAGGCCACTCATGGACAAGGAAGGAGTTTGTACATACTCAGGTGATTCCCCAGGTGGGTAGAAAAAATATGACTGAAAATTAAAGGGGGGGGGGAATCCTTTCCTAGTAAGAACAGAATATGCTCCAGGAGCATGAGTTTTGGGAGCACTGAAAGGAGAAAAAAGGAGGGAAGGATTTACTTCAGGAAGCATAGAATTTGTGCATGGGTACAAGGTTTTCCACTCCCACATGGGTGCCAGCTTGTCTTGAGTAAAACCATACATATTTCCACATACCTTCAAATATTTTCCCAAAGGCAGCAGCCCATCCATTTAATCAAGTACAACGTAATTTTTATAGAGTTTATGTGCAGAAAGATTCTCCACTTTGTGTGTCTCTCTCTTTTTGTGCATGCCTTTTGAAAACAAAGAGGCTAATTGGGTATAGCAGCTATTGACTGATGGCAAGGAAGTAGATTTCCAGTGTGTTAAACCAACCCTTTTAGCAACTGCAGCTACCTTAACAATAAACGGCTGGTGAGCTATTGAGACACTGCCAGATGCTAGTATATGTCCCAGAAGTCATTCTTTAAAACTAAAATTATATGGTGTCTAAAGCATTGTGCTAATACCTTCTTAAAATGCAGGCCAAAAAGGACAGATTGTTGTGCACATCCGTGTCCATTGAATTAAATTAGCATCTTGATGGATTGTTTTGGGATCTTATCCTCACCCCAAGCAAATGAAAAGGTCTAGGCTGGTCTAGCAATTTCAACAGAATGTTCTCTTAGATTTGCAATGATCCTTTCTTTCAGCTGCTCAAAACTCTGACATTTCTATCATCTTTCTGGGGTGGGGGATGGGGGGAGTTTAGGATTGTCACGTTCTAATCTTAAATATACAATGATAGGTTGAAAAATTGCATGTCTATATTCATCTGTTGCCACTCCATCCCCATCCCTGGCCTGGCTAAATTGCTGTGATTCAGAAAGCATTCTAACTGCTCTGGGGAAACCGTCAGCCATGGAATGTCGACATCGCTGCTCCTCGTAGAGAAGCAGAAGATCGGTTAGCTTGGGAGAGCTGCTAGCATGGCATATCCACGTGGGAATTAACAATAAAGTTCTGGTGGAATATTCCAGTAAATTTAGAAAATGCAGGCTTAACATTTCCTGTTTCTGAGGACAGTATCCTGTTTATAGGAACTGCATGTTCCTGGATCAGAGTTTCCATATGCTGCAAAGTCTGGGCCGTCACAATAGGTGGAATCAGGGCTTTTGGGGAGTGGGAGCGCACAGGAGCGGAAGTCCACCTGGGCTGGCCAGGGCTCTGACTGGCACACTGGGGAAGGTGCGGGGAGGCATTTAAAGATGGCTTCAGCCTTTCCCAAGGTGCTCACTGCAGTGGGTGGACTGGGGAAAGCATGGGGAGCTCCTGCTGGTTTTTTTCTACAAAAATAAAAGCCCTGGGGTGGAATTCTTTATGACATTCAGTTGTGGGGGAGGGGAAGCTAGGCAACTGTATCTCAAACCATAGATTATTAATGAGCTGCAGGATGTTCATAATAACCCTTTTTTTTCATCTGCATCTAAACGAACAGCGAGGATATTCATGACGATGCTTTTATAAGGCATCCTGTTAATTATATATGAATATGACGGAGGAATAAGGAAAGTGCCAACACAAGCCTGCTGGTGCTCCTATGTGAGTTCTGCTCTTTCCAGCAAGCTGCAGATGGCTTTATACGTATCCTCTGTGCTACCAGATCAAGGAGCATACATTAGCTTTGTATATTAAGTTGAAAGAAACTGGAATACGGGCTGCGTTCTACCTTACCTGTTTCACATTTCTCTTTCCCTGGCAGCTACCATTGTTCTTAAGAAAACTCTTATCATTTTAACGAATATGTATTCTTGAAATGGTATGCTATGGACGCATCTAGCCACAAGAGCGGAGGAGTATAACCAATTTAAAAAAAAAAAAATGTGCAGCAGAAAAGGTTCCTCTGCAATAATCCAATGGTCTTCCATTTTTTCCCCCAAAGTTTTTCATGTAATGATATGACCATTATCTTGCCATAACTTACTAGTACAGAAGAAATGGCAAGCAAACATATTTACTTTTGCCAAAAGGAACTTGCAGCTGACCATTGGAACATCATATTCCTCAGATAGCTGTAGGAGAGACGCCACCTGCTGGCATGCTTCAGAACACTTCTTTGCTCTCATAATCGGCACCAGCCGAGATCTGTGCTTATCTTCAGGGCACCCAACAGGGGATCCTTCAAGTCACAGTTCCTTGAGGAGAAGCCAGTACATGCCTTTCTCACCAGGGAAGTTTCTTGTCATATATTAAAGCATATTTGAACAGTTGTAGAACAAAGGACTTGGAGCCTTTGTGGTGTACTGGTTAAGAGCAGCAGGACTGTCATCTGGAGAACTGGGTTTGATTCCCCATTCCTCCACATGAAGCCTGTTGGGTGACCTTGGGCCGGTCACAGTTCTCTCAGCTCTCAGCCCCACCTGTCTCACAAGGTACCTGTTGCGAGGAGAGGAAAGGAAGAGATCATGAGCCACTTTGAGACTCTTTTAGGTAGAGAAAACTGGGTGAAAAATCCTACCTCCTTCTTTGATACGAACTGACATTCTGCAAAAGCCATTTCTGGTCCTTACGGGAAGAGAAAATGGCGGCTCAGCTCTGTAAGCCTTCAAAAAAGGCAGGGTTTGTTTTGCAAGCTTTTGGGCTTAATTTTAGCAGGATGGCACAAATCAGCAGTTGCCTGTCTCCTGAGACAGTTTACAGTACAACCCTAAGCAGACTTAGACCCTTCTTACTCAGTTGAAGTCAATGGGCTTAGAAGGGGATAATTTTACTTAGGATGGTCCCACCAGTGTCCAGGGCCAGTGCTAGGGTTTTTGGTGCCCTAGGTGAACTGCCCACTAGTGCCCTCCCCAGAAATTTAAAAAAAAAACAGAGAATTGTAGGAGAAATGAAGAAACTTGAAACCATTTACATTTTTAATTTACAGTTATTTCAATTTTTTAATATTTTTTTTTAAATGTGAGATTAAGCAATCAAAATTGTGAGAATACTTGATTCTTTTAGCTGGAGGTGCCAGGGACAAGACCTTGTGCATGCAAGAAAGATGCTCTACCACTGAGCTACGGCTCCCACCCCATGGCTCTGGCCGTTTTCCCACTCACGTTTTACTGGCGCCACGACCATCCTGACGCCGGCGAATCTGCCTGGATTTCGCAACAGAAGCGCCGGCGCTCCCAGAAGCGCCGGCGCTTTCCGTCGCTAAGCCAGCGCAAACGTTTTCCTGCATCTTTGCGATTTCCGTTTGCGCTGGCTTAGCGACGGAAGTAGCCGGCGCTTCTGGGAGCGCCGGAGCTTCTGATGCGAAATCCAGGCAGATTCGCCGGCGTCAGGATGGTCGTGGCGCCAGTAAAACGTGAGTGGGAAAACGGCCTCTGTTAAAGCAGAGTAGGAAGGATGAGCAGCAGCATACAACTTCAACAGGAGCCAATTTTTAGAAACTCTAATTGGCTCTTCTTCAGCTTTTATAGTTGGTTGATTTATCCCTGCCAGGGTCTGAGGAGCACACTGCGCGGGCACCGTCTGCTTCCACAGCTGGGCAGCGTCTGTGCTCCATGGAGCCTGCTTTCCATTGGGGAAGGCAGACTCCAAGGTGCACACACTGCACATGGGGAGAGGGGGCGCCTGGCGGTGCTCCTGAGGCCAGGCGGTGCCCTAGGCAGTCATCTACTTGGCCTACTCCCATGCACCGGCCATGCCAGTGTCTGCTTTGCACTGCTGTAGTTCCTGTGCCTAGGGATGATTTTGTATTTCTTGAGCAAGATTCAAGTCCCGTAGGTGAACAAGATGCCCAGGGTATACATTTCTGAGTGTCAAAGTTCTCTTTGTCAGACTTCAGATAAAGGGAGCTTTGACTCAAAAGCTTCTACCCTGGGCATCTTGTTAGTCTTTAAAGGCTCAGAGCTTGCTCTTCTACTGCAGAGCCGGCATAGTGTTGCATTTAAGAGAGGCAGACTCTGATCTGGAGAACTAGGTTCAATTCCTCGCTCCTCCATATGAAGCCAGCTGGGTGACCTTGGGTCAGTCACAGCTCTAGAAGCTCTCCCAGCCCCCCCCCCAAAAAAAAAGTCTAGCTCTCTAATGCTAAAAAGAACTTTCTAGAATTTAAGGCTGCCAGACAGTCTTTGGATCTCCTAGTTATACCACACCCAGTGCCGTACAATAATACAAGTTCTGGAAAGGGTGCTAAATTATTGTGGAATTAATTACTGTGGATAAACCTGGCTACCCACCTGAAACTATCTTCAGATTTCTTATTCCTGTTGTTTTGGATCCATGGTTGTGATGTTTTGAAGTAGAAGAAGATGAAGAAGATATTGGATTTATATCCTGCCCTCCACTCCAAAGAGTCTCAGAGCGGCTCACAATCTCCTTTACCTTCCTCCCCCACAACAGACACCCTGTGAGGTGGGTGGGGCTGGAGAGGGCTCTCACAGCAGCTGCCCTTTCAAGGACAACCTCTGCCAGAGCTACGGCTGACCCAAGGCCATGCTAGCAGGTGTGAGTGGAGGAGTGGGGAATCAAACCCGGTTCTCCCAGATAAGAGTCCGTGCACTTAACCACTACGCCAAACTGGCTCTCCACTGGAGACATGTAAGGGCTGGCAGACCTTCTGTCATATCTACAAAGAGGCAGCCTCAAACTGTAGTATTTCTCAAAATAGTATTTCTTTTCTTGTATTATGAAAACGCATGGGTAAATCAGAAATGCCAAAGAGGCCTGTGTGATGTGATTTGATTGTGTATATGCATCCTATGCGAAATTCAGTTCTTTTAATCAAAGTGTCAAGGAGGCAGCACCCAAGACATATCACATTGCAATATCTTTATGCCATTGAAGGCTCTGGTGTTGATTGGTTTAACTGCTGTGATGGTTTGGAATGTTCAATTGCTCTGGGAACAAGGAAGAATGCAGTCTAGCTTCTGAGACAGAAGGGGAAATTATCTGTTTGCCTGGGGTTAAAAGCTAGTTCGGGGCATGCTGGAAGAGGCTGATCAAGAAGCTCAAAGAAGCGGGATGAAGAAGGCAATACCCCCATTATGTGGAAGTTTGTGGAGATACAGAGTGGAACAAAGAAGGAGACAAGGAGAAAGGAGGAGAGAGACAAAACATAGAAAGCAGAGCTGAGATGGTTGTAAGGAAGGTAATGGGGCTGGCAAAGGAGGAACACAAAGTTACTAGTTCTAGAGTCAAGGCCCCTCGTGGGGGAACGTTATGATTGTGGCTTCAGCTGTCATTGTGGCATCGTGACCTGGTAACCCAATGGAGGCAATGCAGGACAAGAAGCAGTAGGTGGCAGCGGCGGGTCTGAATTTCACGAACCAGCCAACTCTTTGGCTTCAGGCTTCCACTCACTATTGGTCAGACAATACCCTCTGGAAGCTGAAGTAATGATGTTCATAAGTAATTTTCAAGACAGTTTAAAAAAAAAACATCAGAATGTTGTTTCAATCTGTAAAGCTTCAATGTGGCTGGTAGCATAAAAGAAAAGTGGTATAAATTAATCACATTTTGTTTGATTGCTATGTGACTTTCTGTAAGTAAAAGATTCAGGAGCTGTTCTATGGAGCTTGAAGCCCAAGTTTGGTTTGTCATGTTTTCCCCAGGCCACCAACAGGGGATGGGGAGGTAGGGTAGACATCTCAGGTTGGGAAACTTCTGAGGATTTGTTGATGGGGCCTGGGAAGCACAGGGACGTCAGTGGAGTACACTGCCATCAAGTTCACCCTCTAAAACACCCATTTTCTCCAGGGGGAACTGATCTTTGTAGACTGGAGATAAGTTAGGGTTGCCGGACTCTAAGTTCCAGTGGGGGACTCCACTCCACCATGAACTAGCTGACTGGTGGAGAAAATCTCCCCTAAACAGGGGTGTCGCATGGGGGGATGCTCTGGTTTTTTGGCAAGTTCTATGGTTTAAGCCTCATTTAACCATAGTGTTTGCCCCAAAACCAGAACATCCCCCATGCAATGACCCCAGCACAATGACATCACTTCTGGGTGATGTCATCACATTGGGGACATCACACAACATCCCTGCCCACCCCAGAATGTCTCCCAGATCCCCCCACCAGATGGGATAGGGAACCTGGTAACCTTTAAATAAGCTGTAATTCTGGGGGATCCCCAGGTCCCACATGGAGGCCTTAGCTCAAACTCATCTTCAGATTCCTACCATTCCAGAGTGCTTTTGTTTCAGCTGGAAGTAGAATTTTCTCCAGAGAAGAAGTAGAAGTAGTAGTAGTAGTAGAAGAAGAAGAAGAAGACCGCTCACACCCCAATCTCTTAACAAGCAATATCAAACCAATATCTTCATTCTTTAATGGGAGCAATAAATCTTGAGTTCTTCAAGGTTGTTGACTATGACCTGTGTGCTATTCATTAAAAAAAAGACTAACACTGAGTGCTTTCACAGTGACTGTTTGCAAGTAGATTTTGCTATTCTTACACAGTACAAATCCGGTTGCAAAGCACATTATTTAGTGTGTGTGAACACACCTACTGAACAAAGGAAAAAAATCCATGTTTCAGTTATTAAAAAATACCTCAAAAAGTAACATGGAATGAATTAATATCCAGTTTTCCTGTTCAGCAGGCAGTCCTTACAGCAATCACAATATGACAGTTTACACAAGTTCTGGAAATGGTGCTAAATGATTGTGGAATATGTGGTATTGCCAGAAGTTACAGCCCACATGGGGAGGGATGGGCAGAGATGAAAGACCTACTGTCCCTTATGGAATCTTCCCTATATGTTCACCCTAATTCTGTTCCGTTATCAGGATTTAAAGCCCAGGCGTGTAACGGGGCCCAATTTGGGTCAGGACTGTGGTGAGTCAGGATTGGGAGTTTAAGCCTGCCACAACATTTTCCTGTCATGAAACAGCCTGGGGAGCCACCTCAGAAGTATGCTCTCAGTCAGAAGTCGGGGTACTTAAAATTCTGAGTACTTTATGAACTGTGTCTAGCTCTGGGGTTAACAAACTTGTTTTTTACTAAATAAAAGCTATGATTCATAACTAAAAAAAAAAAGTGTGGGTTAAGAGATGCCAAAAACACTGTTGGGCTCCCGGTAAACCAATGAAAGTCATAAATCGTGGCGAGACTAACAATTTCCCAGCCTCACGCTGCCTACTGTGATCAAAGCCGAATGAACAAACAGCACATGAAATGGAAGGATTTAAAGCAAATTAATACTGAGTACAAATCACTATGACCTTCTCATCTGCAAGCTTTATAGAAAAAGGAACGGAAGTTGCATGTAATCTGGATTCTGGTTTTTTTTGTTGCATAAGAAATGCCTTAAATTCTAAACTGGAGTTTGGTTCTGTGTCATCCCCCCCCCCCCCCCGCCCCTTTCTTGCTTCAGCTATATAGTTTTAAACAGTATAACAAAGTATGAGTCCAGTGGCAACTTAAACATATGGACTGAATGATTGAGCACAGGTATAATGGAGAAGAAGATTGTTTTTGTTAAACATACGGATGCAAATTTTTCTCTGGTCCTTGGGCAAAAAGATCACGCTGCAATTCAACTTAAAAACGATGAAGTTAAGCTGCAAATAAAGAAAGTATATTATGACAAGGAAAGGCTCATATTTGACAGGAATAATTTCCTTCATTGCTGCTTGCAAAGGAAATTGCTGACCTGGCTGTAAGGTTAACAGAAGAAACAATGGATATTTTGCATTTTTGCAAGCAGTTTTCAAGAATTACTGCAGGCACCTCTGGACGAGGGCGCATTGAGCTGTTTCACCTAGATTGTGGATTTTGCAGTGTTTCAGAGTGAGATTAAAATAATTAACTGTTGTTGGGGGGGGGGAGTATCACAGTAGTTCATGCAAAATAGTAGTAAATGAGTGCTGTAGGAGCAGCAGGATATTATTTATTTATTTACTTTATTTTTTACTTTATTTATAGACCGCCTGTCTCGCTAAGTCTTGAGGTGCATTACGGCTAAAAGCAAGGCACTAAGAAGTGTGCACGCAACAATTACTCCCGAGTGATTGTAAACATTAGACAACATTGCATTAAAAATGCAAAATAATACAGACGATGAAGCAGAAGTTACACAACGGGAGAACAGTGCAGCAAAACGTTATATTCCGTGCGATAAACAATTGTAGTAATACGGGACTACAGATTTAGAAAACAATACAATAAACATAGCATAATGTATACAATGAAGCCTGCCGTAAACTCCACTCATATTTCTCAAGACAGCTCATGGAGCATGGATGGGCAGAATTAGCATGGATGGATGGGCATGGATTAGCACGTGTCCTACTTTTCCTTCCTATGCACTGATAAGCTTGCCAGTCTCCAGGCGGGGCCTGGAGATCTCCCACTTTTACAACTGATCTCCAGCTGGCAGAGATCAGCTCCCCTGGAGAAAATGACTGCTTGGAGGGGTGGACTCTAGGGCATTGTACCCTGCTGAGGCCCCTCCCCTCCCCAAACCCCGCCCTCTCCTGGATGCACCCTCAAAGTCTCCAGGTATCTTCCAGTCTGGACCTGGCAACCCTACCCACTGGCTAGCTGGTCCGTGGTGGGGAGAGGCCTCCAAACTGGTGGATCCCCTGCTTGGACTTGGGGACTGTCAATTCTATATGCCAACTCCTATATGATAAGGGATCAGCTGGGAGTCAGCTTTGGATCACCTGTTTTGCTCTGTACCTAGTGGGGGAAATTTTCTCGCTGATCTGCCATCCTGGAAACTCTCAGACTTGTTGAGATGCAGCAAATGGGGCCCCAAGTGGGGCCAGTTGAGTTCCCTTCTCCCTACCCCATGCTGTTGGCTTGGGCTTCAGAAGAAAGGAGAAAAAATTGCGCTTCCTGCCTTCCCTTTTGCAACACATCCATTAAAAGCATTGCTTCTGTCCCCATGCAGCTTGGAACTCTTTTTTGCAAGTTCATTGTGTAGCTGTTTTGCTGAGGGGGTGAGGTAGATAAGAACAGATTCCCAACTTATGCCGCAATCAGCTGGAAGTAGGCAGCTGTTGGAGTTGCTCCATGCCATCCAAAGATTTTCCTGATCAGCCCACAGTCTGATCATGAATGTTGAAAAAGATGAGAGTTCATTTGCCAAACAGCTTCATTGAGAAATAAGTAGAATGTGGGTAGGATATACCACAACATGGCTGTCTCTTAGAGGTGGAGATTATTGTATTCTTTGGAGGGGGGGGCGGTTATGTCCAGCCTTTTTGATTCCTTGCACATCCCTAGATTTCCCCTCTCCTTCAATCCAACTCTTTGCCACCAATTTCCCTTTTTCCCACCCTCTGATCCTGAAATCAGATTGTCTGTTGATAATTGATTTGCATGGTGGGGGGAAGACTTAGATGTTCTGTACCTTACTCAGAGAACAATAACAAACTAAGTGCGACAGCAGCCATGGTGCATGAATAAAACATAACCTGGAACAGTGTGTAGGGAAACATTAGAAAATACTAACGTTGCTTATTTGCCGTATGTACAGTTGACTTTACTAAAGACAGGTCCTTTTGCTTATGGCCTTTTGTTTTCACTTTTTAGCTTCTGCCAACTGTCAAAAATCTGCAAGTGGACATTCAAAAAGAAGGGCTAACCAAAGTGATAAGGTGCCCCTGGAGTGCCAGGAGCTCGTCTCCCTGAAGGAAAGGATGGCCTTGTATCAGGCTGCTGTGACTAAAGTTGAAACCAGCAATACCTCTGCTAATGTAAGATATCCATACTTTCCATTAACTTGTTTTCTTAATGTACTATGCATTGCATATTCATACAATACGCTCTTCATATTCATATAATCAGTTAAAGACACAGCAAGTGCGTTGAACTGTAAGCAATAAGTTCTCTGTATTCCAGCTTGGTTTTCATTGACACGCTCTGGATTCATCCAGCAAGAAGGCATATAATCAGTCTGTGATAGAACTTTCACACAACCAAGTGGCTTGATCCACCTTCTGCCATATCCTGCTAGTTTAACTTACAGAACTTTAACTTACAGAAGTAAATTAGCCCGTTGGACTGAAGGTCATGCTCACACAGCTATAGACTAACTTCAGAATATTGTTCCTGATGGCCACAAAAAAAGCAACCCAAATAATATGAGCTACACTGGACCCAACTCTTCTGGATTTTATCTGGTGGTAATCGGAACGCATAAAGAACTGAACTCTTGGGTTTTGCTGCAAAAGTGTAGCTAATTCTCAGAAAGCTCAGAAAAACATAAATTGCTCTCTGCGGAGATAACAACTTGGGTCAGAGGGATCACCACTATGTACCCACTTGGGGTGCCTGTTTTCTGCTGACTTCCACTCTGCCAGCAAAAGAACATGCTCTGGAATTAATTTGTGCTAAGCTTCATATGAGAACTCACACCCACCACACACTAAATGAACTGGGAATAATTTTTTACCTTCAGAACCGTGACCTTGTTGGGTGAAAACCAAAGCAAAATTATAAAAAAATGTAAGAGGCATGTAAGACTAATTCATTTCATAACTCAATGGTGGATACTCCAATTAAGGACGTTTAAGAGTAAGTGAACTAAAACCGATAAAACGTATTAGGATTTAGCCCCGGAGGGTTCTTCGGTAGAAACCACTGACTGTCACTATATGGTGAAAAGGAGGAGAGGTAGTTAATTTCTTTACATTCTAGTTTGCTTTTCATTGATGAATGCTGGGTTTACATGGGAAGAAGATATAACTAATCACGATAGGCTTTCCACTCAGTCAAGAAGTAGAGCAATGCATTATCCTAATCCACCATCTGTCAGACCCCTGCTAGTTTAATTTGCCGATGTAATTGCACTGGAATGAGGAGGCAGCAGACGCAGGGGGGCCTTTCAGTCAGTGTTGTTCAAGCACGTGGCTGCTAACTGATTAACAGACCTCAGCAATATGAGGAGCTCATGTCTGCACCAGGCACTAGTAAGCTGCCAGTTGCTGTGTGCTTGCATAGTGATAACTGAGATAACTTCTGCTCCCACTACCTAGGCTTCCCAATCCCCAGGTCCCAGAGGGGGATCCCCTGGTTTTACAGGCTTCCCCCCTCCCCCAGCCAGCTGGCCGGCAGGGAAGCCCCACCCCCATAGCCATCATGCACCTCCATGAACGATTCCCATAGGGAATGATGGGAATTGATCTGCGGGTATCGGGGGCTCTGGGGGGGGGCTGTTTTTTGAGATAGGGGCACCAAATTTTCAGTATAGCATCTAGAGCCTCTCCCCAAAATACCCCCCAAGTTTCAAAAAGATTGGACCAGGGGGTCCAATTTTATGGGCCCCCAAAGAAGGTGCCCCTATTCTTCATTATTTCCTATAGAAGGAAGGCATTTAAAAAGATGTTCAGTCCCTTTAAACGTGATGGCCAGAACTCTCTTGAAGTTCAATTATGCTTGTCACACCCTTGCTCTTGGCTCTGTCCCAATGTCTCCTGGCTCCACCCCCAGAGTCTCCTGGCTCCACCCCCAAAGTCCCCAGATATTTCTTGAATTGGACTTGGCAACCCTACCACTACCACCAGCTTATTCTTATTGGTAAGGCTGTGCAGTCATGTCCAGTGGTCCTTGACAACAGCCACCTTATGATCTAACTTGTAGAAAACAGTCCAACCTTGATCAGAAACATGCAGGCCTAATTTTGGCAGGAGCTCACAGAAGCGAAGCTCTGGAACCTCTAAATTTTATTGTGCTTTTTCTTCCCCCCCCCCGCCCCAAATACTTGCTTCTGGGCTTCATTGTTCCAACCTCCTGTGAGGATTTTGCTGAACTCTAAGATCTGACAAACTTCCTAATATTTTCCTCACAAAAAAAATGGGGAAATAACCAAAACACATAAAGCAGACAGATTAAAATCTTCCTCATGCCACTGTGACCACATAGGAGAAAATAATTTTAAAAATATGATGGGTGTAAGGTTTTATTGAATTATAATTCAAGAAGCATTTTAGGGTAGATGCTGAGCTGATATAATTTAGTACACCTTCCGGTGATATCAGGGGTGTGTGGCATATACAAATGTGTTGTGCTAATGAGATCCAGCACTTCTTTTTCTATAAAATGATCCCGGGGAACATGGAGTAGACCAATGGGGGGGAAAGGGTTGATAACTTAGAATATTTTAGCCACAGCCTCTCTCCCACCAGTTCTGTGGGAATGGTTACAGTCAGGAATATGTCTTCTGTCCCCAGTCCTATACACTGGGGTCACTGGAACCAAAGAGCCGTTTTTATCCTGCAACTTAATGCTGTACCCAAATGCATCCCGCTTTTCCAGTGTGAGTCAGCCATTTATTGCCATAGGGAAAAATAAAGACACTGCGTTCGAAGAGAACTTTGTGAAGAAATGAACTCTTGTCCTCCACCTCTGCTGTCAGAACACTGCCACAGGCAGCCCCACCGATTTCTCTGCAGTATGCAGACTCACTGCCCACAGGTGTGCATCCGTCCATCTATCATGACAACAGGCCATTAAATAAAAGTAAGGTTGCCGTTATACTTGACCTTCGACAAGTACTTTGTTCAGAATTCATTTTAAACCTCAACATAATATTTATTTTATTTATAGTGCTTTTCTACCCGAGAATGTATTACCATCTTTTAAAAATTACATGGGTTTCAATAAAAAAAACTGACAGATAATAATGCATATTATGTATTATACTGCTGGCCTTTTGCAGTGTTTCTTTGAGTTCAATATTTTTTTTTCCTTCTTGCTGCTCTGCAACGTATAAAAGCTGTTAGAACTGGCTTAGTCAGTGTAGAAAATGAGGTATATTTGCCATGTTGTCGCTCGATGAACCAAATGCAAAGCAGGCGAATGTGAACATTTCTATGCCGGCAGCAGATTTTTAAAAGCGTAATAATAATGATGATGATGATAAAGAGTGTGCTTTCTTCACTGTTTGCTAGTTAATCAATGGCAGGGTTTGGGCAAGCCTGCAGTACAGCTACGGCTGTCTTTGGCTATAAGGGAAAGCAAGAGGAATGTTACAAGATCATTAGGATAAATAGTCATTTGTAATGAAGATAGATGTCCAGGATCCCAGGGAGATGTGGGAGCTGTGGAAAACCTGATGCATGCTACTTCTTGAGGAATGATACTTGCAGTTTAGATACAGATGTTTTCAGTGAGGGAGGGGACCTCCTTCCTAGTCCGTGTATAGCAGTGAGCTACATACCCCGCCCAGTCGATCCACAGACATGACATGCAGCCCTGCTCCCAATAAGGCTAAATTACAGATTTTCCAACTTTTCTTCTGAACAACAACTGGAGGAGGCCATTCTGAGTGGAATGGAGGATGATTCTCTTTTTGTGTTTGGGTGGATATAACATGTAGACCATTTTTTCTGCTCACAGAGCAGTCACAATCTCCTTTACCTCCCCCCCCCCCCCAACAAACACCCTGTGAGGTAGGTGGGACTAAGAGAGCTCTTACAGCAGCTGCCCTTTCAAGGACAACTCCTACGAAAGCTATGGCTGACCCAAGGCCATTCCAGCAGGTGCAAGTGGAGGAGTGGGGAATCAAACCCGGTTCTCCCTGATAAGAGTCCACACACTTAACCACTACGCCAAACTGGCTCTCTTTTGTTTTGTTGTCCCTAGTATAAAAGACACAAGTTCCCTTAGCTCTGTGAGAAGACAAGTACCCTGAGAGGGGTGATTTTTCTGAGGAAAGCCAACTGGCAGAGAAAGAGTTAAGCAGTTCTTCCTCTGCACCCACCCTTTTTCCAGTACTAACTCTGCCCCCTCCTCCAGTGGCTGGGGATGTTGGGCTGAATCTAGCCAGCTTTTTCATTCAATTTTGCCCAATTCCTCCCCCCCCCCACTACTATAGCCTTCATCCCACATGATTTTGTTAGGTGCACATTCTGTGATCTTCAGCCTAACCTCATTGAGTTATGGCCCTCTTCCCTTTTACACTGGCTGAAAAGTTGGTTGGATCCAACCCATCAGCTATAATCGCATTTCTGCAGCCTAACTGTGCACAGGATTGTGGCCATGGACTGTCACCCCTGGATTTCCGCCAACATTTAAAACAAATAAAATGAAAAGCAGCCATAAGGTGCATTATATCCTCCTGAAATCCCTCCCCTAAGCCAAGCCCTGCCCTACCAAGGCTCCAACCATCGAATCTCCATGAAATTCCCAACCCAGTGTTGGCAACTTTACCTTGTGCTGTTTCTGCATTCAAAACCCCTCCTTCCGAGTTGCGTTACAGCCGGGATTTAAACTATAGAAGCTTGCACAAATGGAATATACAAAACAGACTTATGTAACCAGTCGTTTCTGCATTCCTTTTGATAAAAGAATGCGCATCTCAGTCTTCGACTACATCAGTGAAAGAAAAGTCAATGGACTCAAACTTGTCCAACTGTTAGGGAACAGCTGTCTATATAGCTGACAACAAGCATTTATAAAACCATGAAGGGCAATTTTTTTCTTCAGTTCCTGTACCCAAGTTTGAAATTTAGCAGGAAATGTCTTTGCTGAGGGTACTATGAGACCCGTTTAAAATGTTGGGAATTTATTTTTAATCAGACATAGCGGATTTTTAATTGATGAGGCTATGAGGTAAGGACATAGTTTTTTCCATTTTTTAAATACTGTTTTGGTTCCTGCCAGCCTCTGAATAAAGAATGAACCAGAATGTAGTAAAAATGGCCTTTCTTGCCTCAAAATGAGTAACTAACATTTTAATGAACAAAAGCGGTTAGTCAATGTTTCCTTCAATATATCAAACACACTGCTATGCTGTTTTGGTAACATGCAAATTTACTAAAGCTGAATACATTAATCAGTTAAAAGTCAAATGCTTAATCAAGCAATTTCAAAGGGTTGGATCTAACTTACATTTTCACTGGCGAAACAAGGAGGAAGGTGTACCCTTTGACCACCCAAAAGGCTGGGACCTGCGATCTTGGGACCTGCCTGGACAAAACCCATGGAGGGTGGGAGTTGTAATAAGGAGGAGAATTGGGAGAGATTGAGAAAAAAAGTTGATGATAGCACATCCAAATTCTTTATTCAGTTGATGACCCTAATCATTGGGTTGGTTAATGCTCCCTCTAAGCCAGAGATGGCCAAACTGCTTAACGTAAGAGCCACATAGAATAAACATCAGATGTTTGAGAGCTGCAAGGGAAGGAAGGAAGGCTGGCCGGCTGGCTCTTGGACAATTAAAACAGCATAATAAAACAGCATCCTGAGACAAATAAAATATATCATAAAACTGGAGACAACTGACAGGAGATAAGATATCCATCTTCATATATTTGAAGGACATATAAAGGATGGAGTGGAGTTGATTTTTGTTGCCCCAGAAAGATGAACCAGAGCAAACTGACTGAAATTGAATTGAAAGAGGTTTTAGCTTAACATTAGGGAAGAATTTCCTGACAGTTAGAGAAGTACCTCAGTGGAACAGGCTTCCTCAGGAGGTAGTGGGCTCTCTTTCTTTGGAGGTTTTTCAAACAGAGGCTAGATGACCATCTGACAGCAGTGCTGTTTCTGTGAGCTTAGGCAGATCATGAGAGGGAGGGCAGGAAGGGATGATGAGCTATCAATGTGCCCTTTTATTATAAGCCTAGGGTAATGCCAATCACCACTTTGTGGTCAGGAAGGAATTTTGTTCCAAATCTGATTGGCCAGGGATACTGGAGGCTTTTGTACTGGAGGAGGAGTTGTAAATTTCCTGCATTGTGCAGGGGATTGGACTAGGTGACCTTTGATGTACCTTCCAGCTCCATGTTTCTATGTTTTTAAGCATAAAACCAATGAAAAAATGAAGCTAAAACACACATATAAAACAGGGCAGTGAATCAAAACACAACAGAAAGAAGGGACCACTGAGGAAACACTAAACAAAACAAAAGTCTTCACTTACTGGTTGAGGTCAGTAATTGAAAGGGACAAACAAATATCTCTGGAGAGGGAGTTACATAATTTTGGTGCTGTACATGAAATGGATGTAAGCAGACAGTATGTGGTCCCTCGTCCTTTTTTGTCCTTAGGAATGGATTGATGTTTCATGCATGGTTAGTCAATGCAGACTATTGTTTCATGTCCCATGATGCAGTTGGAAGGGTCATGGCACAGCAGCCTTGCAGAAACCAAGGTTTGTGTGTGATCAGTGGATTCTAGAAATCTTATTCATACCTCCTTGAATGCTATGCGGGAAGAAAAGTGAGGTGTATAAATATGTAGTAAATAAAAATTAATTTTCTCTTATATGTTTCACTTGGAATAAATTCTACTAGGGCTTTTGTGTGACAGAGAGATCTATAATTAAAAAGGGGATTTAATGGAAACCTGTAATCTCTCTTAAAATGGAAGGACTATATTAAGAATTCTAGATACCTATGCATTATAAATTAACTGAATATTGAATGTGCTGTGCCATTTAAAGACTCCAGACTTAGTCCAATCTAATGCTGAAATCAGCGCTAGTTTTACTTGAACAGGATATCCAAAAGGATGGGGGATATTTTCCAATGGCCTTTACATAAGTAACATTCAGTGGAGAGCTTAAAGTGTGCGAGACTAAAATTGCTCACCACAAATCACGGGAAATTCACTGGCTTGTGCTAGGCATGCATGAAATGGCCACTTGCTAATATAACTGACTCTTCGCATTTGCTCTGCCAAAACATAGATCTTCAAACATAACATTGTGTCTTTTGCATCCTTTGGAACGCAAGCCTGTTTTGTTAAGACATGGCTAGTTGCTCCTCAGATATATGTACTAGCTACCCAAAATGACTTGGACATTTCAAAGAAATTACATTCCCTACTGAATCACTAGCTGCTACAGTGTTTCTAAGAAATGTGTCAGATCTGGTGCCATCAGTTGTTTAGTGTCCTGTTGTGAAAACCTCATTGTTAAGAATGCAAGGAAAAAGACTCAACTCTCAGAGGAGAGCATTTGGGGAGGGGGAAAGGACACCTTGAGTTTGATGGTTTCCAAAAGGAGACAAGCCTGCAGTGTAACTTTTATTGCCAAGTAGAGACGATCAGCAGGAAATAGCCTAAGTGTTGGGGGGGGGGGGCAGGAGAGCAGAACTGTCATGAATGTTGTGTTGTGTTACCAATAGGGTTTCCAGCTCTGGATGGGAAATACCTGGAGACTTTGGGGTGGAGCTTGGGGAGACAGGGTTTGAGTGGGGAGAGGCCTTGGCAGAGTATAATACTATAGAACCCACCCTGTAAGGCAGCCATTTTCTCCTGGGGTTCTTGGTTATCTGGAGATCAATTGTAACAGCAGGAGATCTCCAGGTGGTACCTGGAGGTTGGCACACCTAGCTACCAAGGAATGGCAGTTAGAAAACTGTTTAATATGGTAGGCTGGCACACGACACCATAACCTGTTGTCAGAAAAGATGACATGTTTTGTGAGTAAGATTTGCAGCCTTGAACCTGTGAAGTCCCTGAGTGAACATATTCCGGTTCAAAACCTATTTTTGTCCTGCAAAATCTCACAAAGCTCTGAAAATAAATAGTTTCCCTGCAGTTCTAGAAAATCAAGTGCACAATGTACATTTGTAATGTGAGCATTCATCTATTTTTCATAGTTTTAATATACAAGGATGTGAGGACTAAATGTGACAATTTATCAGACTTGTATTACAGAGTCAAACAGACTCGTCACCCCATCTGCCCTTTAGCTGTTATTAAACAATATAACAGTGTGCAAGAAACAAATGGAATTAATATACTCAGGCAAAGTACACGCTACACTACTGAATTAAATGCATTCGGATCACTCCTGAAGAAAAACAAAAAGGGACCCTCAGGTTCAGGAATGTCAAGACAGGTATGAAGGAAGCAGCCTCCCCAAAGTATGGGCTTCCTCACCAGCTGTATATCAATAAATATGGGTTAGATTGTGCCACATATGATGCAATACATATGTGGACCTTTCACAGTGCAACAGAACCAATCCACATATAGAGATCCAAGAGATGGAGGCCGCTATAGGTAAAGAACACAAGAAGCAGATGAAAGAGCCAGCATGGTGGAGTGGTTAAGACAGAGTGGCGGACTCTGATCTGGAGAACCGGGTTTGATTCTCCATTTCTGCACATGAAGCCTGTCAGATGTTGACCTTGGGCCAGTCACAGTTCTCTAGAATTCTCTAAGCCCCACCCACCTCACAAGGTGCCTGTTGCGGAGAGAGGAAGGGGATGTGATTGTAAACTGCTTTGAGAGACCAGTATAAAGACACAAAAGATTGTCTCCACCGAGCTAACGCTGTCAAAAAAAGGATGTTTTTTCAAACATTATTATTTCTTATGAAATTTATTATAAATAAAGAACCGTTACAACAATAACTTTAATTAAAGAAAGACTCCGATGCCTGGTTGGTGCACACAGGTTACAAACAATGAAATAATCACAATACAGTTCCTTCGCAACAAAACATCCAGTAATCACCAAAATAAAGTCTCTTAAGTTCTTGTATTCAAAATAGGTGAAAATTCTGGATAGAAGCCAACAGTCAAGTTGATTACACGTTCTGTGATGTTTTGCTTTTCGGAATTTGTCCTTTATCAGATCAGTTTTGGCTATTAAAGTGAGAACTATAAATAACATGCAATATTATATATCCACAAACCTTGAAGAAAGAATAACAAATTACAAACCATAATTTATTTCAAGGCTTATATTAAAGTTTCTAATTTGTTATTCTTTCTTCGTTTGTGGATATATAATATTGCATGTTATTTACAGTTCCCACTCCGAAACGCGAAACATCACCAGAATACGTAATCAACTTGACTGTTGGCTTCTATCCAGAATTTTCACCTATTTTCACCTCTTTTGAATACAAGAATTTAAAAGACTTTCATAAGAGAAGTATTTTATTTTGGTGATTACGGGACATTTTGTGAAGGAACTGTATTTTGATTATTTCATTGTTTGTAATTTGTTATGCGCCTGTGTGCGCCACCCACGTGCCAGAGCCTGTCGCTGCGGGCTCTTTAATGAATGTTATTATAAGTTCTCTACTTAAAACCAGCTTCATAAGAAATAACGGTGTTTGAAAAACCATCCATTATTTTGACAGTGATGACTTGGTGGAGACAATCTATTGTGTCTTTATACTGGTTTACTTGTTACGAGGGTTTCCTTATATTGTTTTTGAACTGCTTTGAGATACCTTATGGTAGAGAAAAGCAGGGTATAAAAACCTTCCTCCTCCTCTTCCTGCCAGATTGTCATGATCCTAGGCCTAGGGAAGCCTATAAGCTCCAGGGAAGCCTGTATTAAAGTAGCTACAGGGCCTACATTTTCCAGGATCCCTTCTGTCCCTCTGATTGGGTAGGCAGCAGTTTTGGAGGGAAAACTTGCCCAGTGAAGATCGGATGGGTGGAACCTGGGAAGACAGAATAAATAAGCCTAGCTGGAAAGAGAGCTTGTTATCTCTGAAAAGACTGGGCTGGAGGTAGGGTTGCCAATCCCCAGGTGGGGGCAGGGGATCCCCTGGTTTGGAGGCCCTCCCCCCACTTCAGGGTCATCAGGAAGCGGGGGGAGGGGAGGGAAATGTCTGCTGGGAACTCTAATATTCTCTATGGAGATTTATTCCCATAGAAAATCACGGAGAATTGATCTGCCGGTATCTGGGGCTATGGAGGGGGCTGTTTTTTGGGGTAGAGGTACCAAATTTTCAGTATAGCATCTAGTGCCTCTCCCCAAAATACCCCCCACGTTTCAAAAGGATTGGACCAGGGGGTCCAATTCTATGAGCCCCAAAAGAAGGTGCCCCTATCCTTCATTATTTCCTATGGAAGGAAGGCATTGAAAAGGTGTGCCGTCCCTTTAAATGTGATGGTCAGAACTCCCTTTGGAGTTCAATTATGCTTGTCACAGCCTTCATCTTGGCTCCACCCTAATGTCTCCTGGCTCCACCCCCAAAGTCCCCAGATATTTCTTGAATTAGACTTGGCAACCCTAGCTGGAGGAGTCTATAGCTGGGGAGAGATCCCTCACCCAAAAGGGCTGGTGAGTCTTTGTCATTAGAGGGAGGGAATGTCTAGTTAGTTGCATCAGAGCTTGGGTTGCCAGGTCTGTGTAGGAAAATACCTGGAGACTTTTGTGGGTGAAGCTGGGAGAGAGCGGGGTTTGGGGAGGGGAGGGGCCTCAGCATGGTACAATGCCATAGAGTCCACCCTTCAAAGTAGCCATTTTTTCCAGGGGAGCTGATCTCTGCCAAATGGAGATCAGTTGTAAAAGCGGGTGATCTCCAGGCCTCACCTGGAGGCTGGCAAACCTAGCTCAGGGCTTTTATTTCTTTGTACCAACCGTTACTGTTTTCATATTTACTGTTGCACTAAAAATTTTACAAACCATTTGTTTTTGAGCACTTATAATAAACATGTTATCGTTATACTGCCCGGGTCCTCATGTCTCTTCAGTCATAGATAAAAGGTTTTAATAAGAAGGAATACACAGGGGTTGGTTTCTGGGCCCTCCCAGACAGACCCTTACCAGAGTGGTGGCAGCAGCCAGCGGAAGGCCCTTCCTGGTTCCCTGCTGTGTGACACAGGTAGTGGTGGAGAAGGACTAAACCCTGGCAATGTCAGAGGGCAGTTTTTGGAAACCATAACCAGTGTCTATCAATAAGATACCTAATGGCACACTTACTGTTATGCTTCCTCCATTCACAAGACCAGTTTAAGCTGACATAAACAAAGGAAGGGTTAATGGGTAATGGGGAAGTCCTGATCGACTTTGGTTCATTAATTATAAGTCTGCTTGTTGTTTAGTCCATTTTGTTTGTTTAAAACCAATAGCTGTCAAGACTTGACACGCGCTACAGAATAGACAAGGACCAATCTCCCTCCCTCCCCCCCAAAAAATATTAATTGATGATGATTAGTCATAATTATAACTAAGTAGCTTCTGAAGTATTGCAGATGGCCAAGGTTTAGAAAGGGAGGTTTTCAGGATCTCAGCAGAATCTCCAGTTTCCAATCTGTCGTTGAAGGCTTGGCTTTTAACTTGCTTTGTGACTCCGTAATCAGTGCCTGAACAGATTTCTTCCCAAACACCAAGTGATGTCTCCATTATTGCACTAATCCTTTAGCATTATGGAAGAGGCCTTTGAGACCTCACATGTTGGTTTTGAAACGAGATTAATTTATAGCTATATAACAACAGAATCTCTTCCTTGTCTCAGAACACCTGATGGTATAAAGTTGTTAATGGCACTGAAGAAGCTGTGGATTAGGGGATTCTGAAGGCTGCTTATTGTTAGTATGCCTTTAATCTTTTAAATCAATGAGGTAATATTACCACAGTGAGCTTCCAAGAATGAAATCTAGATAATGTATAGCCCATTCATATTTTAAGCATTTTGCTGATTTTATTTTACTAATGGATTTTGCTGTGTTATAAGTTTGTCATGACTTATGGAGAAATGTATGTGAATGAGGTGCTGCTGGAATAAAATTAATAAAGTTGACCAAGAAAGTGGCTAAAAGTACTTTACCTAAGTACAACACATTTCTGAAAATTGCCTATGAATATTTTCCATGTTTCCCTTTTGTACGCTTTTTAATATTTAATAATGTTCTTGCATTCTCCTGGGGAGGGGGGAGAATATATATATTTTTAAAAAAAAATACCAACAAAATGAATCAGTGTAATTGGTAAGATCTGGCACTATCAAGTTGTAGCTAGGAAAAATTCCAAATAACTATTAATTTTCAAAGTGTATGGGCTGCGCACATTAAAATAAATGCCTTTATGCTTGAAATTAAAAATTAACAGGCATGCAAACATCCGTAGCACTCAGATTTTTTTGTAAATTTAGTAAACAACTTCATTTTGTTTATCCCACCAGGCTCTGGAGGGATCAGAGGCTTGCAGGATACCTGGAGGCTTAGCAAGTGTGAAGAACCAATTTGAAAAAGGAGAAACCGTCTCATCCCAGAATGCACAGTTCCAATACCAGCATAAATCTGTACAGGTAAACTGTGTGGCATTCGTCATCATAGTAATTAGTGGCCTTCAGGGTAACATTAATATGAAATCAAGTTCACCCGTGGCTGTCCAGTTTAAATCAGAAGTGATTTTATGTTGCTTTACAAAGACATGGAAACTCCTGTTGTTCCAGTGTTTTCACACATACAAACACACAATCTGAGAATGACAATGTCCATAGTTATCTGTGAGGAAATACTTAATGGCTTCTGAGGGCCATCATTGGTCCTCAAAATAAAAGGTTCCCTCTGGGCTCCCAGTTTTTAAAGAAAATTAAAAGGGAAAGGAGGAGAAGAAAGGTGGTGAACAAGCAGCCAGAAAAGTATAAACCCCTTTGAACTGGACTGGCAACTCAGACAAAGACCTTCCTCCCTCCAAACACACACATACTGCGAAAGGAAGGGAAAGAAGCTTAAAGGGAGCAGAGCAGGAAAATGAAATCCAGATTCTCTCCCTTTGGAAAACATAGTGCTCTTTTGCTGTGAGAGGCAGTCTACTCTGATTTGAGTCAAGCAAAGTGTTAACGCAAACAGTTATGAATTCCTAGAGAGGCTTTCAGCTGTTGCAGGAGCTCTGAGATTTCAGCCATGGTTCAGATCATCAGGTATTATGTTGGGGTGTTCCCATACTCTTATACAAGAACAAAATGTGGCAGGTGGACCACCTGATTTCTTGGACCCCCAGGACAATCCAATCATGGGGGGGGGGGGGTTTAAACCTCCTTGCCTCCTACTCACTTCATTGGCTGTTGCTGGCAAAACATACAATGTTATGATGTCAGCACACCATTTCACTGTTACAGAGAGGTGAAAGAAAATGTCACACACACACACACACACATATCCATAGTGTTCAGGACAAATCCCTTTTCTGGCTTTAGCAAGTCTTTCATTCAAAAGGCAGCCAGGACTAAAGCATTCACTTTTCTTTAACTAAAAAGTAATGAGATACTTCTCAGATGAGGCAGTTTTCTAGATATGCATGCATATTTAAATTTTTTGTTTTACATGTGCCATTGTATCCTAAGGTCAAACAACAAAATAAAACCACAGCTCTCATTGCAGAACACCAAATCAAACTTACATCTGATCTATGGCCTAAAATACATGAAAAATGTAAACCACATCTTTGGTGTTATAATTCATTATAAACTGTCTGTTGGTGTTTTGCATATATTTTACTTGAAGCGATGCTAAGCTGTTCTCATTGGGGAAGAGTTTGCTATTTCCTTTGTGTTTAAATTTAATCAGCTTCTCTAAACAGATCAAAAATGGTACAGAAGAACCCAGATGCTACACAAAGCCATATAAATGTAGGTTCCAAATGTTGGTTTAGATAAGAGGTTTATGTATTTTATTACTTCATTATCATATATCATTAAAAAAAACTGTTGCAGCCAAAGTAATGATTTTTGGGGAGTATATGAGAGATCGTGGAATGAAACTCATTGCATTCTCTATGCACTGTTCATTTTGAAAATAATAGTAATGGCTTGATAAACAGCCACATTTACTCTAATGCTTGGCGCTCATCTATGAAACAACAAAGCATTGTTAGTCTAAAACTCTGCAAGCACAAAAATAACACTCCTGTGGACTCAGAGTAGTTAAATCAAGGTCACCCGCCCACAGGTTCATTGTCAATTAGGGTATTTAGCCAATAAGTTCACAGTGAGACAGTTAACTGCCTTTGAATGACAAGGTGAGCAGGTTTTATTTACATAAAGACAGAAATCCCAAGGCAGAGGTTTTTTTCCTCTGAAGAATACATGAATAATTAGAAACAATACTAGGAAATGCTTTCCTTAAGTCTAATGCTGGGGAATATGTCAGTGAAATCATGGGTCTGCCAATGCAGAATCACGATAAAGTCTTTCACAATCTGTGAAGAGGTGTTACCGGTATATCATATCTCAGGGAATGCAAGCAGACTTCAAAGCGGTGAGAAGCAGAAAGAAGACTCTTGCATACATTCATAATTATTATTTTTTTAAAAATGTCATCATGTAGTTCTAGGAATCCCAGCCTCCAGGTGGGACCGCAGGGGATCCTCTGGAATTACAGCTGATCTCCAGATATCAGTTCTCCTGAAGAAAATGGATGCTTTGGAGGGTGGACTCTATGGCAGGGGTGTCAAACTCATTTGTTATCAGGACCAGATCTGACATAAATGAGACCTAGAGCGTTTTCGCACGGAAGAGCCGCAAAGTACCGCGGCTTTTGCGTCGCAAATGTAAACTGGCCAAAAACCAGTTTACATTTGCGACACAAAAGCCGCGGGACTTTGCAGCTCTTCCGGGTTCTGCGGAGCAATTAGTGCGAAATCCGCGCAGACGCTGCGCGGTGAAGAGGGACGTCGCTCCCGAGTAAGGTCAGTGCGAAAACGCCCCTAGTTGGATGAATTGTCTGGCCCTGGTGAAAGTGAGCAGACAAAGTGTGAGAGGCAGGAGGTCCTCAGCTGCACACAGACTCAGCTCTGGAGATGGCAGTGTCTTACAGAAAAACAAGTTCATGTAAAAAAGGCCTAGAAACTGCATTTCTTAACGTCTTTGTTGACTTCCATTTTGTATATCTCAAATTGGAAAGTAGTTATGTTAGCCTGTTGCAACAAAACAGACTGGAAATATAACATTTTAAAGATGAATATGTTTTAGGATTGCATAAGCTTTGGTGGAGCCCACTTAGTCCTCTAAACTCCTTTCTCCAAAGTGAGGTTCTGATACCTGATTAAGATTAGAGGAATCTTAATTCGAAGTCATAATTCTGATGATTGGGCCATAGACGTTGCAGAGAGTCACCCAATACATCAGAGACCAATTTCTCTTCTGTGCAGCTATTTTGTAAATCCATTCATCTTTTAAAGGTATCCCACTAGGAAAAGAATTCACTAATATGCAGCAGGATCTTCCCATTGTAAAAATGTTCTTATATTTCCGCATCAAAGCTACACTAATGCTCTCCCCGTGGACACTCAGAACACTGTTTACATATCTCATTGGTAATCAATGTATGCATATATTTCTTTGAGTGGTGTTATTACTTCAGTGTCCAAGGGGGAAAATGTAAAAGACATGGATGCTATATACAAATGCATCTGCTCTAAATTATTGTTGAATGTATTAAAAATATCTTACACAACAATGCGATTATTATTTTCTAAAGATGTTAAAAGAGCTTAGGAGTTGGACTTCAATGAGGATTAAACCACATGTGTTATTTGATTTTTAAAAGCAATGATGAAGGAGGGAAGGGTCATATGATTGTGGCCGAAATGGATCCCCATTAGGTTACCAGCTCTGGGTTGAGAAATACCTGGAGATTTTTTTGGGGGGGGGGGGATTTTGGGGAGGGAAGGGTTTGAGGAAGGGAGGGGAGTAGAATATAATGCCATAGAGTCAACCCTCCAAAGAAGCCATTTTCTCCAGGGGGACTGATCTTGGTTATCTGGAAATTAGTTGTAATAGCAGGATATCTCCAAGTGCTACCTAGAGTTTGCCAACTCTTATCCCCCACACTTGCACCCTGTTATAGAGAAAAAATGCAAAGAGTAGAATTAAAAGATTGTGAGATGCTGGTAGTACAGTCTGCGGCTATTTCTGTGTAAGACTTAAATATGGTCATCAGCCATTTATGTTGTGACTAGTCACCATGTACTTATCTATGTGTTTTAAATAGGAACCTAACAGCCTGTTCTTTAATCTCATGGGTCTTTTGCAAGGTAGCCAGTTCTCATCTCACTACCACACTCACCCACTGGGTGGTCTTAGGCAAAAACCATTCTCTCTTAGTCCCCATCTAAAACATTTGACAGCCAGTGTGATAGAGTGTTGGGCTAGGAGCTGGGAGAGGTGGGGCAAATTGCCTTTTAGCCATGATGTTTGCTTCATGACCTTTAGCCAGTTGCTTTCTCTTTCTACCAGCCTAACCTAGCTCATAAAGTTGTTGTGAGAATTAAATGAGGTAGGTGAGAACTATGTATGCTGCCCTGAGTTCCTGAGAGTCAGTTTGGTGTAGTGGTTAAGTGCATGGACTCTAATCTGGGAGAACCAGGTCTGATTCCCCACTTCTCCAGTGCAACTGCTGAGTGACTTTGGGTCAGTCACAGTTCTTGAAAGAGGTGCTCTCTCAAGAGGTTCTTGAAAGAGCTCTCTCAGCCCCATCTACCTCACAGGGTGTCTGTTGTGGGGAGGGGAAGGGAAAGGATATTGTAAGCCACTCTGAGACTCCAAGTGAAGGGTGGGATATAAATCCAATCTCCTCCTTCTCCTTGAGATAAAAACCCAACCTTGGATTCTTCACAGGAGATGATGCAGCCTTCTCCCCTTTTCCTCTTATTTTTGGTCACCTTTAAGTGCGATGCCCTTTGACCTGCTCTGTTCCACTGCTGAAACCATTGCTGAGATCACTGGGAAGGTTTTTTTTCCTCCCAGGACCATTTTTGTTGACCCATTGTACAGCATTTTGTATTTACATTTTTTTAGTTTGTAATTAGTGGGCTGATTTCTGCATATGAGGGTTTAGCATAATCAAAACGTAGACACCTGCCTAAAAATCATTGTGGAGCTCAGCCATGTATCTTCAGAGTCTTTCTTTGACTTGTCCTGTGCCATATTTCCAACTGATGAAGCTTTCTCTTTGGTTACATCTGGCATCATAAATAATACACATTGCTAGTGAAAAATAGGTGCTTGCCATATGACTTAACATTCTCTGGCAGTAATGTACCGCACTATCTCTGGATGCAGTCACAACCAGTACTTGTCCCTTGTGCATTCAATTCACTGAGAGTACTACACCCAAGGCTAAAAATAAGTGCATATTGAAACACATGTGGTAGCTTTAGCCCTGGAGGTATATGTGACACATGAAGAGAGAGTCGCCTCCAGCCAAAATCTAATTTATGCATCACCTCCACCCTACTCCTAAAACTTCATGAGTTGAGGCTTTGTGTCCGCAGAACTTCCAACACCTCTTAAGGGAATCCATATCTTCTTTTGCCATCACAGGAAATTATTCTATTTCTTTTAATCAATGTGACACTTTCCCCTTTTGAAAGATCTCAAGCACATTTAAAAATTGAGAACGTTCTGTTGCCCTATTCTAAATCAGGCTTCAAATATCTAAGGTGAACAGATGCATTGTCCTTGTTTGACTTCTTATTTTGTATTCTTCTGATATTATTTTGTTTCCCTCTTATATGAACTGAAGCCATGAGACTTTACTTCCATGCCATTTTGTGTTGACTTGTATTGCATTTTCCCTTTGTCATCTTTCTGTCCACAAACTCCATATAGCTGAAATCCTAGTTAAAGCAGAAGCCGTAGCAAATAAAATTGCCTCCTAAAAACTTTCAAGGATGACATCACTTTCAGAAAGCTCTCAAGAACGTGGGAACCATATTGAAAAGACCAAGCTCTAGCAGATGTCAAGTGGACAACCTTTTAATGGGGGAACGTCCAGAAAATGGCAACCTAAGGACCACAATTAACTCACAGGGACATATGGAGAGAGCCAGTTCTTCAGATATGTGGTGCTGAGGCCACAAAAGGCTTGAAGTGTTAGGACGAGAGTTGTTGAACCAGATGCTGCTGGCCAGGGCTTTTTTTTGTAGCAGGAACTCCTTTGCATATTACATAAAATAGAATAGATAAAAATACATAAAACCAAAATTTTAAATCATAATTTAGAACTACTTTATTCAAATGTAGTCCTAAATAAACGCATCTACAGCTGCCCCCTAAATATTGAAAGTGAGGGGACCAGGTGCACCTTCCTGGAGAGGTTGTCGCATAATCATGGGGCTGCCACTGAAAAGTCCCTCTCTCTTATACCCACCAAACAATTTTCTTTGATTGATGGGATTAGGGATGGACAGGAACTGGGAAAATGCAGTTTGGTTTGTGGTTCATGGCATGCCCAGTTCATGAACGATGAACCCTTATGTACTTTTAGCCACCTTTCATGAGGTGGTAGAATGCCCCCCCCCCCATGTGCTAGAGACACAAAACTCCCAGAGGATCTCTGGCTGATTCTCCTCTACTTGCCCTCCAAATTTAGTGATGATTGGATTTACAGGGTCTGCTACAGTTCTCTAAAGAAGGTGCCTCCAGGAAAATGCTTTCTGGGAGTGATGACGGGCAGTCATTTTCCCAGAAAGCACTTTCCTAAGGAGACTTTCTTGAATGCCATCGAAGGAGAAAATTAGTGAATCTCTCTCCCCCTTGAGCAGAAGTAAACATGGGAAGGCAAATATGGAGATACCAGAGATGAAAAATGAGCAGAACGTATAGAAAACATATTTTATAAAGTAACTGGAGAAGAGAAATCAATTCTTTGTGTGCAGGAGGAAAAGTAAAGCAGGTGATAGGATTCCAAAGAGAAACCAGAGGTTCAAAGTGGGAATCAAGGAAACCAACAAAAACATTATCACAATAATCCAATGTGTTGGTACAAAATAAGAGAACAGTCCAAAGTATGGGCAGAATCAGCATTATAGAACATGAATTTTAGCTGACAACTGAAAATAACTTTGATAATGATGAAATCTAAGAAGAAAAGTGGGGTGGGTGGGCAGATCAAAAAATAATACCACGATTGTTAGCTTGAGGAAAAGGAGAAATGATAACATCAGCACTAGTCAAAGCAATAGAAAGAATGGGAAGAGAAGAGACTGGAGGAAAAATAAGAAATTCTTTCTTTGAAAGATTTGACTTCAAAGATCAGGCAGGCAGCCATGAGAAAAGAAAGCGCAAGGAGACCAGATAAAAGATCAACAAAAGAAGATGACAGATCAGAGAACAGCTGAATATCATCAGATAATAATGAATGCCAAGACTGAATGGAAAATCTGCAAGATGGTAATAACAATTGAGAGGCAAAGGCCAAGAACAGGACTTTGAGGAACCCTGATTGGCTGGGAGTGGGAGGAAGTGATGGACAAACTGGTAGCAGAACCACAGTAAATATATTTAGCAAGATAAGATGATAAACAAGGCCACAGTGCCAGTCAGGAAAGTCATGCTATCACAAGGAATAAATGCTCCAGTGTATTGAAAGCAAGTGAATAAGTCAAGAGAACAGAATATGGGCACTTAGACAAATGGATTTCAAAAGGCAGGTTCTTATTGCTGAATGGTAAATATAGGCTAGGCTTAGAACCAGCATAGCATTTCTATGGACAGAACCATTTCTGCCCACAAACTGTGACTGGCTCACCTCCGCTGTCCTAGAAGAAACTGAAGAATATAATCGGTAGCAGAAGTAGAACCAGTTACAGAAGGACCGCCTCCTTCTGAATTGTCCTCTTCCCAAGCCCAGCTTTCTGCTCCCCTGCCTGTGAATGGTGACTTCATAACAGGGCTTTTTCCATGGTGGCCATTGTGTATTGGTTATTTTGTATTGGTTGTTTTGTTTGGTTTGTTATGTCTGTTAGTTGACCTTGAAGCATACTTCATCGCCCCCCAGGACCCTGATGCCTACATTCTGATTGGCTGTTCTTTTAGAACCAGTCAAGTAGGGACACAAGCCATTTCTCTCAGGAAATGCAAATGAAGGATCCTGGAGAGACCAATAGGGTGGATTCCTGCCCACATAAGGGAGCAAGTTTAACTCAGGCCAAATGGATATAAGGAGTGGCGTTGCCTGTTTGTGTTCAGTACTGCTCTTGTTCAATAAATGTTCTTGCTTACCTCAGGCTGGCACCTCATCTTTGGAATGTCCTCTGCCTGGAATCTACCTTACTGTCATTCAGGACCAAAATGCTTCTTGGAGAGTCAGTTTGGTGTAGTGGTTAAGTGCGTGGACTCTTATCTGGGAAAACCGAGTTTGATTCCCCACTCCTCCACTTGCACCTGCTAGCATGGTCTTGGGTCAGCCATAGCTCTGGCAGAGGTTGTCCTTGAAAGGGCAGCTGTTGTGAGAGCCCTCTCCAGCCCCACCCACCTCCCAGGGTGTTTGTTGTGGGGGAGGAAGGTAAAGGAGATTGGGAGCCGCTCTGAGACTCTTTGGAGTGGAGGGCGGGATATAAATCCAATATCTTCTTCATCTTCTTCTTCTTTTGACCTCAGTTTTAAATTACGGGTTCCATCTTTTTAAAAGCTGTTTTTTATGGTCTGCTCCTAGCTTTAGTACTGTTTTCTGAATATCATTTCAGGCTGCTGAATGTTTTGTGCTATTTTTATGTCCTAGCTTGTGTTTATGATTCCTTAATTATTCATAATTTCAATGTTGCTATTTCTATGATTTTATTGTACAAACATAAACACACATTGTGTGTGTAGACAGACAGACAGACAGATAGAATCTATGGAATATTGAGTAACCAATAAAGAAACGAACAGTAACTGATGTAAAATAACTGAGCAGACACCAGTCAAGAACTGGGGGAAAGCAGGAGTAGAAACTGTAACAAAGAAAATAATCCGTGTTGGAAAAGTAAATTTGTTCAGCCCACAAGATGGCAGACAAAAATGAAGCAATTGAAAACTTATGGTGTATGAAATAAAACATCCCTTGAGACTTTGTCCCATTAATGCACAGCAACCCAAGTACAGGAACAAAGTTAACACCATGAAGAAGAAAACATGGAGAAAGGCAATACAAATGAAAAGAACGAACAGCAAGAAAATCAATTGCAGAGTTAAATAGTGAAACAGATTCTGTGGTGAATGTGAAAGTGAAGGAGATAATTGTGAAGAAAAAAAGGAATAACATTCCTAAAGAGATCACACAGTGTAAAATGCAAAAGAGATAAATAGTGATTAGCCAGTGAAAAAGGGTAAATTAATAAAACCAAGAGGCGAACACCAAAAAATGTACCATATCCAAAGCATGACCTACAGCGTGAACAGTAAAGCTGGGAGGAAGGAATCCAAGACTGAACCTTCTAATAATCAAACTGATAGATCTGAATATTGAAATCACTTGGGATAAGAACATGAGAATAATGCAACAAGAAAGAAAGCCATTGTTCATGGGACCAAGGAGACTATAAATCACACAGAAGAATATGAGGGAAAGCTAAATGACCAGAGCAATAATATTAAAAAGCAAGAGAACATGATCAAGAAGATAAAAGAACAGGCAGCATGGCAAAGGGATGATAGAGGAAGACCTATCCCTCCCCTTCCCCAACCCATGCAAAGATGTGAATGAAAAAAAAGATATAAAAATCCCAAGGAAAGAAGTGCTGGAATCCATGAATAAGATCCAAGTCTCAGAGGAAAAATTAGGAACCTTCACCTTCTTAAGAGTTGGATGACAGGTCGATACAGTACAAGAGAAGAAAATAGATGGACAGAAATCAAATTAAACACTCAATGGAAACTGGGTGCAGCAGAGCCTGGATTCAAAGAAACATCACTCATTGCCTTCAGCAGATGAGATGGATTAATGGCATATGGAAAAGGACCAAGCAAACAGTAAAAACCAATTCAGTAACGGCAGCCAGTCATGATGACAAACACCATCAATGTACAATAGGATGCTTCTCCAACTTGAGTGTTGTTTAGGGCTGAGTAAAAGCAGGGAAGCAGCTGAAGGCTAAGGACCACTCCTCTGCAGCAGTAGAGCATCTTGCTGCATAGGGGGCTGCTGAAAGGGGAGGGCATTTGTCCCAATATGCTAAGTGACTTTGGAAAGCAGCAGCTGGCAAACACTGCTGTCAAGTTGTCTCCTCGACACAATGTAGATTAGGACCAGGATCAGATTTGGAGGGGGGGTGGTCTGGGCAGACAGTTGACAGGGGCCCCCTTACTACCCTCTCACCCCATCTGTCTCACTTCCTGCCTGTGCCTCCTGCCCTGCCCACAAGCCCTCCCACTGCCCATGCTTATAACTATCTACAGTGCCCACAGCCCTTTCCCTGATGGCACTGGACAATGTGTGCAGTTGGATGCATGGGTGGAAGAGCACTCACCAATGAGAAGCCAGGGAAATGGCATGTTTGAGGGAGGGTCAGCAACAGTGGACCCTGTCAGAAGTCCTGGACCCTGGCAGGTGACCTACCTGAGCGTATGTTGATGCCAGCCCTAACACCATCATGCCAGTCTGGTGACACATGGAACACACATGGCCCAAATCAGTGCCTCTTGTCTCTGTGTTCAATAGGGCAGACTTCCAACTTAGTTTGCATAGGATTACAGCCCTCGCAGATGAGGTTCCATGGGTGTACATGATACTGAGTGTGCAGTTGACTTTCGTGGACGCTATACCCACACAAAAGCCCACTTCTGTACGTGTTTGCTTTATGTGCAGTGGGGCAGACTCCCAAGTTAGTATGCACAGGTTTACACCCCTTAGAGATCAGGCTTTATAGAATGCCATGTATGCCATTACCATTGCTGGACAATGCACAGATGATTAGATAAGAAAAAAGGGAGGAGGGAAAACTTAACCCAGCAAAATTGAATAAAGAACCTGAAAGGTAAGTTGGAAAGCAAAACAAGGGACAAAAGCTAAAATGAAATATGAACTAATTGTACATAAAAATTCATGCATTTATTACAAAGACGTTTAAAAGCATAGCAGGGCCCAACTCAAGCCTCATAATACAATAATAATAATAATAATAATAATAATAATAATAATAATAATAATAATAATAATAATAATAATAATAATAAAATTTTATTTATACCCCGCCCTCCCCGCCAAGGCAGGCTCAGGGCGGCTTACAAGGCATGACAGAGCCATGTTAAACAATAAAACAGTTGTACAATACAATTTACAGTTTACCAATACAATTCACAGTTTACCATTAAGTTTTTACATAATCTAAAACAGTCTAAAATAGTCTAATCACTGCTATCTCAGTTATTGATGTTAATGATGGCGTGATGTTTATTTCAAGCTCCATCTTGAAAGGCTAGCCGGAAGAGGGCGGTTTTGCACGCCCTACGGAATTGACTAAGGTCCCGCAGGGGCCGCACCTCTTCCGGCAGCTGGTTCCACCATTGGGGTGCTTTTATAGAGAAGGCCTGTTCTCTAGTTATTTTTAGTTTGGCCTCCCTTGGCCCAGGTACTTCCAGAAGGTTTTGTGAACTGGATCGTAGTGCTCTTTGGGGAACATATGGAGAGAGGCGGTCCCTAAGGTAGGCAGGTCCTCGGCCATATAGGGCTTTAAAGGTAATAACCAGCACCTGGTAACGAACTCGGTAAACAACTGGCAGCCAATGCAGCTCCCGCAGTCTAGGCTGCACATGTTCCCACCGGGGTAGGCCCAATAGCAGTCTGGCTGCTGCATTCTGCACTAGCTGCAGTTTCCAAGTTCGACACAGTAGAGGGCATTACAGTAATGTTAATCTATATTTACTGTTTTAAACGTTTTTGTTGTTACTGTTATTATTGTCACTCCCTGAGCTGACTTGTAGGGTGGGGAGGGCTATAAATCAAATCAAGCTACTGATGGGAAGAGCTCTGTTGCAGAGGAGAAAGTTAAAGATCTTTTGGGGGAGTCTTGATACAATAAAAAGTAACATGTGGCCTAGAGAAGACAATAGTGACCTGATGCATTTTGACCCTATTGGGCCTTTTTCAAAGGTTAAACAATGGAAGCAGTGCCAGCGCTGGGGCTTCTGGCACTCCAGGCAAGGGGCATGCGCTGCCCCACAGCCCCCACTCAGCCCGGGAGGGCTGGGCACGGGTGGCACACAGTGCGTTGGCTCTGCTCAAAGTTGTTTGGAGCTGCTGTGAATGCCTTCCAGCTGAGAATACGTGCCTCACTGCATGCCCCACTCAGCCCCCTCCAGATCCAGAAGAGGCTGGGCAGGGTACAGGGTCCATTTGCTCAGCTCGAAGGCATTTGGCGCTGCTCCAAACATCTCCAAGGTGAGCGAACACACTGTGCATCACCCCCACCCAGGTTTGGGCAGGGACAGCATGAGAAGGATGGGGAGGGGGTACCTGCCCCCCACTCCTCACCCCTGTGACCAGATGGTGCCCTAGGTGGCTACCTACCCAGCTTACTCCTATGCACCAGCCCTGAATGGAAGGTACAAATAGGCTCCTCTTACAATCGAAAGACAATGCACAAGTAGACCCAGGACCAAAACAGGAGTGTTCAGAAAAGAAATCAAAAGACACAAGAAAAATAGTTTATGTGAGGCCATCTAGGATCTAACTTTGTGTCAAATGAAGATGAGCACAAGTTGAAAGGTAGAGCCAAGGCTCTGATGAAGTGTTTCACACCTAGACTTTTTAGACCAAAATTGGAAGGCACACAATAGCAAAATCATTCCATTGGGCCCAACTGAGTTGAAACGCATTAGGTCGCTATTGTTTTCTCTTGGACACTTTCCTTTTTGCTATATTGTGAGGCTTGTGTTCAGCCCTGATGTGCTTTTAAACGTCTTCGTAATAAATGCATGAATTTTTTAACTTTTGGCCCTGCTTTTGCTTTATAACTTTCCTTTCAAGTTCTTTATTCAGTGCACAGGTTCCTGTTGTTGGACTGCAAACTCGGTTCACCATGTAAGCTTTGATAGTGCCAATCATATGTTTAGAGAAGGTGGGTGGCCAGATTTCGAACTGGCAGTAATAGCCCCAACCACTTGTTTAATTAAGTCCATGTGCATACATTCAACTTGTGCGGCACACGGGGTCACCAGGGCCCCTATCTTTCCATCAAGAAAAACAAAGGAGGACTGTGCTGTTATATTGCTTGAAACTGGAAAGAGGCCTTTTCTGTTCTTGGAGAAAAAAAGTCTCCGAGACAACCCGTAAATTGATTCTGAAGGGTGAGTAGACCAATCAGTCAATACCACATAAACCTGGCTGTCAGAGACAAACACTGTCAGACAAAAGAGCATCCAGCCTTCTTCATGGAAAGGGATAAACGTAAGACAAGCTGAATTCTTATAGACTAGAGGACACAAAGCCATAACAAAGAGCATCAACTGATATGAAGTTTGGCTCATCATAAAGGCATGAGAAAGCCCAAGAAAATGGATTACTGCTAGTAAAACCAGGGAGGTGCACCTGGGTCACTGCTGAAGAATATGATCATCACTCCCTTAAGGGACTGCGAGCTGCACATCTCTCTGAAGAATATGATTGCAAGTATTGGTCACTAACATGCAGGGATCATCCGTTCTGTTTAAGCTTTTGTTTGAAAAGGATTGGCAGGTTTTTACCAGGGCTGAACAAAGGCAAAGTAAGATGGCTAGATGGATGGACAGACATGGAGGCTGAGTGATGAATACTGTCCCCCCAGCTAAACAACATTGATTATAAATATGATTCATAAATGAGTTGGCGATTACCTATGCTTCTTAGTCTAATAGCTCATATATTTTTACACAGAATTATTGAAGCATGGTTGTCTTTACAGAAAATAATATCAATTCAGCTGCACTAAGACTATTTATTTAGACTATTTATTTAGAAGAGGCTTTCCTTATGTTGTTGAGTTTCTGCTGTAAAGCTTTTGGGTATGCTCACATCTGCATCATCAACATATCCCCGCCCCCCCGAGTTGTTATTTGTTAAAACATTTATAGCCCGCCTTTCCTCTTGGATCAAGGTGACTTACAATACTAGTTAAAACATTCTCGGCTATAACCAAAGATAATATAACAAGCTTCAAATCTCCTCCCCTTAAAGATGCCTGCCATTCAGACTTCCTCAAAAGCCCTGGCAAACGGGCAGGCCTGGCAGCTAATAAGTCAGAAGAAATTCCAATTACCCTGCAGTTCCCAGAGTTTATAATGGTAAGTGTACGTGGGACCTTTGTTCAAAACATGGAAAGTTTTATGCAAGTGATTGTATTTAAGAAGTGTTGCCTGGGGGCACTAAAACGGATGGGTTACTTATAAACACGTCCAACTGATATAGCCACAGTAAAGTTTCTTTCATTAAGGAATCCAACTGGCTAACTTTCCCTCAGGTTAGTCTCCTAATGTGCAGATTTATATCTGGATACCATTTTTCCTCATAAAGAAGACTGTTATTCATTCGATCTAATGAAATTACTTGGGTTAGTGAGCCTTACATGTTTGGTGTTTTACAGATACAGCAGTTTGCAGCCTGCAAAATGCTCGGCCTAACAATAGCAATAGGGAAAGCACATTAAAATAGGAACCAACTGTGGGCCATTATGTAAGAAAAAGCCCCCTACTTTTCATACACATGGACATCGTGATCACCAGTATGGTTGCCAGGGTGCCTGGAGTTTTGACTCACACACATCTGCTCTAAGAAGTGGACTTTGCCCATGGTTTCTAAGGCTTATGTGAATACTATAAGCCTCAGCTTTGCAGCAGCATTCTACACCTCTGGATGGGTGTTAGCCAGAACTACAGACGAGCTTCCAGTCACTCCTTGCGTGCACAGTCTCGGCCATTGCAGTGGAAGAAGCCACGCCGCCATGAACTGTACAGGCAAACAGTTCCCAGCCTATTTCCATGAAACAAAGGCTAACACCACCAGAATCCATCTTGTTTTCCTGACTCCATTACAGCAAAGCAAGAGACTCACGTATCCAACAGCTGCTTCAACTTTTGCATAAGGCAAACAATCTTATCTTAAGCACAGAACCTGCCAGACTGTCTAAGCTTTTATTCAATGGAACCCAAGACAATAGATGGTGCCAGTATGGAGCTAAAGAAGAGGAAGAACATCTTCATCTTGAGCCAGAGTTCTTTGTATAGATCGGGTGTCACCTTAGATAGCAATTTGGCCCTCTATTGTCACCTTTAGAAAAGTTTGATAGCTTGTTAATCACTTCCACCCCAATACCCTCACCCATTCTTTGCCTTAATGGTCACCCTGGAGCCTCCCCCTTTTTTGCCTATTGTTACCTGGAAGCCCAATCAGGTAACCAGGGCCAGGTCCGCTCATTGGCCAGGTATGGGTATACAATCAGGTGCCCCCAATAAACTGGTCATTGGCTACCACACAAGTCCAGCCCTTATGGTCATTGCAGAGCCTCCCCTTTTTCTGAGGTCATGTACCAGCTGACCACCTTTCATCCACCCCTGCACCTTCTAACCCATAAGGGCTCAAGGTAGTCCTTATAACCTCTGACCCAACTCACCATAGGTGTGCATCTAGCAGTACCCCATTCCTGCTGTTTAGATACATCCCCGATTCCTGATCAGTTGAGGGTCCCTTCCCCTATCTCCCTAGTTTGTCGCCATTGGAGCCTTCCTCAAAGACTATGATCAGTAATTTTCACCCTGTTTGTCCATCCTTATGTTACCTCTATATATTTCTCTCTATTTTTATTAGGTCTGTATGTATGTTATATGTATCTATTATCTTGTATGTGTGTTCTATATTTTTCTGTAATAAAATCATAATTGTTTTACTTAACTAGTGTCCTTGGTAAATTTAGCAATAATTTCTGGAAGTGGATCCATATGTATAGATTCTAGGTCCTTTTGAGCCAAAGTTGCCCACCTGTCAATTCCCTGACCTCTTTTGAGGGCATTTTGGCTTTGAATTATTCATTCTCTGTACGTAAGATAAGCATATTGTTAAAGAGAGGTCTGTATTAAGCCTAAGTGCCAAAAATCTTACCATGTCTATGTGTAAAGATATTGGTGTTCCTGGAAAAAAAGTATGGGTTAGGGAGGAATAAGGATTCTACTAAATAAGACTTACTGTGAGCAAGTTGAGTCCCAGTCAGGGTGGGGCATCCACCATTTTAGGGAGGGCTTCTCCACCCGCAAGCCAGCTGGCTGGTGAGGGAAATTTCACCCCAAAATGATGTTGCACTTGGAAGTGTAGTGCCTGAAGCAGCCATTTGAGTGGTCCTTTTTGCTTTGGGACCACTCAAATCAGGGGTGTCAAACATACGGCCCATGGGCTGGAGTAGGCCCGCAGAGGGCTCCAATCAGGCCCTCCAGTAACTGGCTGTCATCTGCTTCATTTTCCCTTGCCTGCTATTTTTGGTCGCCATTTTGTGTTTCTCCCCAGATAAGCCAGAGCAGTGAAGCAGCCTTTCCCTCTCCCCCCTCCCTTTTCCCAAAGGGAGGAGAAGGGAGATGCAGCCTCAGCCAATGAGGGAGCTTGGCTTTATAGTTCTGCTAGTTGATTAAGTTTGCCAGGCTCAATTAATCACTCTGCAGAGCTACTGAGACAAGCCGCTCTTCATTTTAATGAATGGCTGAGGCTCCTCTCCCTCCTCCTGCCCTGGGGAAGGAAAGAAAGAGACAGAGCTTCATTTGCCCAGTCCCCACCATCAGGAGATCTACAAAGAATGCTTTTAAGTCTAGCAATGTTTTAGTGAAGGTATGAGCTTTTTGCCTTGCTACAGAGAGAGGGAGAAAGAGAGAGTTTTGTTGGGCTTGTATCTGGGTTCCCCTCCTCTTTTTCACTATACTCGTGCCGTCCAGTCTTTCTCAATAGGAAAGCATGTGAACTATTTAGAAGAGACATTAGGCTGAGAGTGTGTTCCACCCCAGGCTTACCCAGCAAATTTTCCTTATTCTTTCTTTCACATTTTCCTTTGATTGGGGGTCTTGAATTTAGACTTCCCAGATAGTAGGCTGACACTGACCACTGTACATGGCTGTCTCTCTGTTCTTGTAGTTGTTCTTGGGGGGGGGGGGGGTTGTATTTTTTTTTTTTTAGTTGTAGTCATTTTTCTGGGGAAAATTATAGTTTTGTAGACACATAGCCCTTAGTCTATGCCATGGTTCCTTCACATGTTCCTGACTTGTATGTGAAGCAACTTATGTACAAAAGCTCACAATGCCCAGCTGCGTCATGTTCCTCTGGGTCTTAGGCTCAAAGCATTGACCACGAGATGTCTGTAATGAATGTCAATTAATCAAAAGTAGGTTTGCAACTTACAGATATGCACACCTGAACAGTACATATTCAAGACTAGTACCGCACAGACATTGTCTGCCGTTTTTGATGCAATAATTCATAGCAAGAGGTGACATTTATCAGAGACTGTAAAACAAAATATTGCAAGCGGGCTAATATTTTAAGCATGTTTTATTTTAAGCAAAAAAAAAATCTTTGTGTGTCTCTGCCCTTTATAAAGTTTATTGTCCGCTACCTGGCATTACATTTAAAATACATATGGCTCAGCCCGACAAGGTCTCATTTATGTCAGATCCGGCCCTCATAACAAATGAGTTCGACACCCCTGACTCAAATGGCTGTAAGCCTTCATCAACCCTGATCACTGAAAAGGCTTTGCAGCAAGTTTAGAATAACAGCGTAAACTGGCTGCAAGCTTTTTCAGGGATCAGTTTTACACCTGATTAGAAGCGGGTGGGGGGGGGGGGACAAAACTGGCCGTGTCCCCACTCTTCCATCAACGGACCATGCCTGGCAATCCTAGTGGAAAACCAACCCTGCACACCAAGTGAACTGTTCTGGCATGCCACGGTTCAGCACACCTTTAGAATCCTCACATCTCACATCTTTAGAATCCTCCAATCACTCAGAGTTCCCTTTGCATTATAGCACGCTAGGCAAATAGTTCACTGCAAACAGAAAACTAACACTGGCCACATTTAACAACTGTAAGGTTTAATTGTGCATTAAACTATCTAAATAATGGAACCAAAATTAAGAAAAGACTTAAATTTAATGCAGTTTAAGGTTGATGCAGTTAACTCCCACATGGACTTAATGCAGTTAACTTCCCGCATGGACTTTGAGATGAGAATTTACAATGCTGTCCCAGGCTTCTTGACCAGGCACTTTCTGATTCTCTTCAACTGTTATCTGCTGCAGAGAATTCTGTATGTAAAAATCAATCTTTGGCACTTGTTAACATCCATTCTTACCTGTGGGACATGCATTGATTTTTCTGCATTTGCTTTCTTCAGCATGCTATTTTTATGTGAAACTCACTCTACAGCAGCATTCCCACAATTGTGATTATGAACAAGACATGTATAAATAATTCCGTCCATTCTTCCAGCTGCTGCTGCTCACCTGGGCTAAGCTTGTGTGTTCTTCCATATACCTGAATACTAAAACGGCCTTATACTGAGTCAGAGCATTGGCCTATCAAGGATCTATCAATATCTATCAAGATTCAGGATCACTATTGTCTGCTCTGACTGGAAGCAGCTCTTCATGTCTCAAGGGAAAGTCTTTCAGCTCAGCTACTATTGGATCATTTTAACTGGAAATTCTAAGTATTGAATCTTGGACTTTCTGCATTGCAAAGCAGATGATCAGTTTTCCTTGGCTCTTCCCCTTTATCCATCCTAGTTGGGGTTTTTTCCCCATTTTATGTAACTGCTACAAAAGCAGTAATCTGAGGAATCAAGAACTGCATGTCCTCCAGTTCACTTTTTCCCTTTCCCAAAATGTGAGTCATTATGAATATGGAATGTATATGAAATGAAGGAATATCAACAAAGGGCTAAATGCTTTCATGAAAATGTACTCTCTGTTGTGCATTTTGAGGGTTATGAGTTGGACAGATCACCATTTATACAGCAGAAGCATTGCTCTTTTAGTTTTCAGATTCCACTCCAAAGTCTGCTAATACCATTGTGTACTGTAGAGTTGGGAAATAATACAGTCACTTGCCTGGAAACATTCTGGGAATCACATGACTAGGCTAAGACCTTCGGATTATGAGTAGATCCCATCACTCATATCTACCTAAAGCACTTTTTAGATATCCACTGATTTCTACATAGGCAACTGCAATGCAACCCTAAGTAGTTAGAGGGCCAATGTGGCATAGAGGTTAGGAATCGTATCTGGAAGACCCAGGTCTGAATCCTCACTTATGCTATGGAAGCTCAATGGGTAGCCTTGGGCCAGTCACAGTCTCTCACCTACCTCCCAGAGTTTGACCACCCAAATGGGACTTCAGGATATCTGCTTTAAGTAATGCATGAACAATCAACCTCAACTTTGAAAAGTTTTTATTTTTCCTATATATTCTGGTCAAATGCTTGCAAGTAGACAGAAATCTGCCGATTAAATCAAGAGAGCTTGCATTAAAACCTAAATCAATTCATGTGTTCTACTACTTTTAATAACATTTATCTTATTCTACCCAGTAGGAAAAATCCTGCAGATACATAGTTGTAAGGAAAGTACAGTGTATGTTGCAACAACTGGTAAGAGTGGAGGGACTGTGGCTCAGTGGTTGAGTATCTAAGACTCCAGAGAGCTGCCGCCAATCAGAATAGGCAATACTGACATTGATAGACCAAAGATCATGTGTGTTTATATAATACTATTAATTACAATTTACTAGTAAAAATGAGATATTTGATCTTATTTACATGGGGAAACTGGTGTCTTTTATTTTGAAAACTATTATAAAGCTGCAAACAGAAAATTGATTTTTTTTTTTTACATTATTCTTCTTCAGAAGGTGACAAACAGAAGTCAAGCCATGATGTCAAGCAACCGCAAACAAACCAGCCTAAATGAAGAGACTTCCACAGCAACTGAGGTGGAAACCATTCAGTCAGAAACGGTAACGTCAAGTAACCATTATGTCACTAGGCCACTGTAAAGAGTCCTGAAGAGCGTGGATATGCATGTTGTGCTTGTGGCAGCCATTCTGATTTGGAGGCAAGCAGTTGTTTTCTAAAGACCCAATTCACACCTGCAGGTACATTACCTACACTGCCATACTAAGCAGTGTTATGGCCTTCTGACTTCAATAGGAGGGTGTAAGTCCGGTTAATATGGGCCCTATTAACGGCAAAATGGATTACCTCTGTTAAACTGCCCCAGAGATATTTCTGTGAAGAGGAAAAGTAGAAATGATTTAAAGAAAGAAAGAAGCTGTCATTGAAGCAATGTTGGGGGATGCAAAACTCTTTCTGTAGTGCTTAAACTCTGACATTGTGTCATATGCATGTCATCCCCTGATATTGCATCATCCAGTGCTGAATAATCAGAATATTTGTTACCAAATGAATAAAAAACAAAGCCCAGTGGATTTCATTCATTGCCCTCTCATTTCTTTCTCATCGCTCCTCTAATTCTTACACTCACCTTAGGGCTGCCAGCTCTGAGCTGGGAAATACCTAGAGATTTTGGGGGTAGAGCCTGTGGAGGGGGGGACCTCAATTGCATATAGTCCACCCTCCAAAGCCGTCATTTTCTCCATTGCAACAGTCTTCATTGTCAGGAGATAAGTTGTAATCCCAGGAGGTTTCCAGTCCCCACCTGGAGGCTAGCAATGCTAACTTACCTTGATGGCAGCACTTGCTTGCTTTTAGCCAGGCCTTTGGCACTAATGGTGGTTGTCCGGGAGGCAGGAAGATGGCCAGCAGGGGAAACGGAATTCTTTTTCCCATCTACCACCACTCAAGGTACCTCAGACATTGTTATTGATTTTAGCCTGAGCCTCAGTGCATCATGGGAATTTTACTCCTTACATAATGGTAGTCAGGCACATTGAGAACTACATTCACCGGATCTAAGATAGCTTGGAAAAACCTACGGATGAATTTTCTTTCCCCACCCAGACATCTGCCAACTAATTGGCTGGCTACCTGCCTATCTACCTGGGTATCATTGTTACTTCCAGAAGCAGCGGAATAGCAATAGAGAGAAGAAGGGAGACACTCCTATAATTCATGTAATGACATTTGTAATGACAAATGAAGCACAAATAAATTTAAAATGTGCCTACTTCTAATGGGTGTGTGTGTGTGTGTGTATGGGTCGGTTTTTATCCTTCCACTTTAATGCATCTCTACATGGCTGCTGTCATATATGAAAACTGCACTAATGTGATATATGCTACATTCGTAGAAAGCCTTTTCACTGTAATCTTTAACATATCTGTGTAGTTGTAGGTGAGGTTTTTTATTGTTGAATTTCAAGTGTGAGAATTCGGAAGAAGGGTTGGGTCCTACAGAAGGCATCCATGTGCACAACAGTTTGCCTGTGCTAAGTGGAAGTGGTTGTATCCCCACAATCTTTTCTGAATGCACAAGATACTGCACAAGATTCTTCTGCTACAGTTTCAGAACAAATGAAAGAAAATAATGTGTACATTCCCTTGCTCCATATGCACTGTCGTTTCAGGAAAAATTATATTGAGGTGCTGTGTAGCAACTGCACTACAACTTGCAGAAGTGGTGCTACACAAAGTACATTTTGCTTTCCTCACACAAATGACTGGGTCCAATGCAGTGTCTAAACCCTCCTTGTGAGCATGAAATTTGAATTGGTTCATAGAAAACTATAGCAATCAATCAATGTTTATTATGATCCAGGATCAGAAGCCAGAATGAGAATCATCAACAAGCATATACATTGAATACATGCCATAAATACAAAGGTATACTAAATATAAAATGCAATTAAAATGTATTAAAACAGAAACATGTTCTTCTGCCTATTAAATATGTCAGGGCACAGAATCTAGCAACTTCAAAAGTGAGTCCATTACAATGAACACCATAAAGGAGTGAAATATAAAATTAATTAGATCTACCAGGATAATTGTGCAGTAGTGGAGTGTTGCATATCTTCCGAGTGTTTTGGTAAAACTGACAGTATAAGAGTACATGCTCAGTTGTTTCTACCATACCAGGATGACATGGACAGAGACTTTTCTCATATGGGACACGAGCATATCTGCATCAAGAAAGGCAGATAGGAGGACATTAAGTTAGGCAAGGGTAAAAGCTCTATGATGTTCGGGGAGAAAACTATAGCATGAGGGGGTAGAGGTCAGCTTATTTCCTACATACAGCATCTCTGCACCCCCAAATTCATATAACATAAATCATGCTAAATTATTGATTTATATTGAAATTGCAAATTTTTTTTGCACAGGTTTCTCAACACGAGGAAGCTTCATTTGAGGTTAACAAAGCTTCTAATGCCACTCAGTGTACTGAGGAAACAGGTAAGTATGGGGGCATAAGGAGACTTCATAAAAACAACAAATAGTTCACATGAAACATTAAAGTTAAGCCCCAGAAATTCTGTTAGTTTCCATTAACTAAGCATATCTTCTGGGACCCTGACAGCTGCTTGCTTTCCCATGGAAGAAACCCATAAAATGCACCAAGAGGTCAGACAGCAGAGATGCTTTTCACAAAGGGAGGACCATTTGCTCTTTCTGTCAGAAAGGGCAAGATAGATAGCTGATGTAAAACATGATCTGAGTATTGAGATGTGTTAAACGTGGGCCCTTGGATGATTGGGAGATAGGGGTTCACCATCCCACATCCCGAGCTCCTTAAATCTGTATTGGATAAGGGACTTCTGACAAGCCAGGGCAGGAAGGGTTAAAAGGTTGGAATATCCAGTTAGTGTTGTTTAAATGCTAGGAAGTTGATTCCCCTGCATGGAGAAGGAGGGGATCAGGATTTGCATTTGTTCCACACACATCCAAAGAAGGATGTGGAGGTAAAACTTCTTCTGTACTGTTAAAATTAAGCTTAGTGGTATGATTTTTCCTGTTCTTTTCCTTATATCTGTGTAGCTAGTAGCCAAACAACAACTGTGTACCCAAATACGAATGCTCATACAAATAAATTTATGAATATACTGGAGAATTGCTGTATAAAGAATAAGAGGAACATAGAGGACCCCAAAAAAGTTCTCACAACTCCAAATAAGTGGACACCATTCCAAATGTCAGTCCTCCTATGATCCTCAGAGCTGAAAATTCATAAATCCATCTTTAGTCCCAGGAAATCAGTCAAATGGTGAGTGTAGTCTGTTGTTGAATAAAATCATAAATCTATACACCTCCAAGATCACTAAGCTATAAGTAAAGCTGGTTTATTTTAATAATATGTATTTCAGTGTTTCTTTAATAACCTTGTATTTTCATGTCGCAGTGATCGATGAACTGGATGAAGAGGTTCCCAAGATCTCCACACAGTCCTTAAAGCAACATTTCGAGAAAACAGCCCAGGGAAAGACATTTCACTCTGGCAGAGAGAGCGGAACACCTGCAAAGCAGATCAAGGTCTGTGGTTCTGAAAGGAGAATCCTCCATATGTGCTGTACTGAAATTGTTATAATTTTAATCATAATACTAACGTATTTTGTGAGTTGCAATAAGGGGTGTACATTGGCCATATTAGAGCCAGAAAAAATAGTTGAAATAGACTTTATTGGTATTTTTCAGTTTGTTTATTTGTTTGTTTCAGCCGATTTTCAGCTATCTGGTATAGCTGATCCTGAAAAATTTCAGGATTATCTGGGAATGCTGGATAGCCACTGATAAAGGGCATTTAAAGGGCTTGTAGTCCCTTTAAATGCCTTTGGAATGAACTTGCAACTTGCAGAAGGTGTTTAAAGGGACTATAAGCTCTTTAACAACCTTCAGATGTTCTGCTGGGCTTCCAATCCCCCCTGGCTAGGATTGTGATTCTGTACTTCACAGTCCTGTTGAGCTGGCATTGCCACAATGACACTCGGTTGTGCTGAGCACTGTACACTGCACTGGTTCTCATGGGATTGCAACCCCCAACCTTGTTTAGATTCATTATGGAGCTGGCATTGCCATGGTAGCACTGGGTTTTGCTGGCTGGGCACTATCTTGCAGTGGTCATGCTGAGCTTGCAAAAATGCCCCCTTTCAGTTTCTATTGCAGGGATTCTCTGCAATTTTGTTCTGCTGGACTTCTATTGTCCCTGCCTTTTTTGTTGTTGTTGCTGCTATTTGTTTCCTCTGAGGAGAGGTACCAGCACTTATGCTGCAAATTTGGGGGCTCTACCTCAAAAAACAACCCCTGAGATTCCCAGATACCTCCAGATAGAGTCCCCATTGAGTATAATGGTCCATATAGGGTACAATGGAGCTGAAAACATTCCTGAAAAATCCCAAATCTGAATACCATACCAGCATTGGAATTTGGGAATATCAGGAATACCAATATTTTTTATGTACCCAAATCCAAAAAAATACTGATTTTGTGTGTACGTGCACCCCTAATTGCAATCACTCAGAATATCCATATTTCATGCAGTGACTTAGGTGACACTTGTAATAACTTTTTAGATCTGAATTCTACGTCTATGTTTGATAAATGAATGATAACACAGTGCAAGCATGAGCAGTGTTATGCCCTTCTAAATTCATTCAAGTCAGTGGGCTTAAAAGGGTATAGCTCTGCTTAGGATCGCCACTGTTTTACTCCATTCCTTTGGGACTTCTGTAGCACCCACAAAACAAACAGTGGTTGCTGCTTAAATGTCCTTTGATCTCTTGCAAACAGTCTGTGGACAAGTTACGCTGAATTTTATTTGATGCCAGGAGTTGCTAGGATGATGATAGCGCCTTATTGTTCTTCCTGTACTAGAGGCATGGTACTGGTAGCCATTGAGGCTGGAGAACTCGGGGCAGAGTTAGAATCCTATTCTACCACCTATCGCTGGATCCTTCTGCGTTGTCCCATGAATTATTATGCCTGAATAGTGGCTCATAAAACTGAGCTCCTTGTATATTAAAGTTATATGTAACAAATAATCTTTAATATAGTATTTCCTTAGGCTTCTTCTTTGACAAACATTTGTATCTACAGCTTTTTAAAGTATTTTTGCCAGTCTTTCTAAATCCAGTTTTTCCTTCGCTGCATGCTCTGTGTCCTGATTCCAGTTCCTATAAGAAAGAATATTTTTTTTCTTCCAAAATCTTTGACTGTTACATCTGTTAACACGAGACAGTGTCAAGATTATCTCAGAATGGAATGTGAATAAAATGCAGATAAATTATACACTACAAGTAAACTAGTTAGTCACTGAAGCAACAGTTATGGATTACATCTGCTATAATTGTTAAATCACCCTGTTGCACATGCGTTCCATTTGGGGGTAGATGAGAACCTTTGATTTCTTTTGACATTCCATTGCTAAGCTTTTTTTGTAGGACTGTCAACCATATCAAAAATATCACCTGTGAAAACATATATTTAAAAGTACTAATTTTGTCCCCCCAAAGATTGCAAATGAATACCACCAAATGGCCCGGCCTTCAGCAGCCTTTTCTTCTGCTGCTGTTGAATCTGCTTCTGCAAATAGACAACAGGAAATATACATGGCAAGGAAAACTGACTATGCATCTGCAGCCTCAGCAACAACCTACAGCAACTCTTCTAAGTATGGGAGTACAGAGGAATTTCCTCCTCCACCCTCTCCAGACTTACTACAGGTTCCATCTGAAATGACAGAGTTTTCCCAGTCCCCTGAACCCTCTCCCTCTCCATCAAAGCAGACCCTCCCCAAAGATCTGTATTCCAAGCAACGAAATCTCTATGAATTAAAACGTTTATACAAACACATTCATCCAGAATTGAGAAAGAATTTAGAAAAAGATTATTTCAATGATATTTGTGAGATAGTGTCTAGTGATGTAGAAACCAGTAGCTCAGTAGCAGGAGATGTACGTCAAGCTAAGTACCTCTTTGAAAACACAGGAAGCAGTCCCCAGAAGTGTATGAGTCCAGAGAGAGAGTACTTGGAATGGGACGAAATCCTAAAAGGAGAGGTTCAGTCCATGAGGTGGATCTTTGAGAACCAGCCTTTAGATTCAATCAAAGATGAATCCCCTGATCCAAGCAATGTTAAAAGCATTGCAGATCAAGAAATCATTGCAGGCGGTGATGTGAAATATACTACATGGATGTTTGAAACACAACCTATAGATGCATTGAGTGCACATTCCTCAACCAATACAGAAGATGAAGACAAAATTCCTGAATTGGCTCGAGGAGATGTCCGCACAGCCACCTGGATGTTCGAAACTCAGCCACTGGACTCCATGAATAAAATTCACCATGAGAAAGAACATGAATCTGATGCATCTGCCACTGAGGAAATTGCTGGTGGAGATGTCAAAACAGTGAGGTATATGTTTGAAACGCAGCATCTGGATAGACTTGGGCAGCTGTACTCAGTGGATGAAGCCAAGTTGCTACAGTTGAGGTCTGAGCTGAAGGAGATTAAAGGTGATGTGAAGAGATGTATACGACATTTTGAAACTCTGCCAATGTATGTTATTAGGAATGATTTAGGCCAAATGCTAGAGATAAAAACTGTCCATCGAGAAGAACTTGAGAGAGGAGATGTAAGAACAGTGCGCTGGATGTTTGAAACACAGCCCTTAGACACGATTAACAAAGACTCTCTGGAAATCAAAGTTGTCCGTGGAATCTCTATGGAGGAGAATGTCAAAGGTGAAGTGGGCAGGGCAAAATGGCTTTTTGAAACACAACCTTTGGACACTATTAAAGAGGAATCTGAAGTATCTGTAGTAGAAAAAGAAGTCATTGTAGGTACTGATGTCTGTGGCAAATGTTGGCTTTTTGAGACTCAGCCTCTTGATGCCTTAAAAGAAAGTGAAGATACAAATGCTTTACAGACTGAAGAAATAATAGGAGGGGATGTAAATACCACTAAACACTTGTTTGAAACATTGCCAATGGACATGCTGAAAGACAGTCCAGACGTTGGAAAGATTCATAAAATGGCTGCCACTGAGGAGGAAAAAGGAGATGTGCAGCACCAGAAACTGATTTTTGAAACTAAGCCTCTAGAGCAGATTAGAGAAGAAAGAAAAGAATTCATAAGAACTGTGAAACTGGAGGAAATCGACAGGGGAAACGTGAGCAGCTGCAAACATGCATTTGAATCCTGTAAGTTAAGCAAACATGATGATTCGCACAAAATCCATGTTGAAGGCGTGACAAGAGGTGCAGTCAAATTAAATACAGCTGTTTTTGAAACAACTCCACTGTATGCAATACAGGACAGACTTGGGAAATATCATGAGGTGAAAACAATTCGACAAGAAGAAGTCTTAAGAGGGGACGTCAGAAACTGCCGGTGGCTCTTTGAGACCAGACCCATTGACCAGTTTGATGAGAGTATTGAAAAAATTCAGATTATTAAAGGAATATCTTCCCAAGAAGTTCAATCAGGTGATGTGAAGACAGCAAAATGGCTGTTTGAAACTCAGCCTCTTGACTCTATTAAATACTTTTCTAATGTGGAAGATGAAGAAAGCAATGTTCAAATGGATTCCACAGAAATTGTCAAAGGGGATGTCAGAATGTGCAGGTGGCTATTTGAAACCCAACCCATGGAATCTTTGTATGACAAAGAAGAGGCAGTGTCTGATAATGAGGAGATACACAGAGGAGATGTTAAAACCTGTACCTGGCTCTTTGAAACCCAGCCTCTTGATGCAATAGGGGAGGACTCAGAAAGAGTAATGAAACTGCAGACAGTGAAGCAGGAAGAAATTCAAGGTAGTGATGTCCGCACTGCGTGTTTCCTTTTTGAGACAGAAAACCTAGAAAATATACAAGCAGAAGAAAGTAAGGAACTCAAGCGAGTAGTAGAAATTGATATCCAGCCTGGAGATGTCTCCACCATGAGATATAAATTTGAAAATCAAACGTTAGACTCTATAAACTGCAGTGCAGAAGAAGTGTTGAACAAAATTAAGACCATACAGCGTGAAGACATACAAAAAGGGAATGTTTTGAATTGCTGTTGGCTTTTTGAGAATCAGCCTATTGATGAAATAACAGAGAACCAAGAGGACAGGACATCAGTTAAAACGGTTACAGATGTGCAGGGTGGAAATGTGCGAAAAGGTTGTTTTATCTTTGAGACATTTTCTTTGGACCAGATTAAAGATGAATCTTCTTCAGAGATAAGCACCAAGAAAACTGTAAGCAAAGAAGAAATAACAAAGGGAGATGTGAAAAACTACAGAATGCTCTTTGAGACTCAGCCACTTTATGCTATTCAAGACAAGGAAGGATTTTATCATGAGGTGACTACTGTCAAGAAGGAAGAAGTGATTCATGGGGATGTACGTGGAACTCGGTGGTTGTTTGAGACAAAGCCCTTGGGATCAATAAACAAATCAGATAATGTATATGTTATAAAATCAGTCACTCAAGAAGATATCCAGAAAGGAGATGTTAATTCTGTCAGATATAGATTTGAAACACAACCGCTGGATACAATTTCTGATGAGGAAAAATTCATCATCCCCACAGTGGACCATATCCAAGGTGGTGATGTGAAGGCCAGCAAGAAATTATTTGAGTCTGAAGAGTCCAAAGAAGGCATGTATGTAAGAACAGTGAGTGTCAGTGAAATACAACAAGGCAACGTCAAAACATCAACTTGGTTATTTGAAACACATACCATAGATGAAATTAGAGGAGAGGGATCAGAGTATAAAGATGTTAAAACAGTAACAAAGGAAGAGGTAGAAGAAGGCGATGTTCAGCATTCAGTGTGGCTTTTCGAAAACCAACCTTTAGACTCCATTAAGGATACTGACAAAAGCGATACAAGAGTAGCTAGGGAAGAAATCCCGCAGGTAGACGTAAAAACCACAACATGGCTTTTTGAAACAACACCTTTCCATGAATTCAATGAAAGCAAAATAGAGAAGGAAGAAATCATAGGGAAAAGTGTGAAAGAGACTTTAAAGGAACTGTATTCTCACAAAGTGGTGGAGTCTCATGGAATTATCTTGGAGGCAGATGAAATTGGAGATGTCCGAATGACAAAGTATAAGCTGATGAATCAAGAGGCTCCTGAAATTCAAAAGGAAGAGATTATTAGAGGAGATCTGGCCAACATCATGATGAACTTGCTGTCCAAAAGGAGCACTGTTGAAAGGGAAGCTAAAGTCAGTGAAGAAGAAAAGGGTAATGTGAATTTGACCAAAGAACAGTTGCTGAATAGATCAACAGATGTTCACATTGAAAAGGAAGAGGTGGTGAGAGGTGATATACAGCAAGCCATTAAAAACCTGTTTAGTAAGAGCCGCTCTGCAAAACATGGAATTTTAATTCAGGAAAATGAGAGAGGCGATATTAACATGACAGTATATTCTCTCTTTCACAAAAAGAATAGCACTAAAACCCAGCAAGATGAAGTGATAGGTGGCGACGTGAGGCGCACGATTCACAGCCTTCTGTCTTCTGCAGTGAATAATGAAATAACAGAAAGAGCAAAAATAGATGACTCTGAAAGAGGCAATGTTCAGTTTTTTACAACGTGCATAGAAGCTGGGGCTCTGGATTATCTGAAGCAACTCCAGACAGGGGCAAATGAAATGTTTGCCAGTAGGAATCAAGAAGAGGAGGAGGAAATAATTGGTGGCGATGTTGAAGGCACAAAGCTATTACTTAAGAAAAAGAAGTCTCAGATTCAACGTACAGTTAACGAAACCGACATCGTCCCTGGAGATGTGTGTAATGCAGTTAAAATCTTTATGACTGAGCCACAAAATTCATCTTGTCATGTATGCAAAGAAGAAATTATAAAAGGTGATTTGAAGGCAGCATTAAATTCTCTCAGTCAGGCCATAAATCAAACAACTGTCACTGAGAAGGAAGAAATTATAAAAGCTGACATCCTCAAAATTCTGAAGTCTCTTGAAGAATCTGCTTGTCGACTGAAAGAAACAGAAAAACCTGATGTCATCCCTGGTGATATTAAGCGGGCCATTGAATCTCTGGAGAAAGCAAGACAGACAAAAAATGAAGTCCTGAGAGAAGAGGTTGTCCGAGATGACCTTGAGTCCACCTTATGGTCTTTAAGAGCTGCTCAGCAGTCTTTCCAGGAGATAGGTAAAGAAGAAATAGTCAAAGGAGAAACTCAAATGGCTATAGAGAGCTTACAAAAAGCATCTGCAGGAAGAAAAACAACACAACACCAAGCAGGAGTGTGTGGAGATATGAAAAGAAGCACTGAGACTCTATTTGAGCCTTCTCAACAATTGGTCAAGAACCAGGTTAATGTGACTGAAAAGTTACAAAATCATATTAAATCCCATGAGGCACATCATCAAAGAATTGAAACTGAAAGGAAGAACCTCCTCAGCAAAGACACCAAAGCAATCCATTCAGATCAGAAATGGAACACAAAGGCAGATGAAGCAGATAAGAAAAATGTGAAGGTCTTATCTAATTCCCAACACAAGGTCACTGAAAAAGTAGATAAATCTATGGGTAAAGTCAAAGTCCAAAACACTGTAAAAAAGGAAGCAAAGACTCATAATGATTCCTCTGCACTTATTCAGTCTGCTTCTTGTAGTAGTGTTCAAAAGAATGAAAGAGGAGAGAAATTGGAGGGAAGAAGAATACTGAGTAATGACAGCACATCAAGCGTGGAACCTTCTATAAAACAAATACCTGACACAACTGGTCAGAAAGAGATGAGAGAAAAAACAAAGTTGTACGGCTACACTCACACAAACCATCATAGAGGTGCGGAGCAAGTGGTCAACATGTCAATGGCCATGATTTCCAAGGCAACTGGTCATTTTCAAAAGCAAGAGGTACAGCAAGAAAGAAAGCAGTGTTCAAAAGAAGTTTGTGAAGAGAAAAAAACTAACATTAAAGCAAACCAAGCTGTGGTTTCCATGGCATCAGAACAGAATCTAAAAACCAATCAAAAAGTCAGAGTCACACAGGAAACACAGAGCCAATTTAAAGAACCCGAAAGGAAGCAAAACTCAAATGTTATCCAGCAAAATGAGAAATCTATGGCAAGGCTTAGAGGAAAGGGGAAAGGGGATGTTGCTGAGTACAACTTCAGAAGTCTGGTAAAAAACCCACACAACCCAAGCAAAAATGCTAGAAACTTGGACAGATCTGAAATTGATTCCCCACCTCCACCTCCACCCCCACCTTCACCCCCACCCTCAGTGACTTCATCTGAAGCAGACCTTCCTCTGCCACCACCTCCTCCTCTAACACATTTAATGATGGCTTCTGACAGACAAAGCTTTCCTTCCCCACCACCACCAATAGGACAGGCTAAAACAGACGCTGACCATTTTCCTCCTCCACCACCCTCAGTAGAAGACAAATCTGAAATTGAATTGGTGTCTCCTTTGCCTCCTTCGCCTCTTCCTCAGCCATCTGTGACTCCTCCGCCAAAGCAGAAGAAAGAACACTTCTTCAAGCACCTAGACAAAACACTGCAACACTCAGTTCAAGCTCATGCCAACATTAGACCCAGTAGGGTCCCATCCATTAAGAAACCTCCACAGAAAGACTTCATGAAACAATTAGAAGATCAGCTTGAAATGCCTCACAAAATTGAGCTTGACATTCAGAGAAGCAAAGGAAAGGATCTGACAAAAACCATGGAAGAAAGCACAGAAAGGACCATGGTGACTAATGCTGTTAGTCATGAACAGAAAGAGCAAAGAGTCTGCACGAGAACAGAAGAGGTTAAAAGACCTTCCCCAGTCCCAGATGCTATCAAGCCAGAGACCTCATCAATGAAGAAAAGAAGTCAATTTCTACTTGTAAGATCTCCTTCCCTCCCATCAGAGGCAACACAAATGAAACCTAAGCCATATGTACGAAAATTTAAAACTCCTTTAATGATTGCAGAAGAGAAATACAGGCAGCAAAGGGAGGCGATGGAGAAAAAGCAAACACAAGAGTCTTATCAAGTGATTGTTCGAAGAAACAGTGAAACTTCTGTAAGTTCAGTTCAGATGGAGTCAGCAGCATCTCTGCTGGAACCAAAATCCTCTGAGCAGTGCCAGTCTCCGGTACGAGACCCAGTAACCTCTGCAGTTTCAGAAAAGACTCTGCCTGATGAGCCCAAAGGTCAGGCCAAGCTGCAAGATGCGATCCCGTGTGATCACAAGCCACAACCTCCATCACAGAGAGCAGCCACTGGACAGTCTCGAAGCATTCTAAAAACCTCAACAGACGAGCAGATTAGAAATCAGGCCACATGTGATGTGCAAAGTCATACAAAATATAAAGTGTCTTCTGAGAAGGTGCACACGCACAAGGAACAAGCTGTGTGCAAGACAGAGGAACATGAGGATGAGGAGCATCGGCATGTGTCCCACAACAAAGTGACGTCCCCCACTTTCAAAATCAGAACCATCAAGCTTCCCACTTTGGAACAACAATTTGGTGAAACGCACAGCGACTCCCTGACATACAGGGAGCAAGACGAGCACAGCGGCCAAGCTGTCCTCAAACAGCACATTCAAGAAAAACAGAAAGAAAAGAGAAGCAGTTCTGTAAGTAAAAAAGAAAACAGTGGCAAGGCATACAGTCAGGGGCAGATTGAAGAGAAGGTGCAGCTGGAAAAACCACTTTTGACATACACTGAAGACAGGCACATAGCAACAGGCAAAGAGTCCAGTGAAGTGAAACAAAGGTTAGTTCAAAAGAAAGAAACTGGGAAAGAAGACATTAAACAACACTGTGTCTCTCAGGCCCTGGAAGGAAAGCAGAGCCAAGCAATTGCTTTCCCTAAAGAAGAGAAAATAATAATTCAAAGAAAACAAGAGGACGTGAGCAATAAATCAGAAAAAATGGTCAAGCAAAAGGTAATTGACATGCATGAGACCTCACAGACTTCTCAACAAGAGCAAACCTTGAGTCTGGAAGCAAAATACTTGTCCCAGGAAACCAGGAGTCTGCAAGGGAAGGAGGGTGCTGGAGAAAAGGCCCTTCAACTGAATAAGGGGCTTCTTAAGAAAGCAGAGCCAAAACAAGAGATTGCCCAGAAAAAGCCAGCACTGTTTAATTCCTTAAGAGGAATCCCACAAAGTCATGAGAAAAGCCCAACAGATATATTAGAGTTCTTGAGGAAACGTGAGGAGGTACAACAAGTCCTGTCCAGAGTGAAGCAGTTTGAAACGGAGCCCAATAAAAACGGGATCCAAACCCTCCAGGTGTTCTTAAGTGGTATTCCAGAGTGGCTGGTCAAACAAGAGATGAAACAAAAGTTAGCTTCTATTGCACAGGAAAATAACATTGACAAGATGAAGGAAGAACTATCAGTGATTAAAGACCAGGGTGCCCAAATCCTTCAGTGGTGTGAAGATGCAATCCAAACAGCCATGATGTCCGCAAAAACCATGAAATCTAGAAAAGACATCCTTAATGCTGGAGGATCATCACAAAATATCGCTAAACTGAGCATCGGCTCTAGTAAAAAAGAGTCTCAGGTGACTAAAGAGGCGATCATAGAGGCAACAGCACATCAGGAAGTGAAACGTATCAATGCACACAGGCATACAGAAAACAGAAGTACTTCTTCAGCGTCACTAAGGACACGAGCGCCCTCACCTACTTACATTACAATTGAATCAAGGCGTATTGAATCTCCCCTTAGGGAGCCTTTGTCTCCTGCCCCAAGGGAAACCTCTCCAGTCCCACCATCGCCACCTCCTAGATCTACCACACCAACATCTAAATGTCAACGATCGGGGTCCTCCACCTCTCCCTCTCCACCAAGAAACCGTTCAGAGCAACTTGCCAAGTTGAAAGATACCACTGTGAAACTGTCCCAAGGAGCAACCCCAAACAGATCAGTGACCCCAGTTCCCATTACGGAAAGAAGATCAGAGATTGTTAAATCTCCTGCAACTCTCCGTCGACAAATCAAGCTTGAGCCGCGGCAATCTGAGAGTTCGTCTTCAAAAATGTTGCCTGTAAAAGAATCACAAATAACTGCTGGTACAGTGACGAAAAGTAAAGAAGTGCACAGAGAACTGGAAACGGACAAGATGTTTGTCAACAAAAAGACAGCATACATTCCAGAAGGCTTAGCGCCACAAAGAGAAAATGCGGCTTCTATTCCTACTGCTCAAAAATATGTCTCTCCTAAGGTTGATCCCAAAGGACATGGGCCTAGGTTTCAAGCATCTGAGCAGATGATTCACACAGGAAGAGAATCAGAGGTGTCTGAAAGATCAGGCCATGAGAGTGAGGATAAAATAGATATACTGTTAGAAAGTTTTGAAAAGCCAGTAGCAGAGGTGAAATCAAAGAAAAACTGTGTCGAAAATGGCGTGCTTAGTGGCAAAACCAGGGAAGAAAGGCGCAGGTTTAGAAAGGATGAAATAGGCCAAACTTCTCACGAAAGAGGAAAGCAAAAAGAAGGTTTCCAAAAGACTCCGGGCAAGCAGCAGAGAGAACCAAAGGAAAATAAATCTTACAAGCAAAAGCACTGCGCAGTCAAAGAGCGCTCCTTTGAGCCTGTGGTGTGCTTTGATGCCAAGTCTCAGGGTGAATGCTCTGCTGGCATGGATGCATTGGAGAACAGTGTTGTTGAGTCAAGGACCACCACCTCCAGATCACGAAGCACGGATGGGCCGCAGTCCGGATTTGGCTTCAAACGTGCCCCTCCGACATACGAGGATGTAATCTCAGGACACATCTTGGATATTTCTGCTGCAGAATCACCCGAAGAACTGCTGAAGAATTTCCAAAAGACTTGGCAAGAAAGTGAGAGAGTCTTTAAAAGCCTGGGCTACACGGTCTCAGATGCTGCGGAAACAGAAGTGAGAAGTAGCTTCCACGAGGAAGCAGAGTTTATCAGTGGTAAATAAGCATGCAAGGTGTGGAGAAAGGGTGTTTTTTTAAAACAGCTTTTGAACAGTATGACGCAATGGCAATAGAATTTCCTTGCACAACTAATATGTAACCAAATATGTAACTAATATGTAACATGACATAGCTGCAACTAACTTAGCCTTCATTTCTGCTTTGCTTCCTTTCTCTCCCTCAGAAACCTTTATTCCTTCTTCCTTTTCTAAAGCCATGCATCTTAATATGTGCTGAACGTGTGACTAACTAATTCTGTGGCTTTGCCTGACAAAAGGTAAATGCTATATTTGAGTCATAACACTTCACAAAATGTGGCTTGTTTTCTTCAGCTTGAAATTGAGTGTTGATGTGCTCTTACATAATTTAATTGGATCAAGGCCTTTGGGTTCGGATGCTATATAAAACACGGCGGGCTGGACCAAATTAACTGTAAACAGAAAGATTTCCTTTGTGCTGCTGAAAAGCTGCTACCGGGGAGTTGAGTGGTTGTCACACAGCAGGGGCCTAGGAGCGCCTTCTACTGGCTGCCACTGCTCTGGTAAGGGTCTACATCGGAAGGCCCAAAGCCCCCAACCACCCTTGTCCTTTATTCATAAATTCCTCTTAACTGTGACCAAGGAGACGGGAGAACCCAGGCAGTATAACAACAAAAAGAAGTTTATTAGTAGTACTCTAAAAAAAACAATGTGGGTGATAAAGATTTAGTGCTATAGTGAATATGAAACAGTAAAGGTTGGTGCAAATAAACAAAAGCCCTGATACATTTAGCTATACAGTCCCTACTCTAATATCAAAACTTGCCACTTCTCTTGGGTGAGGGATCTTTTCCTACTGCCTGTTCCAGAGAGCACTCCTTCTCTGTCTGCAACCTCTCAGACAGAGAACCTCTCTGCCTACATCCTCTCCAGATAAGAACATACCCTATCTGTGCTTGGCCCTTTTTATACTCTCCTCCCAGGTCCCACCCATCTCTGGACTAGTTTCCCTCCAAAACCTTGCCACCCAATCAGAGGGACAGAAGGGATCCTGGGAAATGTAGGCTTTGTTTAGTAACTTCTAGGCAGGCTTCTCTGGAGCCTGTAGGCTTCACTAGGCCCAGGATCATGATAGTGGTCTTTTAGGGATACTGTGGGATGGGTGCATGGAGGGTGATGAAGCAAGAAGAGGGAAACTGGGCAAAAAAAAAATCACTCCAAATACTTCCCCTGTGCCTCATCCCACTCTTGTTCCCAGGGGCTTAAAGGGACTGCAGCGGGAAGGGAGAAGATGAGGAGATCCATTCTGTAAACTCATTCTGTTCATACTCCATCGTGTCCAACTCAGTGCGTAGCTAGAGTTGCACACCTCCAGGTGGTGGCTGGAGGTCTCCCACTATTACAACTGATGACAGAAATCAGTCCACCTGGAGGAAATGCCCACTTTGGAAGTTGTATTCTATGGCATTACTCCCCTGCCCTTCTCAGGCTCTGCCCCCAAAATCTCCAATTTCACAAGCTGGATCTGGCAACCTTCTGTGCAGCTCCTATTCTTTTCAAAGGGACTTGGGCAGGGCAGCTTCTGGCCAAATGGTGACTGTAGTAAGTACATGAACAGTGCCATCCTAAATAGAGTTATTACATTAAAACAAAGTTTTCATTTGCACATTGCACGGAGAGACTGAAAACACTACAGACATGAAGATATTAGGAAAAAGTAGGAAAGAAGTTATGAATATAGCAAAAGATGTAATAAGAGAATGCCTGGATTTCAAAACGCTCTGCTCAAGTCTTAAGTATAAAACCAAAACAATTTCTCCCCTCCCTTCCTTATTCAATTCCCTTCTTTCGGTATGCTTATTTCTTGCCATGCTGCCTGAAATAACAATAACTCATATACACACACAAAAATTCTAATGTTAAACATCAGCTACACAGCAGAGGGTAGAGGAAACGGTACCCAGATGCAGTGCCGTGCCCACATGCTGTTTGTGTGCCATTCCTATTTATTCAATTAATTAATTTAGAACATTTGATTATCTCCTCTCCAGATACTTGCTCAAGAAGGCTAGCAAAGAGAAAGAAAGCAATACATGCAAATTAAAACAGTAAACAGTTCAGTAAAACCAACCCTGGAGCAGTAAAACCATCCACCTGTCAAAACTCAGAAGTCAATAAAACCAATAGCATTTTTAAAACGAGGAGTGCAAAGGCAAGCTGTAAAATGCCAAGAGGTGGGAAACCCAGGCCAACATCATCAAAATAAGACCGCTTAAAGACAAGATAAAATTTTAGTCAAAAGCCAAGATGAATAGACATGTTTTTAACTGGTGCTTAAACAGAAGATGAGGCAGGTGCCAGGTAAACCCCAAGAGAAGGTCATTCTGCTATGGTTGCCAACCTCCCGGCAGGGCCTGGAGATCTCCTGGTATTACAATTGATCTCCAGACTAAAGAGATCGGTTCCCATGGAGAAAATGGTGATTTTAGAGGGCGCAGCTTAGAGAGAAGGGCCTGGGAGCATGGTCTTAATTGTTGGACAGGACAATATGGAAGGAAGAAGTCCTTCAAGTACCCTGATAAGGACCAGCTCTGTAAATTGGGCCCAGAAACAGACAAGGAGCCAATCCAAATCATTTGGCACAGATGGTATGATCCATGTAACCAGACCCTAATAGCCTGGCCATCATGTGTGGAACCAGATGAAGTTTCTGAACAGTGTTTAAAGGCACCTTGACTCCACATAACATACCTTGCAGTCATCTAACTGCAAATGCCTAGCAAGCAGTTCAAATTTGAGACCAGTGCTCAATGCCTCACTGTTTGGCCCTTTCCTGCAATATGCTGTAACCAAGTAGGGTTGCCAATCCCTTGTTGGGGACAAGGGATCCCCTGGTTCGGAGCCCCCCCCCCATGCTTCAGAGTTATTAGAAAGGGGAGAGGCTGAATGTCCACTGGGCACTCCATTATACCCCAAGGAGACCAGCCCGCATAGAGTATAATGAAGAATGATCCATAGGTATCTGGAGCTGGGGGGGCTGTGTTTTTTTTAGGTAGAGGCACCAAATTTTCAACATAGCATCTGGTGTCTAGGCTCAAAAAAACCTCCCAAGTTTGAAAAAGATTGAACCAGGGGGTCCAGTTCTTTGAGCCCCAAAGAGGGTGCCCCCATCCTCCATTATTTCCAATGAAGGGAAGGTATTTAAAAAGAGCGCCGTCCCTTTAAATGTGATGGCCAGTACTCTCTTTGGAGTTCAGTTGTGCTTGTCACACCATTACTTCTGGCTCCACCCCCAAAGACCCCAGATATTTCCTGAATCGGACCAGGCAACCCTGTGACCAAGAGATCTGGGAAATGAAAAGAGTGTATTGAGGCACTTGTCTACGAGGTCAAAAGACCGAAAGTTCTTAGAGGTAATTTTTGATCTGGAGCCAGGAATTGCAATAGAAGTATCCTATAAATTAAATGTTTTTGCTATTTGGAATTCAACAACTAATATTTTTTTAAACAATCAAGGAGGCTTTTAGGGTACCTCACATTTAAAAAAAATTTTGATACGTTCGTCCCCCTTCTATGCTATGTGAAGCGGCTAAAAATCAACAAAACATTTCCACAACCAGTGAAATTGAAATTAAAGTGCACAAACCAATGTACAATAACACAATTTAAAAATTTATGATAGAAATCCAGACCAACAAGTACACCAAAAGTCAGACTCCTTGATCTACATCTTCCTTGGCATCATAGATCAGAACAACTGCACAATTCCTCATCAACAGGCCAGTATCCACATTGTCATTAATATATGATGAAGGGAGTTTTGACTCTCAAAAGCTCAAACCCCAAAATCTTGTTGGTTTCTAAGGTAGGGGTGTCAGCCTCCAGGTGGGGCCTGGAGATCTCCCGCTTTTACAACTGATCCTCATTTGGCAGAGATCAGCTCCCCTGGAGAAAATGGCTGCTTTGAAGGGTGGACTCCATGGCATCGTACCATGCTGAGGCCCCTCCCCTCCTCAAGCCCCACCCTCTCCAAGATCCATAACTAAAGCCTCCAGGTATTTTTCAACATGGACCTGGCAACCCTACTCTAAAGCACTGCTGGGATCTAGCTGTTCCACTGCAGTTCAACATGGCTGACACCTGTAAGTCCAGTAAGTAATTCACTATCCAACACATATGAATTGGGCATTGCACACTTAAGGCCTGTTCAATAGTGGCACTTTTAATAACTTCCAAATGGTTATGACTTGCTGACCTCTATGAGCCAGCCTTAAAGCTGATAGGCTGGAAGGAAGAACAAGCTAATCAGGAATAGGAAGAATTGGTGAAGGGGAGGAGAGAGGTGAGCAACAGAAACAAATAGCAGGAAATAGAGTCTTAAGGGTTGTAACAGCTTGAGAGAGGCAACAACTGCCCAAGGAGTCTGTAAGCTCTGATACAGTGTCAGGTAGATTGGCAAAATATTAATAAACTGTTGACTACACTAATTAGGGATGTGATAGACTTAACGTATTAAGAATAGACAATAGCCAGTCATCCACTCAAAGGATCAGAGCTGCCCATGAAAAAGCACATCCAATGTTAAAAGTCTCTATTACTGATCAACACTGTTGATTCAGTCCTTTTCAAAAATGTATGTTCTTCTGCCTGTATAAAATTCCTGATATAGTAGAAGAATGGAAGCTGGGAGTAGTTCTCTTGTAACATGAAACAGCGGGAGAAAACTCTCCCTGTTCCCTATCAAAAGATGTGTGTAGGAGCTAAAGCTTTTTTTTTTTTTTTAAAGACTTTCTCACAGCTAAAGACTTTTTAAAAAAGACTTTCTCACAGACGTACCCATGTTCTAGCTGTAAAACCTCCTGCTTTGCACATTAGGGTAGAGGCCCCAATACAAGATGCTTTCAGTTCCTCTTTCCTCCCTTCTTCCTGTTTGAATATTAATTCATAGTCTGGGTCTTCAAAGTAAATATGTGATTTTTTTTTCTCCAACGAACCAAAGGGTAGGTTTCATTGCCGCATGAATCTCATTTGACCCTATAAACTGGAGACTTAAGTGTTAATTATTTGTGAGCCAAGTATTTCAGCTTGCATTGTGGTGATGAAACATTCTGTGCATAGCCTGAGGAAACATAAAATGAATAATAACATATGGCACTGAGACCCTGTCTCATTTATTTCTAGAAACTGCACGTTCAGGGAAAGGAAACCTGCCTACTTTGTCAAAAGAGGGTTTATCCAATGGAGTGTCTGGTTGCCGACAAACAGACCTTTCATAAATCATGCTTTCGGTGTCACCATTGTGGCAGTAAATTAAGGTAAGACGAAGTGAACGATTAAAGCTTTGACATGCAAATAGTATCATAACTGGCATCCACTTTCATATGATCGATGTGTCCAAAGATCAAAATTCAGCAGACCTGATTTTCAATCTCAGTTCTGTTGTGAAACTGACCGTTTCAACAGGTCACTTACATTATATTTGGTCTGGACGTCTCCCTCTAAGGAGGGGTGGGGAGTTGCTTCTGTGTATTCTAAAAGTATTGTTTTTAATACATTGTGATATAACTCGTATAGCTAGAGTCCAAAAAAAAAAAAAGGCAAACGTGATTTTTTTTTCCCCCTGAAAGAGGTTTTGTTTTTTGGTTTTTTTTGGCCTCGAGTGATGTTTGCAAAATAAATCTTTTTGGGCACTAAGTATGCCCAGTAATCTGTGGGAATAGTAAAAGCACCTGTAGTTGAAGAGTGAAGAAAATATACTGTAAGTGGAGGGGTGGGCAAGCCTTGACACTGGGTAAAGAGGGTCTTTAGAGTTTACATTGTGGTGTAGTGGTCACGAGTGGTGGACTCTAATCTGGAGAACCAGGTTTGATTCCCCTACTGCTCCACATGAAGCCTTCTGGGTGACCTTGGGCCTTTTATGAGAAGAGAAGAGAAAGTGATTGTATGCCACTTTGAGAGAAAAGTAGGGTATAAAAACATACTCTTCTTCTAAAATCTCCCTCCCTCCAAACCGTCAAATTGATCCTTGGTTCCAATGTCATATGAAACTATGGTTTAATTAAACTAACTATAGCTCATACATGATCATCTGAACATAGGCCACTCTACTACCTTTGTTTAGTTACCATCAAACCAGGATCTGAAACTATGGCTTGAAGTTGATCTGTTAACCACCGTTAGTCTTAATTCTGGTGGCTTGTAATATATGAATGTGGACACCTTATACTGGCTTCTTGGTGCCAACCTTGCACATTGCAGACCAGGATACTCTGCAGGTGAGGGGAAGAAAGAATGGGGGCAATGAAATCAGTTTTTTGTCAAGGAAAACCAGAATTTGAATGATTTCTGCAAAACAAATCCTGGTTTCACAAACTACCCATAGTTAAAATGTGGTTGCATGGCTTTGGAACTGAGTGTGATAAGTCGAAGTCGAAAATAAGTCGAAATAAAATTAGCAATGAATAGGTATATTAAATCTGAAAGAAGCTTTGTAGAAATATAGCTCCTTAGAGCAGTGGTCCCCAACATTTTTGGCCCCAGGGCTGGCAGTGTGGGGGCACCGAATTCCTCCCCCTATGGCGCATCCTCCTTCCCGCCCCCCACCCTGAATCTGCATCTGAATCTTCATGGGACTTGCACCTGCATTCCACACTTCAGAAATAATGTGTGAGGGGTGGGGATGTACATGTGCACTGAAGAGGTGAGGACATAATAGGTTCCAGAATTTAGGTCAGCCCTCCGTCTTGCAAGTCTATCAGAAAATTAACCAGCTCATCCTGATTTAAATGAGCTTCACTTTGACTGGACTGCACCCAATATTAGTCCAGTCTACATTCAGCCTCTAAAATCTTGTTGTTGTTGTTGTTGTTTGCTTTAAAGTGTCCGACCAGGATGAGGGGGGGGGGGGATCCTCTTTAGCCATGACCTCTTTCATATAGGAAACATTTAATCTAAGGATGTGATCCATGGCCCACATCTGTCCCACCAAGAGCACTCATCCGATTAATACTAAAGTGGCTTACAATCACCTTAATATTAGTGATTTAATCAGTTAGTACTAATAAAATTAGTATCTCTTTTGCATTTAGATGATTTATGGTACGGTACATGTAGCCCAACCAAGTTACAATTATTTGTAATAAATGAGTCTGACAGCTCTAATCCAATCCATCTAATCTGGGCCTTTTCTCCCACAAGAAAGTTGTAGATGACTCCTGACCCTGAGTGAAATTATAAACCAAGTCTTAAAAATGAAAATTATTTAGTCTTCTGGGTAATACCTGGAATGGGCATGAGTCGGCTCACAAACTAAAGTTTGTGATAATTTTGTGATAATTTTAGCAGGTTCATGCTTTGTGAAGTGAAGTTTGTGGCAGGTCACTGACCCAGCACAAAGTTTCCACAAACTTTCAAGCTGTCTGTGAAGGTCTGTGTTGGTTTGTGAGCAGAGACTTTCCCGGACTATCTCCACTCAATTGGATCCCATAAATCCTGTCTCAACTCAATTAAAATGTCGACAGAACTTCAAAGCAACAACTTAGAGAGCATACAGAGGAGCATCAGCGGGGAGGTCCCCTGAGATGTTGATGTTTCTAGCTTGCAAAGGATCCATTCTATAAACTCCTGGACCTCAGTCATTTTGACATGTCTATAGAATGGATCCCATGCAAGCTAGAGACACCAAGCTCACAGAGGGTCTCCAGCTGTCTCTCCTCTACCTGCCCTCCATGTTGGTTAGGATTGGATTTATGAGATCCAAGTTACGTTCACCAAAGATGGTGCTCCCAAGAATGTCCCTAGCATGCTAAGGAGCCTTTTTACCACCTCACATACCTCATAAACCGGCTAAAGATTTGTGATGGTCTATAGTTCACGAACAGGGCACATCAAGAACCACAAATTGAACCATATTTTCCCAGTTCGTTCCCATCCCTAGTGATACCGGCTAAAGATTTGTGATGGTCTATGGTTCACGAACAGGGCACATCAAGAACCACAAGTTGAACCATATTTTCCCAGTTCATTCCCATCCCTAGTGATACCGGCTAAAGATTTGTGATGGTCTATGGTTCATGAACAGGGCACATCAAGAACCACAAATTGAACCATATTTTCCCAGTTCGTTCCCATCCCTAGTGATACATGGTTGTTGTTTTTTCCTTTTCTAAAGTGGTATGAATTGAAACTGTATTTATAGATGCTGTTATTTATAGCTACTTAACATGTCGACTAAAATAATTTTCTTTGGAGCATTTATGATAGATGCCATAAAGCATTTTCTCTTTGATTTGACAGCTTGGGTAATTACGCTTCTCTTCATGGAAAAATATACTGTAAACCCCATTTTAAGCAACTTTTCAGATCCAAAGGAAATTATGATGAAGGTTTTGGACACAAGCAACATAAAGAATTATGGATTTCCAAAAATCAAAAAGGTTCTGCTGGTTCTGGTCATGCGAAAGAAGTTAATCCAAAGGGGGCTAAACCTACTGATCAGATGTTGCATTCCAGCAGTCACGAAGTCCATCATGAAACTTTGGGAGACAATATAAAACTGAATAGAGAGAGAAGCAAGTTAAACATTACATGGCCTCCTTCCGTAGAAACACCAAGAAAGTCATTTTCTATAGAGGAGGAAGTTAAAGTGAATAAACCAAAATGGCCACCAGAAGTTTCTGAACAAGAGACCACTGGTGATAGAAACCTGCCCCAGCTCTCAAACAGAAATAGCCTTTGGGAGAGCGAGGAAGAAAAGAAAGATGAAGCCATTGATTTGCAATCAAATGACCCGTCATCTCCCATTTATGCATCTAAAGAGGAGGAACTTGTAAATAATAGCATGGCAAAGACTTGTGAAGCAGATACCAAAGGAAAAAATGCTCAAAAGGAATCTGTGCGAAGGAAAAAGAGTGATGAAGTATCCAAAAAGAGGGAGAAAGGTGGAAAGAACGTAAAAGAATGTGATAATGTGACTGTGCAGAGTGCTGAAAAGCAGAGAGATGGGAAGCTTAATGAAGCCAACAATGCAGATGTTTTACAGGTTACTAACACTGATGAGGAATCCGTATTGCGGGGTAGTAATAAAGGCAGCCTCTTAAACAGCAACAACAACAATAGCAATAATTACTATCAAATGCCTTTTCCCCATCAAGACATTTATTGGCTGGAAGAATATACTGGAGATGTGCACTATCCATTAACAGAATCAAATCATACAAAGAGCCCTGCCCTGGAATCTGCATTAGAAAGACAAGTTGTAAGTTTAGAACTTCTCAGTATAACTGACTGTGAATCAGGTTATTCCATAGAGGCCTTAAATCTTACAGGTGATGAAGAAAGCATCAAAAAAAAAGGTACTATTACCTCTGATAGTCTTATTCAACATCATAATAAAGATGCCACCTGTCCAAAACCAAGTGCTGGCAATGTTGTCATGATCCAAGAGGTCGCTAATACAACATTTCCTTCGGCAAGAGAATTCAGAGGCATTGGGGAAGCAATCAGACATGTCAAAAAGTTAAATATTATTTCATCTGATAATGCGGAGACTCTTTCTTTACCTGGCAATGATGGGATTGGTCTATTAGGCTCTGTATGCACCATTAAACCAGTTTCCGACCCACATTTGAAAGACTGTGTGGATTACGCTATTAATACCTGTCAAGAAGATGAAATAATGGAAATGTTGCAAAATGATATGAGCGCAAGCTTAGATTTACTGAGCTCAAGCTGTGGAGCTGTTCCATCATCTCCAGAAGATGAAGTCAAGGTGGAGCTGCCAGCGATCAGCAAGCAAATTAAACGAAACAGATGGTGAGATGAAAATGAATAAATGCTGTTCTACCAGCCCAAGCTCAATGTGTAATTTACTTGGATTAATGTGGTTAAAGTGTTTATAGTTTGTGGGATATGCCTTTGAAATCCAATTATCTGACTAGAATTTTTAAAAAGAATTTAACACCCAGAGGTTACACACTATAACTTTAATTTGTACTGAATTTGCTGGAAGTATCATGGAAATTCTGTATACCTCAAGACTGAGGGTTGTTCCATCTCTACTTTCCTAGTTTTCTTTAAGTTTATTAAGGGATGTGAAATACATTTATGGACATATCCCTGAATATTCGATTCTTAATAGCTCATGGCTGAATGTGTGGGTTGCAAAGTATGTGTTTTGGAGTGACATTGGGTGATGTGATATTTTGGGGCACTGGGTCTCTGATGGCTTCATTCATACCTGCAAATTTATCACATTGTTGGAGCCATTAAGTGACAAGTGCAAATGTATTGAATTGGCAGGCTATGTTATGATTCTCTTCCCAGTGCGCTGTTCAATGATAACGCTTTAGCTAGTGAAACAGACTAGGAGATTATGCACCTGGTGTGCTCTACAATGAAGACAAATATTTCTAAAGATATTTTTCAACTATTGTTATTACTGTAAGTACATGAGCAATTGCTCTGTGATATAATATGTACATTGGCTTTTTTTAGCTTATAATAGTAGCTTTTTTTCTCTCTCAGTTTTTTGAAAGAGAGATCCCATTTTGGAGTTCTTGGTTTGAAATAAACAATGAAATGCACCAGAATCCAACATTTTGCATATTAGGGCCCTTTGTTTTGTTCTTTTTTTTTCCAAGTGTGGTGTTTTCTCCCCTTTTTTGATACCTAAAACAAACATGATGTGACCTGATAACCAAAAATTAGGGGAACGATTCAGTAAAAGTTAAGCATTATCCAATTACTTGTTTCCTCAGAAGAAATGTACCGTTGAGTTCATTGAGGCTTATTCTGAAGAAAGCAAGCACAGGATTGCAGCCTTGAAAAACCCATCCCTAGGAGGTCTATTCAGAAAAGAACCATTGTATTCAATGGAACTTACTCCTAGGAAAGGATTTGTAAGGTTCCATATGTTTCTGTGGCAGAGATATTAAGCTTACAGTGCAATAAGACTTCAGTGTGTTTAAGTTGGATGGGATTGTGTCCAAAGTATTTAAAAATGTAAATGTGAAAACCTGGAGAGAGAGCTAGGGTGGTAAGCATGTCAGACTAGGGCTGGGGGGACCCAAATTCAAATCCCTACTCAGCCATGAATCTCTTTGGCTAATTTTGGGCCAGTCACTGTCTTTCAGCCTAACCTACCTCACAGAGTTGTTGTAATGATAAAATGGAGGAGGGAAAGGCAGTTCTCCTTCACCCTAAACTCTTTGGAGGGAATGGTGCCGTAGTAAATAAGACCACGGTGGTGATTGTCCACAGAAACGGGGAGTTTTAAAGGCTGATGTTTATCTGCTCAGTTGTTCCATAGCAATCAAAAAACAAAACCAAGAATTGTTTCAGTTTCAGAATTTGCACACTCTTAAGTCACATGATGCACTTCATCAATGCCTAACTTTATGTACTGATTCCCTCCCCACCACGAGTTACCATTAGTTGAGCTTGCATGAAAGCACTTCACTGAGCAGTTGACAATGCCTAATAATAAAAAAAGCACTTTACAAAATGTAGTTTCTGGATTTATTTTTAAAGGTTGATGCTCTTTGAAATGGTTGATAATAGCACGTTATTATAATCATTTTAGCATAATGAATCACTTCACAGTGAATGTAAGGAATAAAATAAAATAACGGGTACTGGAAACATACAGAAACTGAAAGTTCATAATTATTCCCTTCTGGATGCACTGGCCTGTATTTGAAACAAGGGTCTCCAGCATGGTTCCTGTGAGTGCCATGGTGCCCAGTGACACCCTTCCTGGTGCCCACCAAGTGCTTTTAGAAAGCGGGCATGGTTTGGTGGGACTTGGTTGTGCAGTCTCCAAGTGTGGTGTTAAAAGGCACCCTATTAAACAGCCTGAAATATTGAAAAGTTACTATTAGAGTTATATATAACCTTGTTCTCTGGCATTGTGTGGTTGGCACTGCCTCTTGTGGCAGCCATTTTGTGATTGGCGGCACCTCCTGTGACAGCCATATTGTGATTGTGTCCACTGCCCTGTGGCAGTGTTCCAAAGATGTCCACAGGCTCAGAAGGTTGGGAACCCCTGATTGGAGAGAACAGACATGATAAGACAAGTATGTCCCAAATATGAAGTCCCTAAGGAAATTAATGTAGATCTGCACACAAATATCCATGTAGATCAGCACACAAATATCAACTAGGATACATCTGATCAGAAGACCAGCAATCACATTGATTGGTTGCTTGGAAGGAGGAACATTAGACTAGATTTAGTTTTCTCCAATCTCAGTAAAGCTCATTGGCCCTAGTGGTGGGGGTTTGCAGGCAGTACCAGCTGCTTCAGGAAATAGAAGTGCCATGCTGTAGTCATCCATGGGCACCTAGGTCCAGTTGTGCAAGAAGAAAAAGACTGCAGATTTATACCCTGACCTTCTCTCTAAATCAGAGACTCAGAGCAGCTTACAATCTCCTATATCTTCTCCCACCACAACAGACACCCTGTGAGATGGATGGGGCTGAGAGGGCTCTCACAGCAGCTGTTCTTTCAAGGACAACTCCTGCAATAGCTATGGCTAACCCAAGGCCATTCCAGCAGGTGCAAGTGGAGGAGTGGGGAATCAAACCCAGTTCTCCCAGGTAAGAGTCTGCACACTTAACCACTACACCAAACCAGCTCTCTGAGGGGACAGATTTCTTCTGCTCCCTCATCTTGGCTGGTGATCCCCATGCAGCATGGCATATCATTCTCAGGGGTTCCCCCAACCTTCAGCATTTGTTCAAGAGATTTTGGCACTCCAAGAACACATAAAGCTGCCTTATACTAAATCGGACCCCTGGTCCATCAAAGTCAGTACTGTCTACCAATGTTCCCTCTAAGCTGCAGAATCTTGTGAGCAAAAATTCAACTTTGTGAGCTACTGGCATTAAAGTTGTGAGCTACTGCATAAATTATTGTGCTCTGGGGTCATCCTTCCTGAGCTAAGACAAAAATGTGTGAGCTGAAGGCTAAAAGTCTGTGAGCTAGCTCACGCTAACTCAGATTAGAGGGAACACTGCTGTCTATTCATGCTGGCAGCAGCTCTCTAGGGCCTCAGTCTTTCTCTGTCACCTACCACCTGAGCCTTTCAACTGGGGAGGCCAGGGGTTGAACCTGGGACCTTCTGCATGCTAAGAAGATGCTCTGCCACTGAGCCACATCCCCTCCTGTAATGCTGATGACTGGGAATGAATCAAGCCCCTGTGCCCCCCAAGCAGCCCAATTATATTTGCTAACCTCTGAAAGCAGCTTTACAAAGGGCAAAGAGGACTGGTGGGAGAAGAGGCAGGGAAGAGCCATTTCTCAGAAGATCATCTTACAAACCACTGGAAATTTGCTTTAAAAATGTCTCCTTAGTATTCTTCTATGCAGTCCCCTTTGGCTGTCACTCATTTTTGCATGTTTTAAGGAAGAGGTTGTATCCTTTAAAGCTCTCCCCCCCATAAAATAAATGTGGCATTACAACCTGCTTCACTGTTATTGGCCAGAAGTGTGACTTTGCAAGTGTAAACTCTATGGCATTCATGATTACAAGCCCACAACACCCACCGAAAAGCCTTTCCATATTTTCCCCCCACTGCACAGTAGTCTAAAACTTTAAGCAATGCTCTAAATCTTCCCCGAAGGATATAAAAATGAGGCAGCTCATCCATATCAGAAATGAGACACATGGATCACTTGCCTAAGTCCCCATCAATTTCGGGGAAGAAAGGTGATGGAAGGAAACAGAATTCTAAAATAAAGCAAAAACCCCCAGCAAGTGCAGTGCAGCTTTTAGCATTTTAAAAAGTTGAAGACGGAGAGATCAGGGGAAAAGGTATTCATATTGCACCGACCTTGAAGGAGAAAGAAAAAGCCTTGCAAAGCTTTGGGTAAAGCAAAGACAAATACGTGTTCTCTGGAATATCAACAGGATGCCAAAATGGAATTTTGCAGAGCTATGGAAGAAAAGTAGTCCTGAAACAGCTTTAATGAACAGGCAGATTGCACATCTGGAAGTAGGTTTTCAGATATGTGTGTCAGGGATTGCACTGCATATCTGGGCAGAACGAGTCATGCTCTCCGGTCCTATTTCCTAACACCCTTTAACAATCCAAAGCCTTACTTGATGTGAAAGGGGTCAGGCCTGGATGATGAAACAGCGGTAAAATTACAGTGCTCACTGTTGTGCGGCCTCAATCAAGCCTCTGATGCTCAACAACCTGTGTTTTCAAATTGGCAAGATCATTTGTACTTAGGAACAGCAGCAAAACACATCCTAATTTCCACATGTGGGGATGAAGGTTGTGCTAAGCTCTTACAGACCTGGATTTGCCTTTTCAATAATGACAGAGAGCAGAGGTCCACACTCAGTGAATGTATGAAACAGCCTGGGCCAGGGATGCAAGCTTTCTGGCTCCACCTTCTGTGACAGCCATATTGTGATTGTGCCCACTGCCCTATTGGATGCAATAGAGTTGCCAGCTCTGGACTGGGTAATACTGGGAGATTTGTGGGGGGGGGGGGGAATGGAGCCTGGGGAGGGTGGGATTTATTGAGGGGAAGTACCTCAGTGGGTAGTGCCAGAGAGTCCACCCTCCAACGCAGCCATTTTCTCCAGGGGAACTGAAGCCTGGAGATTAATTGTTATACCAGGAAGTTGGCAACCCTAGGCATCCTTTCCTGAGACTTAGAGGGGTTAATCTTTGGGAGAGAGCCCCCACCCATCCCCAGAAGTATCTATTTATTTATATTTGGGTAGACAAGCATGCATGCAAGTGCGCAGGCATATGCAAAGAGTGCGTTGTGCCCCACCTCCTCACTGTAGCCCTTATCCCATATGCCTTTTGTCCTGCAAGACCTCCTCACTGTAGCCCTTATCCCATATGCCTTTTGTCCTGCAAGACCTCCTCACTGTAGCCCTTATCCCATATGCCTTTTGTCCTGCAAGACCTCCTCACTGTAGCCCTTATCCCATATGCCTTTTGTCCTGCAAGACCTCCTCACTGTAGCCCTTATCCCATATGCCTTTTGTCCTGCAAGACCTCCTCACTGTAGCCCTTATCCCATATGCCTTTTGTCTTGCAAGACCTCCTCACTGTAGCCCTTAGCCCATATGCCTTTTGTCCTGCAAGACCTCCTCACTGTAGCCCTTATCCCATATGCCTTTTGTCCTGCAAGACCTCCTCACTGTAGCCCTTATCCCATATGCCTTTTGTCCTGCAAGACCTCCTCACTGTAGCCCTTAGCCCATATGCCTTTTGTCCTGCAAGACCACCTCACTGTAGCCCTTATCCCATATGCCTTTTGTCCTGCAAGACCTCCTCACTGTAGCCCTTAGCCCATATGCCTTTTGTCCTGCAAGACCTCCTCACTGTAGCCCTTAGCCCATATGCCTTTTGTCCTGCAAGACCTCCTCACTGTAGCCCTTATCCCATATGCCTTTTGTCCTGCAAGACCTCCTCACTGTAGCCCTTAGCCCATATGCCTTTTGTCCTGCAAGACCTCCTCACTGTAGCCCTTAGCCCATATGCCTTTTGTCCTGCAAGACCTCCTCACTGTAGCCCTTAGCCCATATGCCTTTTGTCCTGCAAGACCTCCTCACTGTAGCCCTTAGCCCATATGCCTTTTGTCCTGCAAGACCTCCTCACTGTAGCCCTTAGCCCATATGCCTTTTGTCCTGCAAGACCTCCTCACTGTAGCCCTTACCCCATATGCCTTTTGTCCTGCACGAGGCCCCTCCCTCTTTTTCCACTGGAAAGCCTGGCAGGATACCTGCCCTCCAGCAACTGGGATGAATCTGGTCAGAACTGCTTACTGCAGACATAGGCTTCTGAGCAAGATTGGCAGGAGATTGAGGAGTCGAGGATAGACCTAAGAAAGCATGTCTTTCCGTACCATACCCTGAATCTATGGAATTTGCTGCCAAAGATGTGGTGATGGCCAGTGGTTTAAATAGGACTAGATGCAAGCTAGCCTCAAAAGCTAAGCAGGATAAGCCCTGGTCAGTTTTTAAACGGGAGACCACCAAGGAGAATACCAGCATTATGATGTGGAGGCAGCCAATGGCAAGCTGCCTCTGACCATCTCTTGCCTTGAAAACCCTACAGGCAGGGCTTTTTTTCATGGGGAAACATGGTGGAATGGAGTTCCAGAACCTCTTAGTGGAAACAAAATTCTCAAAAAAATGTTTAAAAGTTCATGAGGGGCACTCATGTATTTCTCCTTCATTTCCCTCTCAAGAGTTCCAGCATCTCTTTTTTCCCGAAAAAAATGCCCTGTCTGTGACGTCGTCATAAATAAACTGTGACTGGGTGACAAATAAAGGACACAGTCATGGAGGCTAAATCTGTGCATGATGGTGGAGGTTTAATGGAATATCTGCCTGAGTTGCTAAGAGAAGGATGCTTCTGTACTCTGCTGTGAATTAGAATTATAGCATCCTAGAGGTCAAAGGAGGCTTATAGGCTATCCAGTCCAACACCCTGCTCAGTGCACAAAATCAAAATTGAAGCATTCCTAATAGATGGCTACCTGGACTCTGCTTGACGACATCCACAGAGGAAGAGCCCACCACACTTCTAGGTAAATTGGTTTTGTTATCAAACTGCTCTTACCATTAGCACGTTAATGTTCACCCCGTAGCCTGTTCCCATTAGATCTAGTTATTTTCCCTTCACAGAAGAAAACTAGTTTTTGCTCTCCTAAGTATTCAGCCCTTCATGAATTGGAAGCGTGGCCTAGTGAACTCGCCTGATCTTCTCTTTTCCAGGTTACACATACCAAATTTCTTCAACCTCTTCTCCATCTATTGTTTTCCTAGAAGCATTAACTTGGTCATCTTGGGGAAAGGATGCTGGACTGGACGGACCTCGGGCTACATTCAGACATTATGTCAAGCCAACTTTATGGCTGAACGTTCACAAACCCAGCTTGTTATTGGGTTTGCTCCTCCTTCCTCTTTCTTCCCTTCTCACACAGAGTGCAATGGTGGAGTCCCAATTTGAAATTAACTCTTGTTACCCATTAATTATGAAGACAGGTTCTTAGTTTCGGCAGAGTTAGTTTTCTCCTCACGTCATGGGATTCTACACTGGGGTTAACACCTGGTTTATGGGGAGGGGACTAACTCCGGTTAAGCCACAAGCTTCCAGGTGAGCTAATTTTAAAACTGAATTCTTTAATTTTAATTTTAAAATTAAAAGAAGGGGAGGGGACAAATGAAGTGTCTGTGTGAATCCAGCAAGCCAAATTTGTTTACATTCAGGCTTCATGATGTCTTGGTGGGACACCTATATGGAACTTGACATCTAACCTAGCATGGATCTTGTTATTTCTTAAACTCTGCCCCAGTGAATTGTTGTGTCCAATGAGGAGCATGTAGAAATGTCACTAGTTCTATCAAAACTCTTGCCCTGACATGGTTAGCCCAGGCAAACCCAGTCTCATCAGATTTCAGAAACTAAGAAGAAGAAGAATTGCAGATTTATACCCCACCTTTCTCTCTGAATCAGAAACTCAAAGCAGCTTACAATCTCTTATATCTTCTCCCCCCACAACAGAACCTGTGTGGGGCTGAGAGGGCTCTCAAAGCAGCTGCCCTTTCAAAGACAACCTCTGCCAGAGCTATGGCTAACCCAAGGCCATTCCAGCAGATGCAGGTGGAGGAGTGGGGAATCGAACCCGGTTCTCCCAGATAAGAGTCCATGCACTTAACCACTACACCAAACTAAGCCACATCGACTCTGGGAAGAACTTGGATGGAAGACCGCCTTGGAATACTAGCGGTTGGGAGGCAGGGGCAGGCTTTATTCAGCCACCTCTCTGAATATCCTCCAGGCCCCCAGTAGAGGTCAGTCACCAGAAGTCACCATGGCTACCAGGTACAGACATGCACGCACGCACACACACACACACAATTACAAAAAAACCCCCCCTCTTGATTTCACCTGTACTTCTGTAGAGTCTTGCCTGAGGAAGACCACCCACAGCCCCAAATTCACTTCAAATTTTGCTTGAGGCAACATATCACTGGCAACCCTATCTCTACATCTAACAGAATAACTGCAGAGATGTACGATGCCTGCCACAAGCAGTTTGCAAAACTGGAGCTTCCACTCCAACCTTGCTTTTTTAATCTGTAGCTATGAAACTGTTTCTTTGACGTCCCCGCACTGCCCAAGATTCAGTAAACTCTGCTGAGATGGAGCAGGAGGGAAAGTGCTGCTCAGTGCCCTTGGTACAGGACTGTGACTAAAAGCCACATTAAACCTTTCAATATTTGCTCTGAGTCATAAGACAGTGTCTCTCTTAAGTAGAAAAGTCAATCTGGTAGAAGAGAGATAAAAATCTAAAACTCTTTTGTAAAAATGCCATCCTGGGACAGTTTCATTTTCGGCTTTGTCAGATCCATATTTAACTCAGAATGAGTCTCTGCCATACAGTTACAGCCTGCAACAAAGAAGCAAAACAGCCCTTGAAACGGAATAAGTTTACTTTTGTTAGTGGTCATTCAAAGGGTAATTGCCTTCCCTAGAACTTCCAGGGCCACTTGTTAAATACTTCAAATTTGATGACCTTAATGACACATCATTTCATCAAAAGTAACAGGTATATAGTTTTCCTAGCCCTAACAAGATTGTTGCTGTCATAACCAGAGAAATTGGGAAATGAATTATTGCTGGGTTAGATTGAGGGGATCCACTCATAGCTAGCCTTGAAGCAGATGTCCCCAGCCTTCTTGAATCTGTAGTCACTTCTGCTGGTGCCACAACAAAATGGTTGCCATGGGGGGCAATCACAAAATGGCTGCTATGAGGTCTGGGTCAGCTGGATGGTTCCACAATATCTGGATCTTGGGTAGTTCCACAGTATGTTAGGAGGTTCTATGCCAAGCGTTCTCATATAATTGAGGTACCGATTTCAAATGGGTGCTCTCTGCGAAATCAAAGTTGATGCTTTCTGGGCTCCTCTGAAGCACCTCCTACTCCAATGAAGCAAAGAAAAGCCAGGATTAACAATTTATTTTTGGTGGGGTTGGGGAGACTCTTCACAGGCAAAACAAGCGAGCTTCAGGAAACATATTGGTGAGTGCCCAACGGGCACTGCACCAGGTATCATTGCCATACAGCATACACACCCCTATGTCTCCTCTCAGCAATTTCACTGTGCTTTCAGTCCATCAGCTACCACCTCTACAGGGCCTTCATAGGAATCTCCCCTTTGTATGTACTAATTTATGACAGAATTGCTCAAAGAACAGGATGGAGACACATTCAAAAGATTGTCACTACAGAGCAACTACAGGGAAAAGTCAACCACAAGTCACAAGCAACTGTACAAGTTGCGGTTGCAAACTTTAATGTGTTTGATCAGTAGTTTAATCAGTTAAAGCATTTGTTGATTCATTAGTGGAGGCCAATTTCAGTTTTGGGAAATTCTGCTGGGAAAAAAAAAACATGGTCCTTTTTAAACAATGAGAATTAGCTTGGATTTTGTTACGGGATTCGACGGCAACATATCAGTGGCAATGATATGAGTCCATCAGTGGCTACTAGACACAGTGATTAAAGGGAATCCTGAAGGCATAAACACCTGAATACCAGTGTGGGGTGGCAACATCAAGGGAAGGTCTCTACAGCCTGTTTGCTGTCCCTTCAGGACAATTGGTTGGCCATTGCATGATACAGGATGTTTGACTTGATGGACCTGTGCCTGATACAGCAGGGCTCTTCTTAAGGAGTGACCAGCATTTGATTTTTATAAAATCTTAATTAGATGGGACATTTTGTTTTGAGAAGAAGTGTGGTGCAGTGCTTAGAACATTAAACTGGGTTCGGGTGGGGTGTCACCAGGGTTCAAATTCCTACTCTGTCTTGTGGCTCACGGAATGATGTTAAGTTATTTTTCAGCACAAACTAACTCTCAAATTGCAGAAATTCACAGAACAACCAGTACATTCCACAGAACAATCAGCACAGTCAACAACCATCTTCCTTTTCTTCACACCCCTTCCAACCCTCCCAGCAATTAACACAGAACAATGGTCACATTCAACAGCCAGTTTCTTTATCACTACCCTTCCAGGAAGCCCCACCAAACAATGGGCACATCCACAAACCTATTGCCCTTTCACCACACCCCCTCCAGCCTAGAAATAGCAGCTCTCCAGCAGCCCTGGCCTCACTCAATGCACAGCAGCCAAGAAGGTCAGAGCGCCTGCTCCGGCTGCAACGCCACTGAGGATGTTCTCCGCAGCCGAGAACGAAACGTCTGGAAGAAAAACTTTCTCCAGTAGAACACGGCACTTGAGCCCGAAAGATTCTACAAACCCTAATGATGTTACCAGCCGTGAAAACCTGAAATCTTTGATAACTCTCAAGTAATAATTCCAGAAGTCTAGCTGACTCATCTCCCACTAGCCTTACGCCACTCTCACGCTCATCTTCTCCGCGGGGTTTCCGTCGGATTTCACACTATCTGCCCCGGGGCTGCAACTAGCTTTGCCATTTTTGCACAGCAAACAGAAATTGGTTTTTAGAGGATCTTGTTTGCTGCACAAAAGAGGCGGAGCAAGTTGCAGCCCTGGGGCAGATAGTGTGAAATCTAATGGAAGCAAAGAAGAGGAGAATGAGAGCAGCATAAGGCTAGTGGAAATCAATCGCTGTGTTAATTTGCACCAGCACCAAATAAAATAAAATAAAGCTGTATTGGTTTGTTTCAGTCTTTAAGTTGCTACAATACTCTGTTTTATTTTTGTTACCTCACAGGGGTAGTGTGAGAATTAAAAGGAGGGGGTCAGGAAAAATCCCTGTGTTGCATGGATGAATGTTGGGATGAAAATAATAAATATATCAATTTCAATCATTTTTCAATCACCCCTAGCATGAAACTGGCCTTTTTTCACTGTTGCCAACTGGCCCCAACCCAAAAACACTACTGACTGACTGGTTCCAATTCCTTTAATAATGTCTGGATATTAGCAGGTGAAGCTTTTTGTGTCTTGGAGATAAACATCACCTGCTACTTGCTGAAGATCAAACTTCCACATCGGCCAGTTCAAAAAAACTGGAAACCTTCTTAGAACTCTTAGTCAGGAAAACAGCAATTCAGTGGCTTATAAACCACAGTGCCTAGAGAGAATGGGTTGGGTTTTTTCTAGTGTGCACTGAAGAAAGAACCTGAGTTAATCTGTCCTTAACAGACCTCTGAGTTTCTAGAATTCAACTTTATGGGACTTGTAAATCTATAGGTTGTCCTTTGCAGCTTCATTAGCATAGTTGGCACCCAGACCAGCTAGGAACAACAACTTGAATCCTTTTCAGCGCTGTTTGCCAGTCCAGTCAGGTGCCTTCTCACAGCTATAAAGAGAGACACTGATAATAAATGTCCTATTGTCCTGGTGAGGTGCTGTACTTTCCCTGGGTCAAGAGACCACTAAAGGCAAAAGCGTGCCTACTGCAAACCTCCATTAGTTTTGGTGTTTTCTGTGAAACATTAACCTCCTTCATGTCTGATGATGTAACACACACATGCAGAGTACCATAAAAGCACCTAGAAACTGTGAGTGATGACTGTAAAGTCAAAGGCTAAAATTTCTCCTCCAGGAAAGATGAAAGCCACAGGGCTTTATGTAGTTAGGCCCATCCTGAGATGGAGAAGAGACAAGGAACTGAAACAGGGGAGAGAACATGGGAACAAAGGTCTTGCCCTGTCCAGTGTGACTCATTGCCTCAGCAATCTCAGTAAAAGAAATGCCTCCTTGATTGGAAAAAGGGAATTTCTCACTTTCATATAGGGTGCGTTCAGACGCTCCTTTAGTTCCAACATAGACACGTTTCCCATTCGGATTTCCTGAGCATGTTCAGACTTCCACATCTGTTACTCGGCAGCAACTCGTAGTCGTCCCGACTTGCCCCAGATTGATCTTGCCGCAATTTGACCTCAGAGAAAGTCCGGTCCTTCCTGCTTGGTGCGGCACACAATCGGGTTATTTCTGTCTGAACGGCTCATCCGTGATGCGGCCGGTTTGCACTTCCCTCAGTCTGCGACCGTTTCTGGTGCCATTATTAACAGACAAATTCATGCGTGCGCATGACCACATAACCGTTTAGCAGAGTTTTGCATTTTTCCTGTCAATACGGGCTACACAGGAGCAGAATCTTTCTTTTTTAGAGTAACTGGAATATAATATCCCCATTAAGCGAGATCTCCATGTGTCAACGTCAAGTCCCAATTCTCCCTGAAAGTAGTTCTGTGCTGATCAGCAGGTTGAATGAGTCTGGCTAGGCTTCCCTCCCCCCTCACCTCTTGAGGATCCCTTCCCACAACAGCTGTTTTTCAACTGCAGGAAATGCATTGCAACCACCTCGGGCTTCCCCCCCCCCCCCCCAAACACACGCACTGTCATTCTCCAGGAAATACTCCGGCTAGTTTGGTGTAGTGGTTAAGTGCGCGGACTCTTATCTGGGAGAACCGGGTTTGATTCCCTACTCCTCCACTTGCATCTGCTGGAATGGCCTTGGGTCAGCCATAGCTCTGGCAGAGGTTGTCCTTGAAAGGGCAGCTGCTGTGAGAGCCCTCTCCAGCCCCACCCACCTCACAGGGTGTCTGTTGTGGGGGAGGAAGGTAAAGGAGATTGTGAGCCGCTCTGAGACTCTTTGGAGTGGAGGGCGGGATATAAATCCAATATCTTCTTCATCTTCTTCTTCTTCCCCACGCTCTCTCTTCCAAAAGTTTAACTGCATCCTTCAGCTCGCCCTGTAATAAAAGAGCATCATCCAGATTCGACTCTATTAAAAAAAAGTTTTGGAAAGGGCTGCTTTTCTTTCTTGGGAAGTGATCTGTCATCAACAATAACATTAATAACAGGAGGGGGGAGGCTTGCAGGAGGCGTGGAAAGTAAGAAAGCCCTCCTTACTGCCCGAGGTCTGAACACAAGTCCTTTTCCCTCGCCATCCATCTACAAATGTCTTGAGTTCTAGAGCAACCATATCGACAAAGAGATTGCAACCCTCTGCGGGAGGTGTGTGGGGTGTGTATGTGTGTGCGTGTGTTGGGAGGAGGGGAAGAAAAAAGGCAATCAGGATCTCTTCATCCCCCTCCCCCTTCCAAGTGTGTGCGCATGTTTGCTTCTCTCTCCGCTCCAGGTTTTGCCGGAACTTGTTATTTCAAGCAAGCACACGCCCACAGGAAGAAGCGATACAGGTCTGCAATGTCTGATCATTTAAATACTGGACCAGTGCGGGACCGCTCTCTTTCAGGAGTGGTCGTCTGATCAGAAATGTGCTGATTCAAAATTGGGCGGTTCAAATTGGAGCGTGATGCATCCGCTTTTAGTGTAACGTCTGACCGCCCCCATAGTGTGTCACGGTGCCAGCCCTACCTCCAGCACCATGTGATGTGATGTGATGGTGTGCCATAACTGCCAGGATAATTCATAGGTTGGGATACTTGGGCCGCTAACAGACCGGCATTTTGGGCCAACCCAGAGACGCCCCAGAAGGTGCCCGAAAAAAATCATCCACCCAGTAATATCTGCTGGCCGTCCCGATCCTATATTCACCCCATCCTCTGGGCCGATCCACCCACCTCAAAAAGGCACCACATCTCTGAGGCAGCTCCCAGCCATCTGGGAGGCTGGGAAGTGCCTGAAGAGCACCTGGGGAGCTGCGAACGGGATGTATGAGCGCTCCAGATGCTCCCCGGTTGCCCATGGCCCGCTCCTTTATTGAGCGCCATCCGGAAGCTCCAGCGCACTCTATTTCCAGCCAGCTTTATTTGGGGCGGCTTCAAGCCGCCCCAAACCGGCCATCTGATATCACCCTTGAAGTCACTAAAGAAACCTAACCCATATCCTACTAGAGACCCCAGTACCACCAAACTAAAGGCTAGAGTGTGTTGATGGTTTCCTCAATTGGAGACCAACTTGGACATTCTCTGGACTCTTCTGAACTATTGATCTAATTGTATTGGCTGAAACTAGGACCACCAACTCTTAAAAGGTACCATATTTTTCGGACTATAAGAAGCACTCCCCCCCCAAAAAAAAGTGTGGGGGGGAAGTGTGTACGTCTTATAGTCTGAAGGTACGTACCTTCGCGGGGGGGGGGGAGATCTGCTGCCTCTTCCTCCGATCCGGCGCTTCCCCGCGCCTGCCTGCCTGGCTCCATCTTCTTCAGGCAAGCGCTGGGATCTCTCCACGTGGCTCCAGCACTTTGCAAGCGCCGGCTGCAGAGGGGGCAGCGTGCTTCCTACTTCCCTGTGTGCCTGCCTTCAGCTGTGATGTTTAAAGCAAGCGCTGGGATCGCTCCCTCCCCCCTCCAATCCCAGCGCTTGCTTTAAACATCACAGCTGAAGGCAGGCACACAGGGAAGTAGGAAGCACCCGCCCCCTCCGCAAACGCAGCGCTTTGCGAGCGCCGGCTGTGGAGAGGGCAGCGTGCTTCCTACTACCCTGTGTGCCTGCCTTCAGCTGTGATGTTTACAGCAAGCGCTGGGATCGCTCCCTCCCCCCTCCGATCCCAGCGCTTGCTTTAAACATCACAGCTGAAGGCAGGCACACAGGGAAGTAGGAAGCATGCTGCCCCCTCCGCAGCCGGCGCTTGCGAAGCGCTGGGGCCACGTGGAGCGATCCCAGTGCTTGCCTGAAGAAGATGGAGCCAGGCAAGCAGGCACGGGGGAAGCACCGGATCGGAGGAAGAGGCAGCGGATCGCCCCCCAGGAGGAAGGTGCGTCCTATCCTCCGGAGCGCCTTATGGTGCGAAAAATACGGTACATATCCAGCAAGCGGCAGGCATGGGTGCAGAGTTCACCAACCCATGGGCAAGAAGGAATGGAACCCACTATGGTAGAGGTGGCCAAACTGTGGCTCAGGAGCCACATGTTGCTCTTACAAACATGTTGTGTGGATCTTTAAGCCCCTACTGCCCTGCTGGCTGGCTTGAAGAAGGCATTTGTCTCTTTAAATCACTTCTCCAAGCCAAACCAGCCAACAGCTTGGAGAGCGCATTTAAAGTTGCTGTCTTTCCACATCTCCCCTCCCCCATCTGTTTTCCTTCCTTTCTTCCCTCCCTCAAACTCTGACATTCATGTCTTGCGGTTCTCAAACATTTATGTGGTTCTTAAGCAAGTTTGGCCACTCCTGCACTATAGTTGAGAAGAAGAAGAGTTAGTTTTATACTCCTTCACTACCCAAAGGAGTCTCAGAGCAGCTTACAATCACCTTCTTTTCCTCTCCCCACAACACATAGCCAATGAAGTAAGTGAGGCTGAGAGAGTTCAGAGGGAACTGTGACTGACCCAAGGTCACCCAGCTGGCTGCATGTGGAGCAGTGGGGAATCAAACCTGCTTCTTCAGATTAGAGTCCACCGCTCTTAACCACTACACCAAAAGGAGTGCAGCCTATGTGCCTAGGGAAAGAATTTCCATGTAGTGGAGCCATTTGGCTGCAGGATAGAGATAACTGCTCAAAGGATAGAGATAGGCAGAAAATTCCATAACATTGCCTAATAATTGCTTGCAGACCAAACAGATATTAAAGGGACAGCTATAGGTATGAGTTTAAAAGTCAACAGCCTTACTGAAGAGATCTCAGGAGGAAAAGGGATCCAGACAATACAGCTGTAGTATTTAAAACAGCAACTCTTGAGGCATAGAAAAGCTTGAGCTGACAGTGAAAGTTTGACCGCAAGCCGAGTGTTGTGCAAGTCTTACAGACACAGCACTGCAGTTCTTTTGCTACTCTCACCTTAAAGGCAATAAACGTTTTTTTTTAAATGGCCTCTCTCCTGTTTTCTCCATTATCCGAAACCTCATTTGGCAACAGGCCAGCAGCAGGAAAAATCAGTTATGTCTGTAGATAATTGGTCAGTTGGTAACTAGCTAAAGCTACCAGAAAGGGTGCCCTTGCTGGTTTAGAAGATATTAAGCTCTACCACCCTTTTGCAGTAACATTCAAGAAAAACCCTATCATATAAGCCCATCCTTATCTAGCTACACACAAAGCACTTCCTGTAGGATTTTGGCCATAAATATTTATAGTCAAACCTCAGTTCCAACATGAAGGATAATTGCAAGAATTACTTATGTAATATTTGGGTCACTGAAGTTAACTTCCAACTGGAAAATGTGAATGAAAGCATATTCAATTATTGCTGCTACAACAAATAACAAACAAAGGCAAGAGACAGAGGAAAATACCAGATTTCTAATTACAGCACCCTAAATCAAACATTTTGCATGGACAAATGACCTGCAATTGTTAAGATGGAAATTAAGTCAACAATGATTAGGTTGCAAAGCATTTGGGGTATTGTTTTTGTTATAAAGTGGGTTCAGTCAGCTCTTTCTAACAAGAATGCGTTTGTTGAGAAGCAGACACAACACAAACTGGCAGTGAACAAACATATATAGTTATAACATAGAAACATAGAAAATCGCGTCCCCTCAGGCAGGCACTCACCAATCCCACTGTGCCCTTTAGGTTCCTTCATTTACATTTCCCTCCAAAATGCCTCGCTGCCTGGTTGGTCGATCCTAGCAGAACAGCCAATTAGAATGTAGGCATCAGGATCCTTGTCTGCGATGGACGTTCATTTCAAGCTCAGTCATTAACTTAGTACGTAACAGTTTTGTTTATAAAATGAGGATTATGAGTAAGGGCCATTGTGAAGAAAAATACAATGGGTTCTAGAAAGAGGCTTTGGGTGAGTGCCCCACATGCAGTCTTCCCACACGCCCTTCAATATCCCCCACCCTCCAATACCCACCACCACCCCTTCCTCTCAATTACCCCCACACCTTTGGCGCTCCTGTACTCCCTCCACCCATGTCATTCACGCACCCCCACCCTTGCTGTCTTCCCACCCAATCCCAGCCCTTGGCATTCACCCCCCCCCCCATTCTTGTTGTCTTCCCGCCCAACCTGAAACATGCCAGCTCCCCACCACACACATATGTGTGCATATGTCCCCATGTCTGTGGTGGATCAAAACCCTGAAACAGGCTCAGATTGGAGATAAGGAAGAATGGGGGGGGGGGGAGCTGACAGTCACACAGATGCTGAACTTTTGTTTACTTTTACTTTTGTTTGCTTTACTGTTACTTTTGTTTACAATGCATTGTTGCCACCTTTAACATCAGTGTGAGCTTGTAGCATAATCTGGGGGGGGGGGGGGTTGGCCTGGTATGGTTGTGTTATGGTATACCATAGAGTATATACCTCAAGGCAGCAATTTTCTGTAGGGTAATTGTTCTGACTTCAGCTTTCCATCTCCTCCCCTCTCCCTGCAGCCTTGACCTAGGAAAAGTACAGTCTTTCTCCACAGTGAGGACCAAAGCAGCTTACATCAATCTCCTCTCCACCTTTTGATCTGCACAACAACTCTGTGAGGTAGGTTAGGCTGAAAGTCTGTGACTGGTCCAAAATTATCCAGTCAGCTTCCACTGCAAGAACCGGATCTGGCAGGCACTGCTCCGAAGTGCTAACTCCTGTGCCACACTGCCTGTCATGGGGGACTTCTATTAAACAGTAGTAAGCAACAAGGCCTAGAGTAACCAACCCCCAGGTAGAGCCTGAAGATCTCCTGCTATCACAACTAAACTCCAGACAACAGATCTCTCTTCTCTTGGGGGCAATAACTGTTTTGGAGGGTGGGCCCTATGGCATTATATTCAGCTGAGGCCTCTCCCCTCTCCAAACTCTGGCTTCTGTAGACACCACTACAAAGTCTCCAAGAATTTCCCAGCCCAGAACTGGCAGCCTTAGCCAAGACTGGCCCCAATAAGTTCTCCATCAAATGCCAAAATAGGCCTAGAAAGGGTTTCTTCCCACTGTCTTTTACTGACCAAACCAAGTTTGGCTTGCTGTTTACTGACAGAACCAAACATAATTAGGGTTTGTAGAATCTTTTGGGCTCAAGTGCCATGTTCTACTGGAGAAAGTTTTCCTTCCAGGAATGGAAAACTTTCTCCAGTAGAACACGGCACTTGAGCCCGAAAGATTCTACAAACCCTAATGATGTGACCAGCCGTGAAAACCTGAAATCTTTGAGAACCAAACATAGTTGCCTAGCAACAGCTACTGCCTAGCACAGGGGTGTCCTATCAGGCCCCCGAGCAACTGGCTGTCATCTGCTTCCTTCTCCCCTTCTCTTGCTTCCTTCTGCATCACAGCTTGCTTTGCCAAGCTTGCTCAATTGCACAGGAGCTACAGAGCAAGATCTCCATTTTCTCCATTGGCTGAGGGTTCTCCTTTGGGGAGGGAGACCTTGTTCAGCAGAAGCCCCCCATGACAGGCAGTGTGGCACAGGTGTTAGCACTTCGGAGCAGTGCTTGCCAGATCCAGGTTCTTGCTGTGGAAGCTGACTAGATAATTTCAGACCAGTCACAGACTTTCAGCCTAACCTACCTCACAGGGTTGCTGTGCTAGGCAGAGAGCCAGTTTGGTGTAGTGGTTAAGTGTGTGGACTCTTATCTGGGAGAATCGAGTTTGATTCCCCACTCTTCCACTTGCACCTGCTGGAATGACCTTGGGTTAGCCATAGCTATCGCAGGAGTTGTCCTTAAAAGGGCAGCTGCTGTGAGAGCCCTCTCAGCCCCACCCACCTCACAGGTGTCTATTGTGGGAGGAGAAGACATAGGAGATTATAAGCCGCTCTGAGTCTCTGATTCAGAGAGAAGGGCAGGGTATAAATCTGGAATTCTTTGCCAGGCTCTCTCAATCGCACAGTAGAGCTACTGTGAGCCAAGCCTCTCTTCCTTCATTGGCTGATGCTCCTCCCCCTCCTGTTCCCCCGGGGAAGGAAGGAAAGAGCCAGAGCTTCCTTTGCCAAGTTCCCTGGATCCCATGGGAGAGATACAAAGAAAGCACTGTTAAGACTAACGAGTGCTACTGTTTTAAGCATGTTTTATTTTAAGTTTTAAAAAAAATTGTGTTTGTCCGCATCCTTTATAAAGTTTATATCTCTGCTACCTGGCATAGCATTTTATGACACACGTGGCCCAGCCCAACCTGGTCTCATTTGTGTCAGATCTGGCCCTCATAAGAAATGAGATCAGCACCCCTGTGCTAGGGTGTTCCACAGTCTAGCAGAAGCTGTTGGGAAGGTGCTTCCATGAGGGACGGTGGCTCAGTGGTAGAGCATCTGCTTGGGAAGCAGAAGGTCTCAGGTTCAATCCCCGGCATCTCCAACTAAAAAAGGGTCCAGGCAAATAGGCATGAAAAACCTTAGCTTGAGACCCTGGAGAGCCGCTGCCAGTCTGAGAAGACAAGACTGACTTTGATGGACCAAGGGTCTGATTCAGTATAAGGCAGTTTCATATGTTCATGAGTTCTTGCCATCAGAATCTCATAAAACAGATTTTCACCTCCAGATCATCCCTGGTTGGTTCATATGGTTAAAGATGACCAAGTCCACTGGACCCAAGCCATTCTGGGCTTTAAAGGTTAAAGCCAGCGTTTTGTATTAATTGGGAGCAGTGCAATTAATACACTCAAAGGGGGCAGGGCCGCAGCGCACTAATGGTGCAATCAGTTAAAGCAGAAGAAATGAAAAACATTAACACGCACAGTCCAGCCAGACATTAGCTATTCGGTTTCCATTTTAGGAGCCTCGTGTACCCTATGGTGAAGAAAGATAAGGAGAAGAAATTCATGTTTATGCCCTTAAGAATTGTGTGATTAGAACACTCTGGCTTTATTTTCCATGCGCCTCGCTTTGTTGAGCTGTTGTAATTCATCAGCGTGATGTTTTTTTCACCCACAAAGATGCTCGCTGTGTCTTTGCGAGTGGGGTTAGTTAAGGGAAATATTTTTGTGTCTACCGGACAAGGGCATTTAGGAACTCAGGAAAGAAGAAGCGAAGCGCCATTTGACACACTCCTGGCATTTATCTTTACCATCAGTCCGCAGTAAAACAGGAGCCGTGTGAGTCCTGCTTGTGGGCCAAAGATGGAAAGCCTTGGAGCATTTTAGCATATTTCTTCAGAAGCAAGTAACCCTGCCATCCATGCACGATTACCCTTCAGAAGCCTTTCTAAAGGCACCATATGGTTAAGCTGGCGAAAGGAATTTTAAAAAACCCAACAACATAAATGTTGCAATGAACTAATTCACAGCAGAGCTCACTGGTGGTTTACGCAGTCCTAACACAAATCAAATCAAATCAAATCAAATTTTATTCTTATATCCCGCCCTCCCCCGCCAAAAGGCGGGCTCAGGGCGGCTCACAGACATGGCGCGCCATGATTTAGTTAAAACAGATAAACAATACTTTAAATATGGTACAGTTACATAAATTAATTAAAATAAATAAAAATAGGTGCTATAAATTCTATCAATCCCAGTTACATCGTATCATACATCAGTTTCAAGTGTGCACAAGTGTGCATATGCTCTGAAAATGGGGCTGGAAAGGCATCAGACAAAATAAATGCACAGGTGAGGGAAGTGCTCTTTCTTGGACTGAGAGCCGCAATGGGAAATGTCACCTTGTAGTGAAAAAAATGCCCTATCCAGGTTAGAAATAATCAGGGTGAGTTTGCTCTTGGATTACTGTGAATAAGTCTTATCATGGTGGGAGGTTGTCTTTGGAATGTGTATGTGCTTTAATAGTGGTGGAAGCTTCCAGAATGAGCATTTCATCTTTCAGGGCAGGTTTCAAAAGGAAGACTCGGGAGAGTTTCTGTATGACCAAAATCAGTTAGGCAGTCTTTCAGTTTAGACACAAGAGGGACACAAAGAACGAGGTAAAAAGCTGGAGTCTCGTGGCCCCTTAAAGACCAACTTTAAAAAAAAAAAATCCAGCATCTTATTGTTCTTTAAGGGGCCTCAAGACTACTGTTTAATTTTGCTGCAACAGACTAATATGGCTGGAATTATTACCATTAGGATGTGACTTGGCAGATGACAAAAAAATACTCTGTGTGCACACCAGGGCTGCCCAGGTGGGGCCTGGAGATCTCCCAGAATTACAACTGACCTACAGACTACAGATATTTATTTATTTATTTAGTTGGTTAGTTCCATTTATATCCTGCCCTTCCCGCCGAAGCGGGCTCAGGGCAGCTTACATGCTCATGCATATGCATGGGTATAAACATATAATAGGACATAAAAGCCATAAAACAATATAAAAACATAGAAGATTGATAGATGCTATGATCTTACATTCAGATTTTTGTTCTCTATAGGCGAGTCTTTTCCTTTCCGCTGCTGCTATAGAGCGGCTTGAAGAGGTGGTCCAGATGTTTCCTGAGAACTGTAGTGGTCAGCAGTCTAGTTTGCAAATGCCTGGTGGAAGAGTGCCATCTTACAGGCCCCGCGGAATTGTATGAGCTCTCGCAGGGCCCTAACTTCTTCCAGCAACTCATTCCACCAGCCTGGGGCCACTAAAGAGAAGGCCCTGGCTCTAGTTGTCATGAGCCTGGCCTCCTTTGGGCCGGGGATTGAGAGGAGATTTTGTGACCCAGACCGAAGTGCTCTCCGGGGAACATGTGGGGAAAGGTGGTCCCTAAGGTATGCAGGTCCCTGGCCATATAGGGCCTTAAAGGAAAGGACCAGCACCTTGAAATGAACCCGGTATGCAATAGGCCAGGGGTGACCAACGGTAGCTCTCCAGATGTTTTTGCCTACAACCCCCATCAGCCCCAGCCATTGGCCATGCTGGCTGGGGCTGATGGGAGTTGTAGGCAACAAACATCTGGAGAGCTACTGTCGGCCACCCCTGCAATAGGCAACTAGTGCAGCACCTTCAGCCCAGGTTGAATATGTTCCCATAAGGGAAGGCCTAATAGCAACCTGGCTGCCGCATTCTGCACTAGTTGAAGCTTCTGGGTTTGGGACAAGGGCAGCCCCATGTAGAGGGCACTGCAGTAATCCAGTCTTGAGGTGACCATAGCGTGGATCACTGTTGCTAAGTCATTGTGTTCGAGGTAGGGGACCAACTGCCTTATCAGCAGAAGGTGATAAAAGGCTGAGTTGGTGGTGGCTGCCACCTGGGCCTCCATATTTAGACAGGGATCCAGGAGCACCCCTAGGCTTTTAACTTTAGGCACTGGTGTAAGTCGCGCCCCATCAAAGATTGATAAGACCTCAGTTCCTAGACCGCCACAACTTAGGTACAGGACCTCCATCTTCGTCAGATTCAATTTCAGTTGACTCGGCCTGAGCCACCCTGCCACAGCTTGAAGCGCCATGGTCAGGTCTTCTTGGGAGGAGTTGGACTGGCCGCTCATCAACCGATAGAGCTGGTTGTCATCTGCATACTGATGATATCCTAGCCCAAACCTCTGGGCAATCTGGGCAAGGGGGCGCAAGTAGATATAGATATCAGTTCCCCTGGAGAAAAAGACATGTTCAGTGATTGGACTCTACGACATCACATCCCCACCAAGCTCCGCCTCTTCCTCTAATTCTGTCCTCCCCAGGATCCACCCCCAAATCTCCAGGAATTTCCCAGCCCAGAGCTGGTAACCACAGAATAATGTGTCCACAGCTTTGTAGGAGTTTCTCTATGCACTTCCTCTCTCTTTGATTCCACCTATGCTCTGTTGTATATTTGAAAATAAAACAAACATTACAAGTCTTTTCAGAGCTCTTTCATCCAAAGACAATGAAAAAGGACATCATTGACCCTTGACCTTGCCCTGTTCAGACAAGTGGGGGAAATGTGACAGAAGTTAACATTAGGTCTCCCAGGTTTGTGAGAGTAACAGCTCTCCTATGCATAGTCACTCCAATCTAAGCCTATTTTTTTATGGAAATAAAGACAGTTCACCTTCCCATATGTCCATTAAATAGTTCTAAGCCCTGGAGGATCCTTAACACTTCAAAGAAGCAGCACATCTAGGTAGCTAACTGCTATTTTTGAACACTCTCCCCATCTACTGGCTTCTGTCCCTTTTAGCTCTGCACAGCTGGAACACTATCTAAATCACCTGGTTTTAAAAGCAGATTTCCAGCAATATAGTGTAATAAACTCCAAGTGCATTTCTTAAAATAAGTACATACATTGCTGAAATGGATTTTCACTAATGTATGTATGATATGTAATCATGCCTTGTATATTATCTCATTGGTTCTGTAGCTGAAATGCCAAAAACAGGAAAGTGGCTTCCTCACTGCCATAGAGCTTCAAGTCGTGGCATCTTCAGTCCTGCCTGGCCTATGATGTCCCTTTCCCAGAAAGATATTCAGGTTATCAGTATACTTTACTATTAGGATTGCCAGTCCTCAGGTCCCAGTGGGGGATCCTCCAGTTTTATGGGCTTTTCCCCACTATGAACCAACTGGCTAGCTGGGGAAACTTCTCCCCTAGTGTTCCCAGAAGTGATTTCATTGCGTTGGGGACAGTACATGGGGGGGTGCCCTGGTTTTGGGGCAAATTTTATTACCGATTCTACAGTAGCAGTAGGGTTGCCAAGTCCAATTCAAGAAATATCTGGGGACTTTGGGGGTGGAGCCTGGAGACATTGGGGGTGGAGCCAGGAGCAAGGGTGTGCCAAGCATAATTGAACTCCGAGGGAGTTCTGGCCATCATATTTAAAGGGACAGCCTTCCTTCCATAGTAAATAATGAAGGATAGGGGCACCTTCTTTTGGGGCTCATAGAATTGGACCCCCTGGGGGGTATTTTGGGGAGAGGCACTAGATGCTATACTGAAAATTTGGTGTCTCGACCTTAAAAAGCAGCCCCCCCAGAGCCCCCGATACCTCCAGATCCATTCCCCATTATACCCTATGAGAATCGATCTCCACATAGAGAATAATGAAGTGGCCAGCAGACATTTTCTCCCCCCCCCCCCCGTTTCTGGCAACTCCGAAGCGAGGGATTGGCATCTCTACTCACAAGTTGCTGCCAACTTCTTCAAAGTAACACAGATACACCATCCCAAGAGGAAGCCTTTCAATCGGAGACTGAAGCCTCCGGAGGTGGAAAGTCACATGGTGGCTGTGGGGGTGGAGCTTCCCCCTGCCGGCCAGCTGACTGGGGGCAGGAAGGAGCCTGGGAAAGTGGGAGAACCCCTGCTGGGACCTGGGGATCGGCAAGCCTAAGTAGCAGTTGCTCCGTCCCTGGGCTTCTGCTTTCCCCAGTTGCTGTGCGTCTTCCTGATCTCTAAAAAACAAGATCAGGAAGACATGGGGGAAGTTGGAGGGAGCCGCAGGTCAAAATGCAGGCATGCAGCAACTGGTGGGGAATCAATTTCCTGATCCAGGGAAAGCAGAAGCGGGGGGGGGGGGGAAGAAGGGGGAAAACAACTACTACTGCAGAATCAGTCTATGTTTTAAGCCCAATTTAACCATACAGTTTCCCCCAAAACCAGAGCCTCCTGCATGTGAAGTCCCCAATGCAATGTCATCACTTCCAGGCGATGTCATCACATCAGGGACATCGCACAATGTCCCTGCCCACCCTCAGAATATTCCCTAAATCCCCCACCAGTGCAGCGAGGGGACCTGGCAACCCTAGATATAACTCTGCTTACAACTGCAGTGTATAACACAAGGCTCACAGTAACAGTCTCCCATAGGTTTCCCTCAAGGTGGACACAGAACCAGCCGATGCTACCCTATATACTCGAGTATAAGCCTAGTTTTTCTGCCCAAATTTTGGGCAGAAAAAACCCCTCCTCGGCTTATACTCGAGTCACTATTCCGCCCGCATCCCCGGAATTCCAAGGACAGCTAAAGCTGGAGTTCAACTCTCCCTGTCGTCTCCCTCATTTGGCAACCTTCGGCTGATCACTCCCTTTTAACGCCGTGCTAATAATAACCTTCTGTTGGCATCCTCTGAGGCTGTGAAGCCCGGAGAGACAGACCGTCAAGGAAGCGCTGCACAACAGCGGGATTAGCCGGAGAGAAGGGCAAATTGGGGAGGTGGCAAGAGCTGCTCCATCTGCGAGGCGGGGGAAAGGCGATGGCGGCGGCCTCAACCCCAATCACCTCACACTCAAACTCCTCCTCAGCGGGCGCCAAGGGAGACCCGCCGCTGCTGCTCCTCCCACCCCTTCAGCCGGTCCTGCCGTGACGCCTCCATGTTGTGCGCAGCCGCAGCAGCTCCCAGCAACTGTTGTATCCGGCCGGCGCCTTTTTCTCCTCCTCCCTTTCCCCCTCCCCGCTTCCCCGTAGAAACTGCCGTTGCTGCCGCTGTTGCCACCTCCCTCCCCTTTTTTCCCCCTTCACCCGGCTGCGCCCCGATCACAAGCTCGCCTCCCTTCCTTCCCCCCTCTATGACGCGATGGCAGCGGCCAACTTCGGCAAGATCCAGATAGGGATCTATGTGGAGATCAAGCGCAGCGATGGTGAGCGGCGGTGGGGGGCGAAGGAAGAGAGTGTGGGATGGATGGATGAACGGAGTGGTTGTGGAGCGGCCGCAGGAGGAGCATCAGCAGCCGCCGCCCCCTGCTCTCCTCATTGAAGGGGGAGGGGTCGTGCTGGGACTGGTGTTTTCAGTCTGACCAGAAATAACTTCTGCCTTGGTATTGTTGATTTGTGTTCTGCACCACCATTCTCCTCATCTTTCATTGCAAGCAGCATTGTGGCCTTACCTGCCACAGGAATAGTAACTGCTGCGTTTCCCACCCTCGGCTTATACTCGAGTCAATAAGTTTTCCCAGATTTTTGGGGTAAAATTAGAAGCCTCGGCTTATATTCGGGTCGACTTATACTCGAGTATATACGGTACTTTACTGCTTGAATTCCTTCACTTTACAAATATCGCAAGGACCCCACCCCCTATGATGAGGTCTCAGGCAAGATCTCATGGCATTTCTAAAGTAAAGAAATCCTATGGGAGTGGTATCCCTGCGGTTGCTTGAAGCAACAGCAGGAGACTCCCCCCCACCCTCTTTAATGCAGCCTCATGTACTTATTGGAAGTATTTACTCATTTTACCATAGAGTTTCTGGCAATTCCTAGAGCTACTCTTTGTCACTTAGGCAAGAACTTCTAGTAAGTACACAAGGCAATAATAATAACAGAACTCTTCTGCAATGCTATGCTCCCCCCCCCTCCTCCCACTGACTGCCTTGGCCACCCTAACTTTGTCCCCTAGTTCCCTACAGGAGCAGGACCCAGTGAAGTACATGCAGGGCTTCTTTCCTTTCAGATTACTTAACACCCTAGCCAGAGCAGGGAACCTTGTTCAGTTGGTTTATATATGGCCTGGCTTATGATTGTTTAACCTGGAACCAGGTACTCTAGTTTCTGACCCAGCCTTTTACGCTTACCTGAAGGGCAATCACCTGTCACTGGTTGCTGAGTAGATCCTTGAATAGATCCTTAATCACCACCTGCCCTCTTTCCTTGAAGACAGAACAGGTAACATCAGGGCTTTTTTTTGTAGCAGGAATCCTTTTGCATGTTAGGGCACACCCCCCCTGATGTAACCAATCCTCCAAGAGCTTACAGGACTCTTTCTACAGGGCCTACTGTGAGCTTCAGGAAGAATGGCTACATCAGGGGTGTGTGGCCTAATAGGAAAAGGAGTTCTTGCTGCAAACCAAGTTCTTATTACTATAATAACCTGAATTATCATAATTCATGACAGGATACAATCATGGTGTTGACAGATAGATGAGTCACAAAAATGTCTAGTTTAAGAGCAAAACATTTGAGAATACAAGCCATCAAAAGTTGGCTCTGATCAGCAGCCTCATTTTGTACATGTTGTTAACATGAAAGTATGCCTTGCTGAGATCAGTGGAGCTTACTCCCTAGTAAATGTGACCTTTCTCCCAGTAAAATCAATGGGATTTAACCAAGTCAAAGGCCATTGCTTTCAATGCATCACAAATAATTTGTTTGCTGACACTGTGATTTCCATTACAAGATGTTCTGTCTGGTTGTGTCTAAAAAGAGCTGCGGATCAGCGGACTCTCGCAGGGGTCAGCAACCTTTTCTAATTAAAGAGCCAAAATATGTCAAAATTTGTATTGAGTGATCAACAGAGAGCCAGCTTCAGAAAGCCTGTTTGTATAAATGAAAATGTAAAACTTAACATTACTGATAATTGATATGTTGGTTAATAATCCATGAAGTTTCTTCAGTTCAAAAACTAATTGTTAGGAGTCCTTTATTGAGTGTGTAAGAAATATGCATGGGGGTACCTTTTGCTAGACAAGAAAGCCTTCTTGGTGATAGTCCTTTTGGGGTCTTCTCTTCATCTCTGTACACCACATACCATTTAGGACTTTTCCCTTGAACCAGATTGTTTCTACAACTTAACATAGACCCTGTCACACATGCAGGTGCTAGCCTCACCAATCTGCCCTCTCCCTAAGAATCAGACCAAACTATCTCCTCATCACCCAAGATGAGCCTAAAATGGTCCCTCTGTTCTATTCCTGAGGTACAACTAACCCTTCTGCTGCCTGGAATTTGCCAGTGCTGTCTTAGGACATAATCAAATATGGAGAGAGAGCCAGTTTGGAGTAGTGCTTAAGTGTGCAGACTCTTATCTGGGAGAACCGGGTTTGATTCCCTACTCCTCCACTTACAGCTGCTGGAATGGCCTTGGGTTAGCCATAGCTATCACAGGAGTTGTCTTTGAAAGGGTAGCTGAGAGCCTTCTCATCCCCACCTACCTCACAGGGTGTCTGTTGTGGGGGAGGAAGATAGAGATTGTGAGCCACTCTGAGATTCGGAGGGTGGGATATAAATCCAATATCTTTTTCTTCTTCCTACTGAGGTACAACTAACCCCTCCTACTGAGGCAGAGCTACATTCAATTCTTCTGCTCCCTCTCTCAGGCAGACCAGAAGCCATCAGTTGCTGCACTCTCTCCCATTCAATCAGCTCTCAAAGGTGACTGAATGTTAAAGGAGTATTCAAAATCGGCTCACGCTAGGGTCTCCAGAGTGCCATAGTGTCATTGCCAGCCTTATACCCAGAAGTGATGTAACATCACCATGACTTCCAGGGGATTGCTAGAGCATCATATCAGTGTGAGATGTAATTTCCAATTAGGCAACTGGAAGTGATGTCATGACACTGCCATAATGGCCCTTTTCCTTTGTGAATCTTTCTAGTGCAGCCATGGTCAGCAGAGATGAGGGGGACAGGAATTCTTCATCCCTCTAGTTCAGGCAACAACATCTGATTGGCAATTTTGCCTTCCTGAGCTAGACAGCCTCTTGTCCATCACACCTTCACATTCTAGCATCCCATTTCCCTCACCAATATATCTGAATGGAAAGAGCCATATTTGATCATGTCCTAAGACACCATCGGCAGATTCCAGGTAGCAGATTCCCGCTCTAGAACAGGATTTAATAAAGGGCTGTAATTGTCTAGTTTAGGAATCAGGACAGTGCATAGCATTCAAGAAATATATATATATATATAAATCAAAAATAGTTAATTCAGTTAAATTTATTAAACAAAGCAAGTTTGGTGTAGTGGTTAAGTGTGCGGACTCTTATCTGGGAGAACCGGGTTTGAATCCCCACTCCTCCACTTGCACCTGCTAGCATGGCCTTGGGTCAGCCATAGCTCTGGCAGAGGTTGTCCTTGAAAGGGCAGCTGCTGTGAGAGCCCTCTCAGCCCCACCCACCTCACAGGGTGTCTGTTGTGGGGGAGGAAGGTAAAGGAGATTGTGAGCCGCTCTGAGCCTCTGTCCTTGAAAGGGCAGCTGCTGTGAGAGCCCTCTCCAGCCCCACCCACCTCACAGGGTGTCTGTTGTGGGGGAGGAAGTTAAAGGAGATTGTGAGCTGCTCTGAGCCTCTGTCCTTGAAAGGGCAGCTGCTGTGAGAGCCCTCTCCAGCCCCACCCACCTCACAGGGTGTCTGTTGTGGGGGAGGAAGGTAAAGGAGATTGTGAGCCGCTCTGAGACTCTTCGGAGTGGAGGGCGGGATATAAATCCAATATCTTCTTCTTCTTCTTCTAAAACAACTAAAGGAATACAGTACAAATCACAACTAGTTCAGATGGCACTGGTTACCAATTTATACCCTTGCCGCTGGAGGAGAGAGGAGAGGAGAAGAGGCCAGGGTTGCTCTCTACTACCATAAGCCTGGCAGAACATCTCTGTCTTACAGGCCCTGTGGAATCTTTTTGAAACTTGGAGGGTGCTTTGAGGAGAGTCATAAGATGCTGTGCTGAAGATTTGGTGTCTCTACCTCAAAAAACAGCCCCTCCCCTAGAGCCCCAGATACCCACGGTTTAATTTTTCATTATACCCTATGGAAACTGGTCTCCGTAGGGAACAATGGAGTGCCCAGCAGACATTTCCCTCCCCCCCTGGTTTTATGATGACCCTGAAGTGAGGGGAGGGCCTCCAAACCAGGGGATCCCCTGCCCTCTCCTGGGGATTGGCAACCCAGGGATTGGCAACCTTACACAGGGCACAGATGTCACTAGGCAGAGAGCTAGAAAGGAAACCAGGCAACCTCTCCCATCGCAACTGAAAGGACACTCACATATTTTCAGAGTCTAACTAAATTCTGATCTTTAATAGAACATTCCAAAGTACTTGGTCCTGTTCTCTCTCTCTCTCTCTCTCTCTCTCTGGGCACCCTGCCACCCTGGCTCTTGCCTGGAAAAATCATATTTCTGTGAGAAAGAGAAACAGGTTACCTTCTCAGCATTATTAAAAGCAATTGTCAGATTAACCGTTCAAAGCTGTTGAAGGGAAATTACATGCAGAATGATAAATAAAATGGAAAATATTAATAATGATTAAGCAGAACCACAGATTTGTGCAAGCGGAGATCAGAATGTTCTTTCCCTTGGTTAATCCCGTTCAGAACTGGATTATGGTGTGGTTGGTTTTTCAAAAATTAATTTTATCTTCCTGTGGCATAAACGTTTCTTGAAACAGATGGCGTGTTACAGTGAGGGACAGCAGAGACACACAAAAATTTCTTAAGCTATCCATTTCCCAAATGTTCCTAAATAGCTGCTTTTCCCCTGAGACCCCGTCATTTCTCAGGAACTGCTTTAATGAATTTCAAACAGAGTTCACACATGCGTTCATTCACAGCAAAAGTTTGATTGGTACTCTGGAATCTGTACACAGTAGCCTTGTACATCTGCTATAATGAATGGACACGCTCTGTTCACAAGTTACAGTGACTATAACTGACTACCACTGTATCAATGTACAATGTAAGCTTGATATTTTTGGTTGAATTATTCCTATGTTACATTTAAAACATATAGAATCACAGAACTGGAAGCCTAGAGCTTCCCTGACAATCGTTCCCCACCCCGCTACTTAAAGACCACCAGTGAGGGAGAGCTCACCACCTCCCTAGATAGCTGATTCTACTGTTGAACAACTCTTAGTGTAAAAAAAGTTTTTATTAGTATCCAACCAGTACCTTCCTGCCCTGAATTTAAACCTATTATTGAGAGTGCTATCCTTTGCTGCCAAAAAGAACAGCTCCTCGCCCTCCTCTAAAAGAAAACCGTTCAAAAACTTAAAGACAGCAGTCATGTCCCGCCCCCTCCTCCCCCCCATCTCCTCTTCTCCAGACTGAACATTCCCTCATAGGGCTTCATCTCCAACTGTAACTGGATATGTTATTTAAACCACACATTTATCCTTGTACTGTTCCCCACTTTTATTTGTAAAGAGAATGTGCATTGAATCTTTCTTACATGTAGTACTGGGCTACACATAATCTGGGTACAGTGTACAAATGATTTTCTTGGTAAAGTGCATTAAATAATTCTTACATTATACTATATCTGTGTGCTGTTACACGTGGAACCAAAATCTCACATTTATCCCAGTACTAGTCCCCAGTTTTATTTTTAAATTAAATATTTGTTGACTCTTTCTTAGAAGCAGATTATGTGTGTACATGTAGAATGTATATGCAGTCACAGTAATGTGAATACAAAGCTAATGTCGTATGGAAAACTGCTGTAGAACACTCATCTTGTTATAAGTCTTTTAATCTTGAATGATGAATTGTTTTATATCTCTTGCGTTTAACCATCTCAATCATATTCTGATGGACTGAATTCCAAATCTAAATAACTAAATCTTAAGAAACACACCTGCCATTATGGTTTGAGTTTGCATTGTATAACCAGAAGTATAGGGTATGTCCTGGGAAATGATAAATATCTGATCTAAAGTTTTTTTATTAAAAAGAGAAAGAATAAAACAAAGTTTAACACACATACACGAGCTAACTAAGAGAAACAAGAGAAACACAGGAAGGAAAGAGGGAAAGTGATTTTAGGGAAGGGCAATAATTACTTATCTTGAAGACATCCATAGAAGTAACAAAACAACTAGTGTTTTAAGAGAGAAGGGGACCCCAACAAATTTTAATTTAATTTAATTTAATTTAATTTTTAGGTTTGTATCATGCCCTTTCCTGCAAGAAGGCTCAAGGCAGCTTACAACAGACATTTAAACACCTATTACAAATTAAGACATCATAAAAAACATAACCAATATAAAACATAACAGTAGAAAAACAGTGTCACAAATACTGCGTCACAAACACAGATGTCACAAACACGGACAGTGAGCCAGCAATAGCATTTAGGCTGATAACGTCAACACAGCGCTGTCATCATGATGGTAAGGTGATGGGGAGGCCAGTTAATACCAAAGGGAGGACAGTTGTATGCAGAGGATTCCTTGAGAGGCTTCCCCGCCCAGAAATTATATATGCCATCATCGATGCCACCCCCATGCCCCCCTCCCCCAATGGATAGCAAATTTGAGAAAGGAAAGGATGGGGAATTTCTTTAGGAACTTGCAAGCCTCAAGTCTGCAAAAAAAAAAACCACCCTGAAATCTAAACAACAATAAATAAATTAAAAAAGAGGGTCCCTAGTAAGAGAAATAACACTTGTTGCTTGAAAAAAGGAATTCCCACTGAGCTCTCAGTCACCTCTTTTGAGCAATCACAACAATATTGCTGAGCCTTCCAAACCTTGGTTTCTGAAAAGCAATGCTATGGGGTAGAGCAGAGGTGGACTTGGAGGCCCAAACAGCCCTTGAAAGGGTTCCTTCTAGGATAGCCAAGTTGCCAATGGAAACTTTGCTGGGGAGGGATCACCCATGATGTCATGACATTGCTGGCGAAGTGCTGATGTCATTCTCCATGCACCAAAAGGGGATTTCAACACATCTCTGGGGATGCTGTCTCAATCAATATAGAATCAATAGAATGTCGAACACCCTCTTGCCTGGGCAGAAAGGGAGCTAATATTTCTAAGAATGAAGAAAGACATATTCCAAAGGGTGATGAAAGTGGTCTGAATATATAGTAGCTGCATACGAGGCAGAGGTTGAGTACTAATTCAAGAAGGAAGGTCCCTTACAGACTACCAGTGAATTGGCTATAGGGCCCACGCCTGCGTTCCCCTGAGCCACTATCCCTTGGGCAAACAGGCAGTGCTCAGAGATGTGGGTTCTCAAGGCTGGTTGCACATGGGAAACTAGACCTTGGTAAAATATACAAAGGTTTATTAAACATTTTAAAGAATGAGCTATTGCTTAGCAACATATTCTCTATAACCTTGCAGCAAGAAAATAACAAAGCTAACTTTTTAATCTAATACTTCAATATCTGGTATTAGATGGCCCACCTTTTAAATATTAAAAACCAAGCAGTGGGCTCCTCTCTCTTCCCACCCAGCCCCAGTCTGGCTACAGAGTTAACCACATGTTCCCATGATTAGCCAATTACCACATTCCTGAATCTGGCCTTGAAAGCGATAAAGATGTATAAGCAGGTTGGCCCAATACTGGACACCTGAAAGTTGAAGTAGGACCCCTAATATTCACATGAACCCTTGGGAGGAAATCAGGGTGCTCTGCCTCACAGGTGCTCCTAGAAATTATACCTGGTCTTAAAATCCCCCTTCCCCCATATCCATGGTCATGTTTTTTGGGGGAAAAGACATGTTTCAAAGTATGCTGTGGTGTCACCAATTAATGGAAATGTAACATTATATGTGAAGCTGTTCAGAAGGGGGATGAATAATTTTATAGCAAATTGTGATGATGACAAATGTGTCCTTGGTCAGAATTAGCCCTTAGGCTTCCAACTGAATAATTGTCTGTTTACCTACAAGGTTCAACACAAAACAGGCCAAAACTAAAGAAAATGATACAAAGAGAGTTTTGAATGAAAATGTCTGGATTTTAGAATAAGCTTTATCAAAAAGCTTCTCCACAGGAACACTAGGGGATTAACTCCACAGGACCACCAAGAAGGAGGGAGGGAGGCTTCAAGTCACTTTTTTTTTGGTATGTTTTGACTTGCTGGCTCACTCTGATTTATTTAAACTATCCAGCACCTCATGCATCCTACATGGAATGCATTCCCTTGGTAATATAAAGCCTAGAATAGATATAGAATTCTATTGATAAACCAGCTATCCCTGTGTTGAAGCTCCCGGATTTGTCTTGACAGGAGGCACTAAAATGGAACCCAGGTCTTTGGGCACATATTTGGTTTGCTGTTTTGCACTAGAGCTGCCTGGAAAGAAAAGCTCTGCTTACTGTGGGAAACCACTGTCATATTAACATCTTCTTCCCTCCCAGCATTAGCCTTAGCAGTAGGCCAGTGGATGGACTCTGTCACACTTGTCCAAAGTGAGCATTGTCTCCTTCCAACTCTCATTTTGTGACATGTGCTTCACTCCTCTTTTAGATATTTATTCTCCTCTTTTAGATATCCATTTATTTATTTAAGTATTCATAAATCTTTTCTTGCCTCAGCGGTTCCAAGCGACTTACAAAAGAAAAAAAAAGTAATATATAAATAAAGCTGTAAACAAACAAACAAAAAGTCCTGATATCATTGGCTAGTTGCCAAAGAGCCAAAAGCCCTTTGGCTCGTACCCAAGAATTTGTACCTTTGGCCTCTCCCAAGCTTTATACCAGCAGAGTCAAACTCATTTGCTATGAGGGCTGGTTCTGACATCAATGAGACATTGTTGGGCCGGGCCATGTGTGTCATAAAATGCAATGCCAGGTAGCGGAGATATAAATTTTATAAAGGACACAGACAAACACAATTAAAGATTTTTAAAAAACTTAATATAAAATATGCTTAAAAGATTAGCATTCTTGCAATATTGTGTTTATTTAACAGTTTCTGATAACTGACACCTTGTGCTCTGAATGATTGCATCGAAATCTGGAGACAGTGTCTGCTGTAGCAATCTTGAGTATGCTGTTCAGGTGTTGTTCAGGTATGTGTCTGTAAGTTGCAAACCTACTTTTGATTTAGTGACATTCATTACAGAAATCTCATTGTCAACACTTTGAGCCTAAGACCCAGGGGAAAACATGAAATGTCTGGGCACTGTGAGCTTTTGTACATAGTTGCTTCGTGTGCTGGTCAGCCAATGGAGAAAATAGAAGTTTTGCTCTGTAGCTCCTGTGCGATTGAGCAAGCCTGGCAAAGCAAGCTGTGATGCAGAAGGAAACGAGAGAGAGAAGGAAGCAGATGACAGTGAGTTGCTGATGGGCCTGATAGGAGCCCTCTGATTGCCTTATTCAGCCCTCAGGCTGCACATTTGATATCCCTGCTTTATTTCTCTCTCGGCTTGGCTTCGCAAACGAAGATTTAAGAAGGGTGCAATAGTCCACGTCTGCTGCAGGCTCGCTGGTGGCTGACAAGACCAATGCGGGACAGGCAAGTCCGGCCACAGTGGCTGCAGGGAAAAGTCTGATTTAGGGTTGGTGCTGTAGCAGTGCGATTCTTCCTCAATCTCCTTTTGTCCTCAAGACCAGCTATGCGTGCGTTCTCAAAAGAAGAGACAGCCTGGTGGATGGTGTGCCTCCATGCTTTGCGATCTGAGGCTAGGTCAGACCACTGGTGATGGTTGATGCGACAGGTGCCAAGGGATTTCTTCAAGGAGTCCTTGTACCTCTTCTTTGGTGCCCCTCTATTTCGATGGCCGGTGGAGAGTTCGCCATACAGGGCAATCTTGGGAAGGCGGTGGTTTTCCATCCTAGAAATATGCCCTGCCCAGCGCAGCTGCATCTTCAACAGCAGTGCCTCGATGCTGGTAACCTCCGCCCACTTGAGAACTTCAGTGTTGGTCACAAAGTCTCTCCAGTGGATGTTGAGGATGGTGCGAAGGCAGCGCTGATGAAAGCGCTCGAGGAGTCGCAGGTGATGACGGTATAAAACCCACGATTCGGAGCCGTAGATGAGGGTTGTCATCACAACCGCTTTGTAAACATTGATCTTTGTGCCTTTTTTCAGATGCTTGTTGCTCCACACTCTTTTGTGCAGTCGGCCAAAGGCACGGTTTGCCTTTGCCAGCCTGTTGTCAATCTCCTTGTCGATCTTAGCATCTGAGGAGATGATGCACCCCAGGTAGCTGAACTGCTGGACTGTCTTCAGAACTGATTCACCCACAGTGATGCAGGGAGGGTGATAATCTTCCTGGGGTGCAGGCTGGTGGAGAACTTCTGTCTTCTTCAGACTAACTTCTAGTCTGCTTTATACAGTACTGCTTTATACAGTACTGGAAACAGGAAAGGAAACATCAGTCCTCTACAATGATGTCAAACAGATGGCAAAATATATTCCTCTCACTCCTTCCCTCCCTGCCAAAGAGTTTTCCATAAGTGATAATTAAATAGATGGCTGCCTTCCATTTCCACATTTATATGGACAATATTGGTGATTGATCAAAGTTCAAATGTAGCCATGGAAAATGGTAACTGATTTATCCTGTTTGATCCCTCAGCAGCCCTTCGCCGTGCTGATGAAAGGGGATATCACTGAATTCTGAAGGCCACCTCCTGGTGAAGATGCTATACTGCCAAAAACAGATTTTGCCAGTGCTCTAGTTCAGTAGTAGCCAATATACTTTGCCAGTCACATCTCATAATGCCAGAATTATGAGCTATAAAGCTTCAAATAACTCAGAGATTATTTAATGTAAGCAAATGCCTTATAAAATAGATGGTGCCCAGGACAGGACAGTATACAACCTTCTGAGCGTAGGACGTTTATCTGTTTTTTGCTGAACTTGGCTGAGCAGAAAAGAACGTCAGCATTTGGGAACTTTTCCAAGTTAGGATGCTATCCTGTATGAACAGCCATCCTTATAGGAACTGACGAAACCCTTTTTCCCCTCCTCTCCTCTCCTGCATGGCCGGGAATACATATATCCTGCTCACATTACTGATACACCATCATGTTACTCTGGATTGTATAGGTTTTTAAATTGTAATAATGGTGGGAATTGTTTTTAATTGTTTTATCTACCTGTCCTCAGCCCACACACACATATATACCATGCCATCTTTCCTTCCACCAAAACAACGGGGGGGGGGGGGGACCAGGAAGAATACCTCCTTCCTGACCGATATTTTAATTGCTGTTATTATGTCTTTATACATATTTTAACTCTTTTTAATTGTTTTAATGGGGGGTGTTTGATGGGGTTAATTTTAATGGTTTTGAAATATGATTTTATCACATATATTTTAAATTGAAAGCTGCCTTGCTGCCTTGTAAGCTGCTTGATACCTCGTGAGGTAAGGGCAGAAGGTTAGATATAAAATTTGAAAAAACAGACAAAACCCAGAAAATCTGGGGCAAGGCTTCAAAGTAGGTCTCCCTCTCTCTCTCTCTCTCATGCTCTCTGGTGGCAGATCTTCCTCCTCACTCTAGGTTGTGACTCAGCCTAAGAGGCAGAGGTCACAAGAGCCCTTTGGATTCCTCTCTTCAAGTTTCTCTTTGTTTATTTACAACATGTACATCCTGATTTTCTCCCAAACCACCAGACTCAAAGCAGCTTATGTTGAATTTAAGAACTAATATAATATCTCATCAAAAATACAAACAGATCCAGATAAAAAGAAGCAAGCCAGTGGTTTTAGCAAGCCATTGCTAAAATATGATTTTATCACATATATTTTAAATTGAAAGCTGCCTTGCTGCCTTGTAAGCTGCTTGATACCTCGTGAGGTAAGGGCAGAAGGTTAGATATAAAATTTGAAAAAACAGACAAAACCAGAAGCAAGCGTGGTTAACAAATAAAGTAATGGAAGCTGTAAAAGGTAAGAAGGACTCCTTTAAGCGGTGGAAAACCAGTCCAAGTGAGATTAGTAAAAGGGAACACAGGCTGTGGCAAATCAAATGCAAGACTGTGATCAGGCAGGCAAAAAGGGACTATGAGGAGCATATTGCAAAAAACATAAAGACCAACAATAAAACTTTCTTCAAATATATTAGAAGTAGGAAACCAGCCAGGGAGGCAGTGGGGCCCTTGGATGACCATGGGGTAAAAGGATTATTGAAGGAGGATAGGGAAATGGCTGAAAAGCTAAATGAATTTTTTGCCTCCGTCTTCACTGTAGAAGACGAGAACTTTTTGCCCGCCCCAGAACCACTAATTTTGGAAGGGGTGTTGAAAGACCTGAGTCAGATTGAGGTGACAAATGAGGAGGTCCTACAACTGATAGACAAATTAAAAACTAATAAGTCACCGGGTCCGGATGGCATACATCCGAGAGTTCTGAAGGAACTCAAAGTTGAACTTGTGGATCTTCTAACAAAAATCTGTAATCTTTCATTGAAATCTGCCTCCATTCCTGAGGACTGGAAGGTAGCAAATGTCACCCCCATCTTTAAAAAAGGTTCCAGAGGAGATCCGGGAAACTACAGGCCAGTCAGTCTGACTTCAATACCGGGAAAGTTGGTAGAAACCATTATCAAGGACAGAATGAGTAGGCACATTGATGAACACGGGTTATTGAGGAAGACTCAGCATGGGTTCTGCAAGGGAAGATCTTGCCTCACTAACCTGTTGCATTTCTTTGAGGGGGTGAACAAACATGTGGACAAAGGAGACCCGATAGATGTTGTTTACCTTGACTTCCAGAAAGCTTTTGATAAAGTTCCTCATCAAAGGCTCCTTAGAAAGCTTGAGAATCATGGAGTAAAAGGACAGGTCCTCTTGTGGATCAAAAACTGGCTGAGTAATAGGAAGCAGAGAGTGAGTATAAATGGGCAGTCTTCGCAGTGGAGGACGGTAAGCAGTGGGGTGCCGCAGGGCTCGGTACTGGGTCCCATGCTTTTTAACTTGTTCATAAATGATTTAGAGTTCGGAGTGAGCAGTGAAGTGGCCAAGTTTGCGGATGACACTAAATTGTTCAGGGTGGTGAGAACCAGAGAGGATTGTGAGGAACTCCAAAGGGATCTGTTGAGGCTGGGTGAGTGGGCGTCAACGTGGCAGATGCGGTTCAATGTGGCCAAGTGCAAAGTAATGCACATTGGGGCTAAGAATCCCAGCTACAAATACAAGTTGATGGGGTGTGAACTGGCAGAGACTGATCAAGAGAGAGATCTTGGGGTCATGATAGATAACTCACTGAAAGTGTCAAGACAGTGTGCGTTTGCAATAAAAAAGGCCAATGCCATGCTGGGAATTATTAGGAAGGGAATTGAAAACAAATCAGCCAGTATCATAATGCCCCTGTATAAATCGATGGTGCGGTCTCATTTGGAGTACTGTGTGCAGTTCTGGTCGCCGCACCTCAAAAAGGATATTATAGCTTTAGAGAAGGTGCAGAGAAGGGCAACTAGAATGATTAAAGGGCTGGAGCACTTTCCCTATGAAGAAAGGTTGAAACGCTTGGGACTCTTTAGCTTGGAGAAACGTCGACTGCGGGGTGACATGATAGAGGTTTACAAGATAATGCATGGAATGGAGAAAGTAGAGAAAGAAGTACTTTTCTCCCTTTCTCACAATACAAGAACTCGTGGGCATTCGATGAAATTGCTGAGCAGACAGGTTAAGACGGATAAAAGGAAGTACTTCTTCACCCAAAGGGTGATTAACATGTGGAATTCACTGCCACAGGAGGTGGTGGCGGCCACAAGTATAGCCACCTTCAAGAGGGGTTTAGATAAAAATATGGAGCACAGGTCCATCAGTGGCTATTAGCCACAGTGTATGGAGCACAGGTCCACCAGTGGCTATTAGCCACAGTGTATGTGTGTATATAACATTTTTTGCCACTGTGTGACACAGAGTGTTGGACTTGATGGGCCGTTGGCCTGATCCAACATGGCTTCTCTTATGTTCTTATGTAAGCCAGAACTTTCCCTCATGAGCTACCAAAAGCATGGTGAAAGAGCTCTGCTTTATAGAGCATCCAAAACCTGTGCAAAGCCAAAGTTTTCCTTATGTATGGAAAGGATATGGAATTTACAGAGCCATCTGATCAGTTTGATTATTGTTATTTTTTTACTGTTTACATTTTATCTGCTTGTAAAACTATATTATAATATTTATAACTTGCTGTTAACTGCCCTGAGTCCCAAATTGGGGAGAATGGTTTACAAAATAAATAAATATCCCCAGAAACTCATTTGAAAGCATAGGTGCAGCCCCAGAGGAAAGCATGATCCCAAGCAAGGACAGTCCTTCCCAACCTGAGTAGAGGAACTTTTATATAAACCCTGGTCTGCTGATCAGAGTTTCCCAAGAGGACCATATGTGTAGATGCAGTCCTGAATATATGAGGATCCCAGGTTGGGAAGGGGAAGAAGAAGCAGCAACAGAAGAAGAAGAAGAGGAGGAGGAGGAGGAGGAGGAGGAGATTGGGTTTATACCCTGCCCTTCACTGGGAGTCTCAGAGCGGCTTACAATCTCCTTCCCTTCCTCTCGCCAAAACAGACACCCTGTGAGGTAGGTGAGGCTGAGAAAGTTCTATCAAGAGCTGTCTTGAGAGAACTGTTACTTACCCACACCAGCAGTTACATGTGGAGGAGTGGGGAATCAAACCTGATTCTCCAGATTAGAGTCTGCCACTCTTAACCACTACACTAAACTGGTTCTTCACCAAACTAGTTTAAAGGGTTAACACTAATACCTTGACTTGAGCATGAAGGCAAACAGGCAGCCAGTGATCTTAAATCTGGGAGTGACGTGTTCAAAATAGTTAAATCCTGCGGTTTAGCAGGTGCCTTCTTCTGCACAGATTGTTTCTATGCTATCCTGAAGGTTGATTTTATATATTTCATTTCTACCCTGCCTTTCTCCCCGGTGGGGACCCAATGTGGCTTACCACATTCTCCAAGCCTCTATTTTATCCTTACAACAGTACTGTGAGGTAGGTTGGGCTGAGAATGTTTGTTTGTTTGGCCTCAGGTCACCTAGCAAGCTTCCATGGCAAAGTGGAGATTTGAACCTGGGTCTCCCAGATCCTAGTCTCACTTTAATCACTATACCATGCTGTCTCAAATGGACATGTTTTGCCATGTTCATCCTTGAAACCAGATTGCTACCTTACAGCATAACAGATTTTCCCCTGTGGCTTGACGGTGTGTCCCCTGAGACAATTGCTCCCCTTTAGGCCCCAAGTTGGACATTAATTGATTTCTTTACTTTATTATTTGCCCACCTTTCTCACTGAAACTCAAGGAGGATTGTAGCTTCACTTTCTATCGGAGGCGAAGTTGATGCCGTCTCTAACAGTGCACGCCGGAAATGGAAGGATATTTTTATGCTACTGTTAACAACCATTGTAGAAAAAAAGGGGGCTCCCTGAGTTTAAGGAAAGCTATAATAGAAGAAACATCAGGGTGAAACAATATACACTATACTATCAAAACATTTATGACAAGAAAATAATGGAGTGAAAAGAAAAACCTGTGGTCTCTACTTCTAAAGCTCTAGCTTTACAAAGAATAAGCTAGAGCCTTGTGAGGAAGGGACAGGATTTTTGGATTCCACTTAAAAGCCATCAGTTTGATAAAAGCAATGAAACGTTTGACATCGGCTAACCTGGACTGGCTTTATGTGGATGAACTTATTCTTTATCCCCCACACCTCATTGAAACAATAGTGGGCTGAGAGTGCATGACTGTGAAGGGAGATAATTTGTTTGATAAAGTGCCTGTGTGCACTCTTGATGAAAACAGACTGTTTTCTAATGTTTGGGTTTATGAGTCACATGCAGACTCTTAACCTTTTAAAAGTGCCTGCATGCACTCTAAAAGTGCTTGTGTGCACTCTGATTTATTCTACTGCAGACTGTTTGGATTCTTTTAAGCGCAGACTATTTGGAAAAAGAGGTTATGTTGAAGTGCCTGCGTGCACTCTTGTATATTTTATTGCAGTCTGTTCAAAGGCAGAGGCTTTGGGATGTTAAAGTGCCCGTGTGCACACTTATATTTCTCATTATTGACTGTTTAAAAGTAGAGGCTACTTAGAAGTAGAGACCACAGGTTTTTCTCTTCACCTCATTATTTTCTTATATTATGTTATAAATGTTTTGATTGTTTATTGTTGCACCCTGATGTTTCTTCTATTATAACTGTAACAACTATGCCTAAATGTTTGACTACTTTGTACATTGGATCTGAATGGATTGGCTTTATAAATTGTTTTTATTGGTTATGTACTGTAATAAATCTGAATCTGGTGGATTATAACATTTTAAAAAGAGAGAGAGAGAGCCAATAAATAAAGGAGTAAGACTAGGATTAGAAAATTAGAGGACAGTGCAAACAAACAAGAAGTCCAAGAAATGATAATCAATACAGTAAACGGATTGCAGAAAGTAGAAAATATGGTAACAGCAAGATAAACCATACAATAAATACTGCAGCAGGCTGGCATTCTATTCCTTTGTAAAACCACCCCCCCCCCCGCCCCAGCAACCATTCCAATATACTACAGCCTTGTTCCTTTCATTTGCATTTCCTGCACATTTACTTTTCACACATTCTATGGACTGACTGATAGACATATGGGAGCCTTCCTGATTTCTTTCCACAAGGTGGGAACCAGTGTTCCCTCTAAGTTGAGTTAGTGGGAGCTAGCTCACAGATTTTTGGCCTCCAGCTCACAGATTTTTGTCTTAGCTCAGGAAAGATGACCCCAGAGCACAATAATGTATGCAGTAACTCACAACTTTAATGCCAGTAGCTCACAACTTTATTGCCAGTAGCTCACGATGTAAGATTTTTGCTCACAAGACTCTGCATCTTCGAGGGAACATTGGTGGGAACTGCAACCGAGAATGTATGGGTACAACTACAAACAACTGTTGATCTTAACCATCTGCAGGATGGCACCTTCAGAATGCTTTGCTCACAGGAGGTCCTATAGCTATGTGGGTCGGAGGCCATGATGGGCTTTTTAAGTGATAATCATTACTTTGAATTGAACCTGGTGATTGGTTGTTGAGGAGCAACTGCAGAATAAGTTGTCCCCCTAGCTCCCAACAGTAACCAAGTTGTGGCATTCTTTTACTAATTGGAGTTTCTGAACAGTTAGATGTGAGTCCAGTAGCACCTCAGAGACTAACAATAGTTCCAGGCTATAAGCTTTCCAGAGTCAAAGCTCCCTTAGTCAGATATGTATCTATTTGTAAAAGGAGCTTTGATTCTTGACTTCAAAAATCTTGTCAGTCTCTAAGCAGGCCTATAGCTACATGGGGGCATGTGGAGGCCCTGCCCTGACTTCCTGATGGGTCCCCCAACATACCCTATGGGTATGACCAGGCTCATAGCTACGGGGGAGGGGCAGCCTCTCCAACCAAACCCCCTTCAACCTGTATGACCCCTCCTGGTAGCCCCGCTCTCCCTGTCACTCTTGTGGCCCCCACTCTCTCCGCTGCCACTTCCCTAGTGGCCCCCGATCTCACTGCCACTCTGGTGGCCCCCTCCGTGGTGCCTCCCCCTCCCTCCCTCCCACCCACCCGGTGAAGCACCAGCTTCTGGGGCTGATTGGTGGGAAAAGCCACGCCAAGGCTGGTGGATCAGGGTAAAGTGGGAGGGAAATGGGGAGGAGGCAGCAGAGCCTCCAGATTCAGTGTGGCTTTTCCTGTCGATCAGCTGATCAGCGGGGGGCCACCCTGGAAGAGCCCCAGGAGCTGGCACTTCACTGGGTGGGTTGCAGGGAGGGAGGGGGAGGTGCCATGGAGGGGGGCAGGGGCTGTCAGAGCAATGACAGTGAAGATAGAGGGGGCCACCAGAGTGGGGGGGGCTCCACCCAAAATTTTATTACATGGGCCCCCCACCTGAAATTTTCTGACTACGGGCCTGCCCCTGACCTTCCCTCCCCCTGCCACCACCATGGGAATGAAAGCTGAGAGGCTAGGGGCTGCCCCTCCCTTCCAGGATTTCAATTGCCTGGAGGGGTATCCAGGAGCAGCTGCTGCCCCTCCCATGCCATTAAAGGGCCTGCTGATCAGTGGACCCTTTAAATGGTGTGGGAGGGACAGCATCTTCTCCTGGGTACCCCTCCTGTGCAATTTAAGTCACAGCAGAAGAAGGGGGCAGCCCCCAGCCTCTCAGGTCTCGTCCCTGTGGCCCTTCAAGCAGTGGCCATGGTGGGAGAGAGGGTTAAGAGCCCTGAGTCATAGTGGTAGTGGCCAGGGGAGGGAGCTGCTAAGTGCCCCCTGACTTTTTAACATGTGCCCAAACTTTTAAAATCCTGGCTACGGACCTGTCTCCTGGACTCAAATCTAGCTGTTCTATTGTTCTACTGCAGACCAACACATCTACCCCCTGAAACTATCTCCATGGAATTTCTAAGTAGACTTAGAGGGCAGATCCATGTGGAGTGCATTACAGTAGTCTAGCCTTGAGGTTTAACATGGCATGCAACACATGGCAGGTTCCTAGCTTCCTTTCTCAGCTTAGCTAGGCAAGATTGTATTTTGCACATTGGCAAATGGGATGTTGTCTTTAGCAAGGGGTGGTGATAGTGGTAATGAGGAAAGAAGTCTTGGGGGCATAGAAAATAAAAAAGAGGCATACAATTGATGCAATCTTCTTTTCCAAAGGTATTATAATTGTTTCCTTTTATCTATGGCTCCATTGAAAAAGTCTTTCACGGGACACTTTGGAGACCATCTGTGACAATATTGCTGTGGAGATGTGATAGATGGCGTTTGTATTCCACCCAAATGCTGCTTAGTTATCTTCAACGCTTTTGATGAATTGGGTGAGACAGATAACTGATTCTGAGTAGGTTGAGGGCTGGCGTTTCTGGACAAGAAAATAGCTGCTATGCACACTATTATATTATGGGATGAAAATGCAGTGGAATGTCAAAAGTTGAAGGTTATTTTTATAAGATAACCAATTTTATCCAGGAGGAATGGCTGAGGATTTTTGATTATATTTGTAAATGATCATAAAATATATTTCCTAGTTACCCAGAAACACTTAAGCATAAAATCAACCCCTCCCCACGCTCACATTTTCCCTGGCTTAAAGGAGTTATAAAAGCCAAACAATAAAATCTAAAATGCATTATATGTATAATCGTAAACTTTAAATATTTATGCGCCAAAGGCAACTAAAATTTCTACAGCTAAATATCTCCCATATACTCACACACAATACCATAGGCGAGGTTTAGAATATCTGCTGCAAGGCTGGGGTGATCGACAGCTGATAATTACACTCCTGTGCCAACATGGTTGTATCTAAACGATCAAATATTTTGCATTGCTCTTTCAAAAATGTGATTTATGCCTTAATCAAATGCTTCTTCGGGCATGAGATGCAGGTGATAGAGTCCCCTTGTGTTATTGTGCCTGTGTGTGTAAAGTGCTGTCAAGCTGCAGCTGAATTATGGTGACCCCGGAGGTCTTTCAAGGCAAGTGATGTAGCAGAGGTGGTTTGCCATTGCCTCCTTCTGCTAAGTGTTCCTTGACCTTCTCCCAAGCTCAGAGCACTGGCCCTGCTTAGCTTCTGAGATCTGATTAGAGTGGGCTGTAAGTATACCATTCCGCCTCCTCCCTTGTGTTATTTTTATTTAATTACGACTATTTGGACTGACCCTGCTTAGCTTCAGAGATCTGACTAGATTGGAAGAGGTATCCTGCTGGATTGGAACAGTGATCCATCTAGTCCAGAATCCTGTTACATACAGTCAGGGCTTTTTTTGAGCAGGAATACACAAGGACACAGTTCTAGCTGGCTTGGTGTCCAAGGCTGTGGCCTAATATGCAAATCCTGCTGGGCTTTTTCTACAAAAAAAGCTCTGCCTACAGTAGGATTCCCAAGTCCCCTGCAGCCTCTTATTGGACCATAGCGTTTTCCCTTCCAAATCACTCAAGTGTCCGGGAAAACCATAGAATTTTCCCGGAAACGCCTAGAGTGGCCAACGAGCAACATCACCAGTGTGATAATGTCACTTCCGGGTGATGTCATCACACCGGCGACATTGGGAGAGGTTCTTTCCGCCCAGCCCGGGGACTTGGCAGCCCTAGCCTACAGTAGTCAAACAGGTGCCTCCGAGCTCCAAAGACAGGGAATAAAAGCCATGATGATGCCTCCCAGAAGTGGAATTCAAAAGTTTGCTGCCCCTGGACATGCTTAATTTGTTCACCATGGCTATCAGTCATTGATGGACCAATTCTCCATTAATCTGCCTAATTTTCTTCCATGTCCATGGTCATCAATATATTCTCTGGCAATGAAGTCCATAGATTAACTGCTCATTGAGTGAAGAAGCATTTTCTTTTTGTCCGTTTGTCTTGAACCTCTTGTTTAGCAACTTCACTTGGTACCCCCATGCCCTACTATTTTGGGAGAAAGGAATGAGTTATATCAAGCCACTTTCTGTCCCCCGCTCATGCATAGATTTATAAACTTGTGTCACAGGTCCTCCCTCATAACTTCTGTTCTAAATTGAAAAGTCCCAGACATTTCAGCCTTTCCTCATAGAAAAGGTGCTTCAACCCCATTATCTGGGTTGCCGTCTTCAGCACTTTTTCCAGTTTGGTAATATCCTTTTCACATACATTGAGCAGAGAGCCAGTTTGGTGTAGTGGTTAAGTGCGTGGACTCTTACCTGGGAGAACCGGGTTTGATTCCCCACTCCTCCACTTGCACCTGCTGGAATGGTCTTGGGTCAGCCATAGCTCTGGCAGAGGTTGTCCTTGAAAGGGCAGCTGCTGTGAGAGTCCTCGCAGCCCCACCCACCTCACAGGGTGTCTGTTGTGGGGGAGGAAGATAAAGGAGATCGTGAGCCACTCTGAGACTCTGAGTGGAGGCCGGAATATAAATCCAATGTCTTCTTCTGCTGGACATAGTATTCCAAATGAGGCTGTGTTATCCATCTGTACAGTGGCATTACAATCTTTACAGTTAAGTTTTCAGCTCTTTTCCTTGCAATCCCCAGCATGGAGTCTGAGGAGAGCAGGGTTCGGGGAGAGGAAGCACCTCGGTAACGTGTTATATGCTAAAAGATTGCTATGCAAGTACCGAGGGCCATCATGTCAGGGGGTGTATACCCAACTTGTATCTCTGAGCAGATATCTATGCAGCTATCTGAAGTATGAGACTGCTGGCTCTCTTTCCGCTATAGCACCCAGAAAAAACCATTATACTTCTCCCTCCAAATGCAGACTTTTTTCTACTTTTTGTACTTTTGTTACGGACAGAATCACTTTCAGTTTACCATTACTGTAATCCAGATTTTTTAGGACTTTGGAACTAATGTTTATTATCAACCAGATATATTTATTCCTAAATTGAAATGTCAACCTGATGGCAGTGTAAGTTTTTTAAAAATTGTTTTTATCCATGTTTAAAAGTTTTATTAGTTTCAAAGAATTAGGAATAGAGAATAGGAAGGGATGAGAAATGAGGATTACAAATCGTCTTAATCTACATAGAGAATACTTTCAAAGAATACAAGTCTACATCTACAATACTTTCTTAAAATACATAAATTGTCACATATTGTTGTCTCTAAACTGTGACTCATCAACATTTTGATATTTTGTGTTATAAATCTTTTTGTTAAAATATCTATTAAATTTGACATTTCCAGTAAAAGCAGTCTTGTAATACAGAATACAGGAAAAAGGAGATATGAGTTCACACCAGAGAATCTTTAGAGTCTTGAGTATCTAGCCAGGCATAACATTTCAACCAATATTTTCTTGCTTCTTCATTAGATTTCCCAGCCAACAGCAGGGATAAAATGTCCAGCTCTGCTGTTTCCAGAATTTTTCCCACCAAGTCCATTCTCGTGGGGATTTCCTGAGACTTCCATCTCTGCGCCAAGAGAATCCTGGCTGCTGTATTGAAATGTGCCAACAAATATCTCATTTCTTCAGGATAGTCCTCAGGAAATATATTCAATAAAAATAGTTCTGGTTTGCAATATCTTTAGTTTGATTCTAGGTTTTTTGCCTTGCCAAATATATTTAGAGACCATCTTATTCAATTCTTGAAAAAAACCACTATTTAAAAATACTGGAATAGTTTGAAATAAAAATAATAACCTTGGGAGGATAATCATCTTTATCGAGGCTATTCTTCCCATTAAAGATAAATTCAAATCATGCCATTTTTCCAAGTCTTCTTTAATTTCTTTAAGTAGTTTATCATAATTGTCCATTTTTAAACTGCGGCACTTATTTGAGAGAAGTACACCTAGATATTTCATTCTTTTCTCATTCAAAAACCCTGATTTTTGTTGAAGAGACTGAATTTGTTCCATTGTCATATTCTTTGTCAAAAACTTTGTTTGTGGTAATTGATCTTCAGTCCTGCCCAGTAACCAAGTTGAGTGATTTTGTTTACAAGGCAGGCTATTGAGTCTATTGGTTGCTCTAATATAAAAACTAGGGGCGTTTTCGCACTGACCTTAATCGGCAGCAACGCCCCTCTTCACCACGCAGGATCTGTGCGGATTTCGCACCAATTGCTGTGGAGCACCCAGAAGAGCCGCAAAGTCCCGTGGCTTTTGCGGCGCAAATGTAAACTGGTTTTTGGCGGTTTACATTTGCGCCGCAAAAGCCGCGCGACTTTGCGGCTCTTCCGGGTGCTCCGCAGCAATTGGTGCGAAATCCGCACAGATCCTGCGTGGTGAAGAGGGGCGTCGCTGCCGATTAAGGTCAGTGCGAAAACGCCCTAGATTATCTGCGAAAGCTCTCAGTTTGTATTGTTCACCTTTTATCACCACTCCCTTGATACTTGTGTCTTCTCTTATCTTGTTATTCAATATCTCTAAAGATAAAATAAAAAGTAGTGGTGACAGTGGACAGCCTTGTCTTGTACCCTTTTGAATATTAATTGCTTCTGTTAATTCACCATTCACCGTCACCCTTGCTCTTTGAAGAAAGTATATTGCATCTACTGCTCTCAAAAAATTTTCACCACATTCCATACCTTTCGGTTGCTGTAACATAAATTGCCAATGAACATTATCAAAGGCCTTCTCAGCATCCAAGCAAATTAGTGCCAGTTGTTTCTCTGGATGGGTCTCATAATATTCGAAGATATTACAAACTGTTCTGATATTATCTTTCAAGTATCGTCTAGGAAGTATCTTCCAGCCTGGTCTTGATGTATTGTAGAATGTAGAACTTTCTTCAGACATTGTGCCAATATTGCAGCAAAGATTTTATAATCCACATTTAAAAGAGAGATTGGACAATAGTTTTTTTTCTATCTTTCAAATCCGCACCTTCTTTTGGGATAAAGGCTATTGTAGCTTCTTGCCAAGAAGCTGGTATTTGGCCTTCATCTTGAATCTTTTCAAGGAGATGCTTAAATCGTAACAGTAAAGACTCCTCATAAGCTTTGTAGAATTCCGCAGGCAGTCCATCTGGACCTGGGGCTTTACCATTCTTTTGAGATGCCATTACGTCTCCAAATTCCCTTATTGTTACTGGTTCATTTACAATTTTTTGCTGTTCTTCTGTAAATTTGTTAAGATTGTTTTGGTTAATGTAATCTTCTAAATCTCTCTTGTGAATTTGTTTATCTTCATATAATTTTTTGTAGAATTGTTCCACGATTTGACATATCTCCTGTTTTTGAACTTTCTCTTTATTATTCTCATCTTTCAAGATATTATTCTTTTGGCATTCTCTTTTCTCATCCTATAGGCCAACCACCTTCCAGGCTTATTGGCATGCTCAAAAATTTTTGTCTGGCATATCTCAATTTTATCTCCATCTCCTCTATGAGTAACAAGTTCAATTGGTGTTGTGTTTCTTTCACCTTATTTTGGAACTCCCGTCTTGTCGGTTGTGTTTTTAAGTTCTTTTCAGCTTCTCCAGCTTGCGACATTAGTTTTTGAAAATTTTCAGTTCTTTCTTTTTCTTGGCACTATATCTAATTGCAAGGCCCCTAAAGTATGCTTTAGCAGTATCCCAAACTACTTGCATCTTTACATTTTGTATTATGTTCTGTTTGAAAAAGGATTCCATTTCAACCTTAGATTCCTTGAGAAAATCTTTATCTTTCAAAATTGAGGTATTTAATCTCCATGATCTTCTCATTTGTGTACCTTTGAACTTTATCTACAGGTCTATGATCTGATATGACTCTTGTCTGAATTTCTGTCTCAACTAAATCTTTGACCAAATTTGTAGAGAGCCAACACATATCAATTCTTGACCACATTTGGTGACTAGGAGAGTAATAGGTAAAGTCTTTCGAATTTGCGTATCTTGTTCTCCATACATCAACCAAATCCAATTCTTCTGCTAGCTTCCAAAAACTTATTGGCAATTGAAGACTTTTACTTTTAATCTGCTTGTGGTTTTTTGTCCAGTTGTCTATCAGAAACTCCATTAAAATCTCCTATTAAACCGTATTCCACATATTTCAAATTTGATAGTTTAAGATGTTTAAACTGTATTCCACATATTTCAAATTTGATAGTTTAAGCTTAGGCTGAGTGGGCTGAAGCTGAACCCGATGAAGACAGAGGTCCTTTGTGTGGGTTGCGGCACTCTGGGGAAGGAAATATCTCTCCCGGCCTTTGACAGTGCGCCATTGAAAGCAGCGCACCAGGTAAAGAGCTTGGGTGTCTTACTGGAGCCTTCACTATCAATGGAGGCCCAGATAGCAGCCACTGCCAAGTCAGCATTCTTCCATCTGAGGCGGGCGAGGCAGTTGGCCCCTTTCCGAGAGCGTCGAGACCTTGCAACAGTGATCCACACGATGGTCACCTCAAGATTGGACTACTGTAATGCCCTCTACATGGGGCTGCCTTTGTGCCGAACCCGGAGGCTGCAGCTAGTGCAGAACACGGCAGCAAGGCTGTTGCTAGGACTCCCGAGGTGGGAGCATATACAGCCGGGGCTACGCGAACTGCACTGGCTGCTGATTACATACCGGGTCCAGTACAAAGTGCTGGTCATTACCTTTAAAGCCCTATATGGCCGAGGATCGGCCTACCTGAGGGACCGTCTTTCCCCATATGAGCTCCAGAGAGCACTGAGGTCAGCGGGGAAAAATAAACTGACTATCCCTGGGATGAAAGAGGCTAAACTTCAGAACACTCGGGCACGGGCCTTTTCAATCGCGGCCCCATCCCTATGGAATCAGCTCCCGGAGGAGGTGTGGGCCCTGCGGAGCCTTGATCAGTTCCGCAGGGCCTGCAAGACCACCCTCTTCAAGCTAGCGTACACGGACTGCTGAATTATGGTTGTTTACAAAGGGACTCGCCAATATGATTCTGTTTAAGGACCTGTGTTACTATGTAAACTGACAGAAATAGCGTCAGAAATACCATTGCCACTGTCAGATTAAGTTAAATTTAATTATATACTGACTGGTTTTTAAATAATGTTAATTTTAAAGTTCTATATTTATTGTACTGTATGTTTATAAATGTTGTTAGCCGCCCTGAGCCTGCCTAGGCGGGGAGGGCGGGATATCAATAAAATTTTATTATTATTATTATTATTAAATCTCGAAAAGTATCTCTTGTTAATCGTTTGGGGCATAAATATTTGCCAGTAGGATTTTTTTAATTGTCCACTGTAATTTCCACTAATAAGGTTCTTCCATCTTCAGAGGCGTACTGCAATTGTGGGTTAAATTTATCCTTAATACAGATTGCCACTCCCCTTTTCTTTTTATTCATATTTGTTGCTGTGAATAAGCTACCAAGTTTTTTATTTTTCAAGAGGTGTTGGTCTTTAGTTAAAATATGGGTTTCTTGTAAACAAATTATATCCATTTCCAATTTTGTCAAATATCTGAAGGTTTTCCTCCTTTTAATAGGAGAATTGAGTCCATTCACATTAATAGAAATTATTGAAGCCATTATGGATTTTTCTTATCACTTTTTTATCTTTTTTAGTCTGCTGTCTTGTTGGGTATCTCTGTGATTCATTTGGATTCTCTTCACCAGAGCTTTCTTCTTCCTCTTCATCGTCCTTTTTTCCCTTCTCCTCTTTTTCCTTCACTCTATCCAGAAAATTCTGGGCTTTGAAAATGGAGTTTATCCTATACCTATTCTCCTGATAAGTAAAAAGAAGGCCTTCCGGCATTAGCCATGTATAGGGTATCTCTCTTTCTCTCAGGAAGCCTGTTAGAGCTTGGTATTCTCTCCTCTTTTGTCTCACTGGCCATGGTACCTCTCTTAAAATTTTCACCATATTTCCAGCTATCATCATAGGTTTGTCTCTTGCTTGTTTCAAAATGCCATCTCTGGTCCTCTTTCTTGTAAGCTTCAAATGAACTTCACTGGGTAGTTTGTTCCATCCCGTGAAGCTTGATGGCACTTGTCTAACGTGATCAAACTCTTCTTCCATCCTTTGAGGAGTCACCTGTAGAATTTCAGCCAAGGCTTCACTTAGTATTTTCTGCAGATCTTCAGTTTTTTCTTCTGGTATGTTTTGGAACCTCAATATATAGGCAGCTCTGTCTATTTCCAACTGCAAGAGTCTGGAATCATGTATGTTCTGTTCTTTTCCCAGTTGTTCCACCTTTTGTGTATCATCTGTCACCTGGGCATCTAATACTTTTAAGGCTTTAATGGTCTGTGTTTGCTGTTCTCCAAAAGCTCTTGTTTGATCTCTGCCATCTGTTCACCAATATTGTCTACTTTACTAGTCAACTGTGTTATGGCAGTTAATAGAGTATTTTGAATCTCTTTCATATCTCCCTGTATGGTCGTAAATTTCCCTGGCCTGGATGCGGAGCTGGGTGAAGGTATTGGTGGTTTTCCTTCTCGATTTTCTTTTTTAAAAAAACTGTTTCTTTAAAGCCAATCGCAGCTTTATTTTCCATTCTTATTAAAGTACATGCACTCACAGCCACCGAGTCAGTATGCTGCCTCTTCGGGGTTTGTTTTGCAACTCAATATTCCTGTTTATAACAGATAAACTAATCTCTGCCAGGCAGTGCCTTTATTATGGAATGATTTTAAAAGGAAAACAGCCTTCTAGCTTCTAGCAACAATTTGCCATACCCAAAACAATAATAAAACTAGTGATAAACAGAGGCTTTTCAGTACAACACGCTTAGTACCACTTAGCCAAAACAATTCAACTCAGTAAAACAAAAACAATTCACTATAACAGGTCTTCTGCCAATGATAGTTCAATTGAAATCCAAGTCACTACAGGATCATCCGACTACTTCAAGATATAAATTTGTAATCCGGGGCTGAATGCCCTATTTATAATCCACAAGTGAGATCAAAAATTTAAAAATAAACAAATAATCCAAGAGAAAAACAAAAAAACACAAGTTGGACCAGGCACTCCCCCCCCCAAAAAAAAAATAGTAGCAGAAATAAGGAAGACTCCAAATTTGGTAAATAAAAAGAGGAAAAGTGGGAGAATAAATCCAAAACCAAAAATATTCAAACCATGGATAAAAAAAAATTAAAGCAAAATTAAAGGGTTATATCCATAACATCCACTTTAATTATAATCCACTTTAAAAATTGGCACAGCTGTTCTTCCTTCAACCAACAATCACGTTATATTTTATAATCCAGTATACAATGCCCACTAAGATTTAAGAGTCTAGTTGGAGCTCATATAAATTTGTTCAGAGCACTTCAGCCTAAGCTTCAAGCTACTTCTTAAACCAGCTATCCTTCACATCCATATATGCTTGCAAACAACTTTCCCAAAGTCAGATCTTTTTCCAGAAGGAGATTTAAAACAAATCAATTAAGTTCAGCCATAAAGTATCTTCTTTGTTTAAGAATTAGTGTGATTCTTCTCATGCAGGGATTATAAGCATCACTAGGATAGGCAAAAACTTTTAGAAACCTTGAAAGAGAAGGAGAGAGAGTTTCCCCCCCTCCTCCTCTATCTTTGCCTCTACCTGAATACTGCTTCAGCCCCAGTTCTCCATTTTTCCTGCTTGCCAGAAACAATGCCTCATAGAGCAGCAAGAAGAAGAAAGAAAACTTACAGTCATAATAATGAAGATGAAGCTTGTCACTTGAGATGCAGAGTCACTTGAGTCAGAAAAGGGAAAGGAAAAGTCCGGCAGTCGACCCTCGAGCCATTTAAAAATGGCGATCAAGACAGCGAGGCTTGGAGTGAGCTGGGATTGGGGGGCAGCCGCCTCCACTGTCACCCCTGTTCAACCGCTTGAGCTCCCTGCCTTCCAGGACCCTTCCTGGGTCCCAGAGTTGAGTCACCTCTCGTGGGGGACTCCTCAGCAGTCCGATTTAGAAGTGGCTCTGGACGCACTGGTCCGAGCCGCTCCTAAAGACGCGTCACTGAAACTGAAAGTCCTAAAAAAATGTTTTTAAATTGGCAGTGCAATTTTTTAAAAAATAGAAATTTTGGCATAGGCTTATGATACTCGTAAATAGAGTATAAAAGGTACTAATATCCAAGGTGACAGTTAATATGGCTCTAAAGTGAAGAATTGTAACTGCACAAGTGAAAATCTCAGAAAGAATCCAGTTTGTCTTAGTTTTCCTTCAAGTTCTGCAACTTTAAGCAGTTCAAGTACCTGGATTAATTTTGTTCATATCAAATCATGTTCTGGTGACTTTCTTTATGTTAAAAAAAAGTACAAGTCTTATTTTAAAAATAATCAAAACAGATATCTGGTTTCCAGCAATGGACTTTAGATTTCTCTTCTACAGCCTTTACTCATGGGATCCTAGGCACAGTTCATTGGCTTCTGAAATCTTTGCTTGACCACCTCCAGACACATGGATATAGAAATCTGGAGACTGCGTTGATTCAAACTGAGGCTGTCTTATAATTTGGAGATAGTTTCAATAATTAAGTCCATATAACTGAAGAGGGGGTATAAGAAACATACATCCTTTCCAGCTATTGATACCCAAACACATCCATCACTGTCACTGTTTTTTGAGGAGGGGGGAGAAAAACTTAAATGTGTATGTCCATGGTCATTATAACTATTATGTGGCTGTCAGGATCAACATCAGTGGGATCACTGAACACTGTGGAGATGCCAACACCAGCAGAGAGCACACCATCAACAAGCCCCTACAAGACCAATTGCTGACACTGGAACCAGAACCCCTATAACTGCAAAGGAAACACAGGATTTTCATTTCCCTCTGCCGGCTTCCCCAGTCAGCTGTTTATCTGCAGCCTCCTAGTCTGGTTCTCTTCCTCTTAGGGTGGGCCTGGCTGGTGGGAGATGGGGAACGCAGGTTCTTCCCGGGTGGGTGAGGCTGGTGATCTACATTGCTATGCAATGACATCACTTCCAGACAGTGTTCCTTCTAAGCTGAGCTAGTTTGAGCTAGCTCACAGTTTTTTTAGTCTCTGGCTCACACATATTTGTCTTAGTTCAGAAAAAAAATGGCCCCAGGGCAAGCTAATTTATGCAGTAGCTCACAACTTTAATGCCTGTAGCTCACGAAGTAAACTTTTTCCTCACAAGGACTCCACAGCTTAGAGGGAACATTGCTTCCAGACTGACCCATCACATTGGGATGACACTCTAACACTTGCCCTCAAACTCTATGGGCTTTCTGGGTGAGGGCTAAAGCATCCTCCCAGTGCAATACTAGAGTTCCTGGGTCACACCAGAAGTGAGGTCATCACATGGTGACAAAGACTGCTGCTCCCTGTTTTGCCTCCTTCTTCTGCCCACCGACAAGATGAGGATCAGCAACAATTACTAGGAGTTTGCCAACCATTAGTGGGCACCTGGTAAGCCTGTGGTTCCCCTCCTGCTATATGCCCACACATGCAGCCTGCTACCCTCCCCTCATACCCCCAGTGATCAATTCCAGAGACATTGCTGATTTACAGTGAAGTCTTAAAAGAGTTACATCTTTCTAAATCCATTGAAGTCAATAGGATTAGAAGGGGGTGACTGCTTAGGACTGAACCACATCTCTGCAAAAACTCCTTGCACCGCCAGGAAGGGAAAGAATCTGGGAGGGCCAAACCAGAGGGCCCTGTCCCTACTAACTAGGATTGCCAACCTCCAGGTAGTGGCTGGAGATCTCTTGGGATTATGATGTACCTCCAGGCAACAGAGACAAATTCTCCTGAAGAAAATGACTGCTATGGAAGGTGGACTCTATGGCATCACACCTCACTAAAGTGTCTCCCCTCCCCAAACCCGCCCTGCTGAGGCTCCACCTCAAAATTCTCCAGGTATTTCCCAACCCGGAACCGACAACCCCAGGGCTTTTTTTGTAGACAATCTCAGCAGGAACTTATTTGTACATTAGGCCACACCCCTGACATTACCATTGTTTCACACAGGCCTTTTTTGTAGAAAAAGCCAAGCTGGAACTCATTTACATTTAGGCCACACCCCCAATGCCAAGCCAGCCAGAACTGCATTCCTGTGAGTTCCTGCTAAAAATAAAACCCTGAGCAACCCTAATTACAATATCTTGGGAGAAGAAGAAAAAGGACTGTAGCCATCATCATCTCCTTCAAAGCCTTCATGCTACTCTCAGAATGGAAGCAAAAGGAGAAAGCCAGTCAATGACACCCAGCAACAGGACATTATTATTGATTGGAAGGGCCCAACCTGACTGGAAAGCAGGCTGTAATATTCTTAAGGAGGAAAAGAAGGAAGAGAGATGGAAGTGACTACATTGTGCTCAAAAGCAATGCAGGCTTCCAAATCTGTGGTTAGCAGTTTCTCTTCACTGAAAGGCCATTGTCACCAAACCTGAAATTCTGAAAGCTATTTTCAGTGTTCCTTTCAGACAACCCTTTGAATAGCAGCTGGAGACTACAAATCCCAGCTTCCTTTGGTCAGAAGGTGTTGCGTAGCCGATCACAACGACCTCTGGGGCGTATATGGGGAGTAGCGGTCCCTCAAGTATGTTGGTTCCAGACCGTGTAAGGTTTTAAATGTCAGTACCAAAACCTTGAAGCGGATCTGGTACTCAATAGGTAGCCAGTGCAGTTGGCGCAGCACTGGCTGAATGCTTGCCTGTAAAGGCAATGCAGTTAACAGCTGTGCTGCCGCATTCTGCACTAGCTGGAGTTTCCAGATCAGCTGCAAGGGTAAGCCTGTGTAGAGTGAATTACAGTAATCCAACCTGGAAGTGACCGTTGCATGAATCGCAGTAGCTAAATCCTGGGGGGATAGATAGGGTGCCAGCTGCCTGGCCTGCTGAAGATGGTGAAAGGCAGATCGAGCAACTGCTGTGACCTGGGCCTCCATGATAAGTGAGGCATCCAGTATCACTCCCAGACTCCTCACCTTCTGAACCGGCACAAGAGATGCACCGTCCAGGATTGGGAGTCGGAGGCCCAACTCTAATCCCCCATGGTTCAGGAACAGGACCTCCATCTTGGTTGGACTGAGTTTCAGCCGGCTTTGTCGCAACAATCCAGCCATGGCTTCCAAAGCCCCGGTCAAATGCTCCAGAGTGGTGTCTGAATGGCTGTCCATCAACAGATAGAGCTGGGTGTCATCCACATATTGGTGACAGCCCAGCCCAAAACCTTGAACCATCTGGGCAAGGGGGTGCATATAGATGTTAAACATCATTGGTGAAAGAATAGCTCCTTGCGGTACACCACACTCTAGTGGGTGTCGTGAAGAGGTCTGCTCACCAAGGGCCACCCTTTGTCCCCAACCATGGAGAAAGGAGGAAAACCACTGTAAGGCATCTTCCTGATCTTTTCAGTGAGGGCATTTCACAAGGTGGAAGCACTATTAAAAATGCATGAGCATGGGGCCTATTGGTGATCTTACATTCCTGCCCAATATGTGGATCCATGAAAGGATTTGTAGGTTATGACCAGTGCCTTGAATTGAACCCAATAACTGTTTGGTAACCAAATGAATTAATTGCAGAATGGGTGTGACATGCATGTTCCACCTAGCACCCAATAGTAAATGAACTATCCTAGAGCATTTCCAGTGTGACACTCTAGGAATTGCAGTAAAACTCTATGGTACCATAGAGTTTTATCATGAGTCCCAGAGCATTCCTAGCACAGCGTCCCTGGTGTGATGTCACTTCCGGGTGATGTTATAGAACCGTGTGCACTTCAAGCATGCAAGGAACAAGTCCTGCATCGCAGTGGTGGAGGAACTTGGCAACCTCAGGCTTGGATTTTGATTATTCTTAACAAAAGAAAAGGTACCTATGACAGCTTCATCCACCTCCCTCCCTCAGAGGCATGATTTTCCCTCCATTTTTCTTTCCCTTTACTGATTGAGCCACTCTAGTAATGTGCTCTCAGTCACAGCTGAATTCTGAATGAAATCTTCTCCTCAGCATTCAGCTCTAAAGTCCCTGTCTGCTCAGCAGATGCCAACCAAACAGCTCTCTCAACAATCTTTCACTCAAACCTCTCTAATTTGGCAAAGAATTAACTCTTCACAGTCCTATATCTGCTTATGCAACACTTCTAAGCTTTTAAAAGTGCAGCCCATCACAGTAACATTTCTTGACAAGTGTAGATGTCTTCTCAATCAGCCTTAAATGTCAGAGAATGGCTCGAGCCAAGGGTCAATTAAGGCTTGGAAAATATTAGTACCATCCCCACCCCCAATTAAGGGAGATCAGAATATTGACAATGTGTCATTTTAAATTCTGGAAGAAACAGAGAGACAGGGAAGACAGACTCTGCTGGGATTTGAAGCACCTGAGGGTTGTAGGCAGTGTTCTCTCTAGTGTGAGCTAGCTCACAGTTCTTTAGCCTCTGGCTCACACATTTTTGTCTTAGCTCAGGAAAAATGGCCCCAGAGCAAACTAATTTAAGCAGTAGCTCAGAACGTTAATGCCAGTAGCTAATGAAGTAGAATTTTTGCTCACAAAACTCCACAGCTTAGAAGGAGTATTGGTTGTAGGATCTCTCACTGGTGATCTGATCTGCAGCCTGGGAAATAAATTTGTAAATAAAGCAAACATTACAGAAAAGGGGGAAAAAAATCAAGGGCAGCTGTACCCTGGACTGCCTTACTGTTGGAGATGGGGGTGGAGTAGGATATGCATAAGGCAGCATATGAAATACTATTTTGTTACTGTGATGGAACGGGCCCACTCTGGGCTGCAGGCCCTGTTCTACCCACCCTCCAAAGTTTTCCCAACACCCGGAGAGGCCTTTGTTTCTCTCTTGGGTAACCTGCTGCCATCATCTGACCTCTGCAGGAATTGCTCACTGGGAGGGTTAGGGCTCCCAGCTTCCTTTTCATGTGCTGAGGCCTTGCCTCTATGTGTCCTGCTGTCCAGTGCCTGGTCACCATGGGGACCATTTACTGCCTTGTGTGCCCCTGGAGGAATACCATTTGCCAACTGCCTGCCTTCCCTGTAGTGTGTCCAAGATGGTGGAGGTCTATGTGGCACAAAGAACAACTACCAACATCAAAAGTTATAAAGTATTTATTAAAGAGAAAATGTTCACAAGCATACTTTTACTACACCACCAGATTGAGCAAAGGGTTCAAAAGAAATGCGTAAAATGCAATTCCTCTGTTCCTCCCTCTATACATGCCCTATCAGTTGTTAAACTATGGAACAGGCTCCTTAGCTTTGGAAGTTACCAATCTCTACAGAATGACCATTACCTTGAAGCTTCTTCCAGCTCTTCAGGCCAAGACATGGTTAATGGCTGCCTCCTGCAGACCTCAGTTCTGTCTTCTCTGATGGGCTCAGCACAAAATAGAGGTTCCTGCTTGCTCCCCTGAATTTTATCACCTCTTTTCCCCACCCACTGATCAGGTCAGAGAAGCTTTTCCTGAAGTCTCTCTAGTATTTAACACTTCAAAATCTCTGTTCCCTGCTTGAAGATGGATGGGGGGAGCTTGACCATCCCATTATCTAGACCAGGGATAGGGAACATTGGCTATCCAGATGTTTTTTGCTGGCTGGGACTGATGGGAGTTATAGGCAAAAAACATCTGGAGAGCCAACGTTCCCTACCCCTGGTCTAGGCCTATTAGCATTTTTATGAAGGTGAGCGGAGATAAATCCGGAAATCAAATGAACTGATTATTCCTCTTCCTGCCTGTTCTATGCCCAGAGAGGAGGAAAAAAACTTTTCAAACTCAGAGATGTTTTGCTCATTTCATCCTCCAAAGAAAAAAAATGCATTTCTTCACAGTTACTATATTTGATATTGTGAGGAAACTTGCTTAGCTTTGAGATGTAAACTTTAGGTTAAGGTTCTTTTTCTGTGGTTGAATTGAATGTTTGGTGCTTATAACATTCTCTTTGGATCTTAACAAAGGTCTTTCTCACTTTTGTCCTTTCCTGTATCACTGTAGTAGCCCACATGTCATGCTGTGGAGAAATTTTCTGTTTCCCGTTGCAGATTCTTCTTTGTGATCTTTGATTGTTCATGTGGTGAGAGCCTGAGTGAGTTTTGCTTATTTGGAAGGTGGTTGGTTGTCAGCAGGAGAGCCAGTTTGGTGTAGTGGTTAAGTGTGCGGACTCTCATCTGGGAGAACCAGGTTTGATTCCCCACTCCTCCACTTGCACCTGCTAGTATGGCCTTGGGTCAGCCATAGCTCTGGCAGAGGTTGTCCTTGAAAGGGCAGCTGCTGGGAGAGCCCTCTCCAGCCCCACCCACCTCACAGGGTGTCTGTTGTGGGGAAGGAAGGGAAAGGAGATTGTGAGCCGCTCTGAGACTCTTCAGAGTGGAGGGCAGGATATAAATCCAATATCTTCTTCTTCTTCAGCAGTAATGAACTGGCACTCCAGCCTTCTCTCGACACACAGGTCTAGTCTGTGAATTGTGTTCCCCTCTACTGCAACTCTACAGCCTGCTCCTTTTAAACACCTTTTTGTAGATATCTTTCCCCCTAAAATTATCCGATACCCAGGGGTAATTAACCCAAGCAATGTTGAGATACAGACATGGATTTTATTAGCACTTGGATCAATGTGTTGGTTTTTAAGTACTTTGCAGCTGAAGGAATGTGGGGTGCTTAGATAGAGGTGATAACAAAAGAGGCTGAGGATTCTTTTCTCTAAGTTAGCTGACTGGAAATGTATCTTCAGTACAACTCACTGTGGCACATAGCTTTCTTCAGACCTCTGTGGGCTGAGAAGACCTATACACTTATCTTGCTGATATCAATGATATTTGTACTTTGATAAACAATTCTAAATTACGGTAAGTCAAGTCTGATGAATTAGATCGACTTATTCAGAAGTTATTCTTCTGTAACTCTCTTGAGCACAGGTTCCAAAAAACAAATTGTTTGGGTTCCAAGCTGAATGGGTTGTATCCAGGGGTCATTTTGTAGAAAAATAGGTGGTGGAGCTCATCCACAGATTGTTATGCAGCTGCACCTACTATTCAATGGACAAGGTGGGGAGAAGGAAGGGGAACTGTCAGAAAAGTTCAGGAGCTGTGCTTCTGTGAGCTCCCGCTGAATCCGAGGCTGGTTGTATCCCTTTGGTTTAGCTAACACAGCAATCTTAAATCGATATATCCTTCAGTAAAGTCAATGCACTTAGAAGGCTGTAGCTTTGCCTAAGATGTGGTACAGCAGTTAGAGTGTTGGATTAGGATCTGTGAGACCCGGGTTTGAATCCCCAGTCTGCCATGGAAGCCTGCTGGATGAGTTTGGGACAGTCACACACTGTCAGCCTGACCCACCTCCCAGGGTTTGTTGTGAGGATAAAACAGAGGAGTTGCCATTGGAGAGGAAGGCGGTATAATTGAATTTATAATAAATAAATGGGACTGCAGAATCTTCTTCCAGTGGAAGAAGCAGCAAATAGAAATCCCAGCCTTTTGCAACTGGGTTTACAAATACTATTGCAAACTGGATTCAGGTGGTCAGCTGTGTTGCTCTGAAGCAGCAGCAGAAAGTTTGAGTCCAGTGGGACCTTTAAGACTAACAGTTTTATTCTGAGTAAGCTTTCATGTGCATGCACGCTGATGTGCATACATACAAAAGCTCATGCCCAGAGTAAAACTTTGTTGGTCTTAAAGGTGCCATGGGACTCAAACTTTGTTTTATTGCCAACTCTGCATTGTAGTAGAATGGTCAAAGTGTTGGGTTTAGATGTAAAAATGTAATCCCAAATTATATCCCCTGCTCTGTTAGGAAATTTACTGGATGATCCTGGTCAAGCCTCTCAGTCTAAATTGATTTTACAAACCTAACAAAGGCTGCAGGCAGGGTGCAGACAAATGTGACTAGTAATGTGTCAGTGGCACAGGAAACTCTTCCCACTTCTCTAGAGGTGGTAAGGTTATGTCTATCGCAAACGTCAGATGGACTTATTTATTTATTTATCGCCCGCCCGCCCTCCCTGCCAAAGGCAGGCTCAGGGTGGCTCACAGTTTAGGGTCAAACGATGACCAAACAAGTTAAAACAGCAATAAAACATAAGACAGAAAACAAGTATTAAAACATCAATATCAATAGGTGCTAGTGCAATAATTCATACAGACAGTTAGAATTTCAGTGATAGCAGATGGCGAGTTGGTCAGTATTAGATGTTCCAAAGAAGACCCAGGGTAAGATAAATCTAGAGTAATGTTTAGGTTTATGGGCCTAATCCGTTGCTATAGATGTTACCGTTATGAGCAAGCATGGTGGAAGAGTGCCATTTTACAGGCCCTGTGGAACTGAAGAAGCTCTCGTAGGGCCCTAACCTCCTCCGGCAACTCATTCCATCAGCTAGGTGCAGCAACGGAAAAGGCCCTGGCTTTAGTTGACTTAAGCCTGGCTTCTCTGATGCTGGAGCTGTCAACAGGTTTTGAGATCTGGACCGAAGACCTCGCTGGGGCATATGCAGGGAAAGGCGGTCTCTAAGGTATGCAGGACCCTGGCCATATAGGGCTTTAAAGGTTAAGACCAGCACCTTGAAGCGAATCTGATACATTATTGATAGCCAGGGCAGCGCTTTCAGCACAGGCTGAATGTGTTCCCATAAAAAAACTCCCATTAACAGCCTGGCAGTGGCATTCTGCACTAGATGAAGTTGCCGGATTTTGGACAAGGGCAGCCCCATGTAGAGGGCATTACAGTAATCCAGCCTCAAGGTGACCGTAGCATGGATCACAACTGCCTTACCATCCCCAGATGGTAGAAAGCTGACTTGGCAGTGGCAGCTACTTGGGCCTCCATTGTTAGAGAGGAATTCAAGAGCACCCTTAAGCTTTTAACTTTGGGCACCAGCATAAACTGCACTCCATCGAGGGTCGATAAATGGACTTCCGGTCCCAGGCCACGATGGCTTAAATACAGCACCTCCGTCTTCATCGGATTTAATTTCAGTCTACTCAGCTTGAGCCACCCTGCCACAGCTTGTAATGCTGTGGACAGATCATCCGGGGTGGAGTCGAACTGGTCACCCATCAACAGATAGAACTGGGTGTCATCTGCATACTGGTGACAACCCAGCCCATGCCTCTGGGCAGCCTGGGCGAGGGGGTGCATATAGATGTTAAATAGCATTGGGGAAAGAACTGCTCCCTGCGGCACACCACACGTAAGTGGGTGTCGTCAGGATAGTTCATCCCCAACCGCCACCCTCTGTCCCCGACCCTGGAGAAAGGAGGAAAGCCACTTCAAGGCCAACCCCTGAATCCCAGCATTGGCAAGGCGACGAGTCAGTAGCAGATGATCGACCGTGTCTAATGCTGCCGATAGGTCTAATAACATCAGCACTGTCGAGCCACCTCTATCCAGATGCCTCTAGAGGTCATTTGTGAGGGCGACCAGAACCGTCTCCATCCCATGACCTGGACGAAAGCTGGATTGATGTGGGTTAAGCACGGAAGCATCATCCAGAAAACTCTGAAGTTGCACTGCCACCACCCTTTCAGTAATCTTGCCTAAAAACAGCAAGTTAGACACTGGCCGATAATTTGCCAATTCAGCTGGGTCCAGAGATGACTTTTTTAGTAGGGGGCGAACCACAGCCTCCTTAAGAGGCTGGGGGAAGGTTCCTTGAAAAACGGACCTGTTGACAATTTCCTGCAGGAGAATCAGTAGCTCCTCCTGGCTGACTTTTATTAACCAGGAGGGGCACGGATCCAACTTACAGGTAGTTAGGCATGCAGTGGAGAATATTCTGTCAACGTCCTCCAGGCTGAGTGGAGTGAAATAATCCAAAACCTGACTAGAAGACGTGCTCAGGGCCTCGAGTTCATTTACTGTTTCCATAGTGGCCAGGAAGTTGCGGCAAAGTGACAAGACTTTATCTGCAAAGAAGCTCGCAAAGGCCTCACAGCCAACGTCCAATTCTCTAGCATTTGGTATACCCAACGGCAGGGTAGTTAAAGACCGAATTGTCCTAAACAATTGTGCTGGGCGTGAGTTCGCAGACGCAATCATAGCCATAAGATATATCTTCTTAGTGGCCCTGACTGCCACTTCATAGGTTCTCATATACGACCTATAAGCTGTTCTTGTCACTTCGTTGCAGACTCGCCACCACTGCCTCTCTAGCTGTCTGAGCCTCTGTTTCATCTGCCTTAGCCCTGCATATACCAGGGCACCAGCTTTGTACAGGGGCGCAGAGGATTCCTGGGAGCGATCTCATCGATGGCCATGGCGAGCCTGCTATGCCAGGTCTCCACTAGCTCATCTAGAGAATCGCCAGGGGGTCAAGGATCCCGGAGAGCCATCTGGAACCGCATAGGGTCCATTTGGCTCTGTGGGTGAGCTAAAATACGCTCACCGCCCACACAGGGTTGGAGCAGAATATTCAAATAGGCCTTCAGGGCATAATGGTTTGACCATGGCACTGCATCAGCAGTAATATGGTCCACTGCCATTCCCGCTGCAAAGATCAAATCCAGAGTGTGTCCAGCCTGATGAGTGGGAGTTGTTGCATATTGAGAGAGTCCCAGAGCTGCCATGGATGACACCAGGTCCGACGTCAATGTGGAGCCCACGTCATTGGCATGGACATTGAAGTCACCCAGGACCAAAAGTCTAGGGTGCTCCAATGCCCAGCCTGCTATGGCGTCCATAAGGACTGGCCGGGCATAAGTATAATGTATACAAGAATATTGTCAGATTCTCATGATAAGGGATTCAGACCAATGTTCCCTCTAAGCTGTGGACTCTTGTGAGCAAACATTCTACTTTGTGAGCTCCTGGCATTAAAGTTGTGAGCTGCTGCATAAATTAGTTACCTTTGGGGCCATTTTTCCTGACCTGAGATAAAAATGTGTGAGCTGGCGGCTAAAAAATTGTGAGCTAGCTCACACTAACTCAATTTGAGGGAACATTGATTCAGATAAATATAAATCTGAGTCAGCAATAACTGTCAGAAGCTGCTCCTCTCAAGAGCAGCTTCTGAACGCCCATATATTCATGAATTATGGGAGAAATTCTTACAAGGTGTTCTTGGAAGATGATTTTTAAAAAGAATGAGACTATGTATGGACTAGACCAGTGTGTATAGTATTCATTATCTGTTTGCTGTATGTATTATCTTGTTCCTCCCACTTTGTCCTCTACTTATGTGATACCATTTTCTGAAATAGTTTTGGGTGAGTAGCCATACAGTAGTGGTCTGTACAAGCAGAGCAAAATTCAAGTCCACTAGCATTTTAAAGACCAACACGATTTCCAGGGCTTAAAGGTCAAAGGTTCCAGAAATCTTGTCTTTAAAATGCTAATAGACTCAAATCTTGCTCTGCAATGTGTAACATACAATGTCTAATGTTTTTGTTTTGTTTGAAATTTCTGTAATCATACTCATATTACATTGTTTATTAGGTCACATCCTATTGCTTGCATTGATTT